>NC_136506.1:54349911-54592411 GCF_053919585.1 Euprymna scolopes | reverse complement strand
TAAAAAATATTTATTGTTCATTTTTATTTATTTCTATTGAATAAACTTCAGTTTCATACAAATCAAATCGTAATTCTTTTCTTTTTAACTTTTTAACGACTTTTCTCCCTTTCAATTCGTTTTTTATTAATATTTTTATTATTAATATTTTTATTATTAATATTTTTATTATTAATATTTTTATTATTAATATTGGATGAGTTTCAGTAAAAATTATCATGTTTATCTTTTTAAATCTAATTTTGAAGTTTTCTAACGCTTTCTGTAAAAAATGTCTGCTCATTATCGACAGTCTATGTTCCACTTATCTTGCTTGCTATGGCGATGACGTAATTTTTCAGCTGACAGGGCATCTATGACGATGGTCACGCAAATACCCGTTGATGAAGAAAGCTCTAAGTTATTAACATTTAATTCGCAATTTGGTCGTTATTCGTTCACACGTCTGCCATATGGAATACATAGTGCCTCTGAAATTTTTCAAGCACAAGTTGCAAAAATAATAGAAGGCATACCTGGAACGAAGAACTCACAGGATGACATAATAATATGGTCAGAAACATTAGCAGACCATATAAAAACATTAGACAAAGTATTTAGTCAACTAAGCAAAGCTGGATTAAAATTAAACAAAAATACATGTGAATTTGCAACAAAACAACTAACATATTTAGGTCATTTGATCACTGATGAATTAATAAAATCAGACCCTTCCAAAATAAAGACAATAACACACATGCCTCTACCCGAAAATAAAAAGATATCCAACGATTTTTGGGAATGACCTCTGCAAGTTCATACCAGAGTACTCAGAGGTAACCACACCGTCAAGAGTACTGCTACATAGCGATACGCTGTGGTCGTTTGACAAACCTCAAATAGAGGCTATAGAAAAACTAAAACAGATAATAACTAGCCTACCAGTTTTAAAATTTTATGATCCCAGCAAAAGAAATTAAAATCACCACTGATGCCAGCAAACATGGATTGGGTGTAGTGTTACAACAGAAACATGATGAAAAATGGTTACCCGTGTCATATGCGTTACGATCAACAACTCCAGCAGAACAAAATTACTGCCCGTTAGAATTGAAACACTCAGCATAGTGTTCGCCTGCAACAAATTCCATCAATTTATCTATGGAAGAAAATTTCTCATAGAAAATGATCACAAACCATTAAGGCAAATTTAAAAAAAAAATCCATTACAAAAAGCCTCCAAGAATACAAAAATTCTTACTCGCGCTTCAGAAATACGAATTCGAAGTTATATACATTCCAGGGCGAGAATCCGTAATTGCTGATGCATTATCAGGCAGCGAACAAGAAATATCGGATACAGAAATAGACAAATATATCCATACCATTATAAAACAATACCCAATGAGCGATTAAAAACTCAACATATACCGTGAGGAGACTGGGAAAGACCCAACACTAAAAATGCTCATGAAATATGCGACATCAACTTGGCCAGAAAATAAGGATGTGCCACCCACAATAGCACCATATATGCCAGCCCGCGATGACATATCAGCCGTGAAAGGACTAGTATTGAAAGGTACACGAATAGTGGTCCCAACCTCCCTAAGGAAGGAAGCCCTACAAAAAATCCATACTGGACACTTGGGCATAGAAAAGTGCATTGCAAGAGCGAAAGAGGTCGTATATTGGCCTAACATAAACAATCAAATAAAAGAAATCGTTAGCACATGCACACATTGTCTAGATCACAGAAACCGACAACTGTCAGAATCACTAATACACCATGAAATACCCGTAACACCATGGACCAAAGTTGCGACAGAGTATTTTACTTATATAGTAAAGCATATGTAGTGATAATAGACTACATGACAAGATATTTCGATATCCACAAACTTGATGACTGCAAATCAAGTACGGTGATCAATAAAATAAAGAACACTTTCGCAAAATTTGGCATTCCACAAATAGTGATTAGTGACAATGGACCCGAGTACCGATCATCAGAATTTAGACAATTTGCTAAAGATTGGGATTTCGGGCATATCACCACAAGTCCGAACTACCCACAGTCCACTGGCTTAGCAGAAAGAAACATTCAAACAATTAAAAGAACATTAAAGAAATCGTTTGAAAGTAGACAGGACCCATACTTAACAATGTTAGCGTTACGGACTTCACCATTAAAAGATTAAACCCCCATCACCAGCCCAACAATTGATGAAAAGAACGCTAAGGACAAATCTTCTAAATATCATGCACAACAAAACAATGAAAAAAGCATGAAATAAATAAAATTTCAAAGAACTACCAGAACTAAAGAAAGACGATACTGTCCGTATTCTTTCACAAGAAAAATGGAACCTAAAAAGTAAGATTGTGAAAAAATTAAAAGAGCCTCGTTCATATCTAATAAAAACAGAACAAGGAAAATATGCACGGCGTAAAAGACGTCATATTTTAAAAACAAAAGAAAATCAAAAGTTTAAAGTCAGACATGACTAGGAAAATATATTTAACCAAGAAAATAGTTAAAAACAAGTCGTATCAAAAACAAGCTCAGAAAACAAAATAATACCAAACTCCACAAAGAAAGAGACCAATTAAACGTCCAGCCCAATACAGAGACTAAATGAGAAAACTTTAAAAATAAAAATACTTTTATTTTTTAGTAAAAAAAATCCAGAGACGTTACATATGGAGTAAACACGAGTTATCTCCCTTTGACTTAGTAACTGCCACCGTCACTCTTGACGTTGAGTGACACTCTTTTTAGTAGTAAACTGCTTTGTTTCTATTCAGTGTACATAAATTCCTTGTTACGATAACACGTGCGTTTCGTCTCTTCAATGAATGTTTCACTAACAAATTACTAACATGATTCTAACTAATATTAACCTGTATCAACCCATAATATAAAAATGTGGACAAAAGATGGTTTCAGAACTATTAGCAAAATGAAAGATAGAACTGAAAAGCACGAGAAGTCAAAGAAGCACGTTGACAATGTAGTTTCTCTATCAATTTTGAGGACCGTAAATATTAAAGAAAAACTTGGTGAGGCCTACAGACTTTCAATCAATCATCATAACATGAATGTTAAGAAGAACCGTGAAATTTTATCTAAAGTAATAGATTGTATTTTCTTTTGTGGGAACTTTGAAACTCCCTTACGAGGACAGGATGAAAAAGATGATTCAGTAAATTCAGGTGTATTTAGAGGATTTTAAAATTTTTCATCTAAATTAGATCCAGATGTAAAGAATCACTTAGAAACCAGTAGTGTCTTCAAAGGTGTTTCCAAGACCATTCAGAATGACATACTTGACTGTCTTTTACAAATGATGGTGCAAATGTCATGAAAGGCAAAAAAGCTGGTGTTTAGGCGAAAATAGAAGCAGTTTATAGTAATGAACATTTCACTCACTGTTATGCGCATCAACTTAATTTAATAATGAGGAATGCAGCAAGCATTACACGAAATGCTAGAATATTTATCCCTAAGATTTTGGCTATTCCGACTTTCTTTTCTAGATCACCACAACGTATATCCATTCTCAAGAAGCATCTGGATGTAAGCATTCCACGTCCATCTGCCACGAGGTGGAACTTTAACATACGGACCATAAATAGAGTTCATGAAAATGTTCAAGCATTAAAAATCTGTCTCACTGAAATTCAGTCAACATCATATGTAGATGAGACCGTTGCAGAAGCAACAGGAATTCTGAAATATTTGAACGGTGAAAATTTTATATTTTGGTTTGAGCTATTTCATCAAATTATGTCTCATGTTGAAATTATTTATAATCAAATGCAATCTCGGGAAATTAGCATATATAAAGTCAATGAATGCATAACAAATTTCAAAACTGCTATTTTAGAGATAAGAAACACCAAATACTGTGAAAATCCTTCGCAAACACACAAGGCCGAAGCTAAAGAACTGTGTGACTATATATCTGTTGATATAACGGACAGATATTCTTCAACTAAACAAAATTGTTTAACAAGAAAAACTTTGCTAGTTTTAAGAAAGAACTACCTACAGAAGAGATATCCTTGACAACTGATGCATATCCCATGATTGACAAAGAAAAGTTTGAAACTGAGCTAGAAATATTTTATAGTAGGTCAGATATCCATGAGTATTGCAAAGTAATTGATCTCCTGAAATTTATTTTGGAAAACTATTTAAACGATGTTATTAGTGAAATCACAAAACCCATAAAAATTATCTTGACAATTCCCATGACTACATCAGAGGCAGAACGTTGTTTTTCAACTCTGAAAAGAATAAAAGAAAAAAACTTTTCTAAGGAGCACCATGGGTTGCAAAAGACTAAACGTACTTGCAAGTGCTTTCAACTGAAAAAAAAGTTCTTCAGCAGTCATTCAGAAGTTAAGGAGAAAATTATCAATCTTTTCTCACAAATTAAAACAAGAAGAATGGAGTTTACTTTCAAATGAATGTAATAAGTAAAATATTTAAAATATTTACATCTATTTAGGATTCCTTTAAGTTATTGTATTTTTATACGTGTACATACGTATAACTTACGTTTTTTATGTTTGTTTTATTTTTACACAATATTAAAACAATAGGTATTTTTTTAAACAGCACCCCCACTAATCTTAGGCACAAGCTGCCACTGTTTACATGTTCCAAAAATTGTTGAAAAATTTAACAAAACTTTTTTGTCAAGAAAAATACTTTTAAACATTACTAATAATTAAATGATACAACGGAAAATTAACAACAAAAATTACGTAATTTTGGAATTGTAGAAACATTAAGCAAATACGGAATGATCGTCATATCAGGGGATTTCATTTTAAATAGGAACCAAGCGCTATACCTCAAATACTATTTAAGTGGCTTTCTATTCGATAGTATAAATACTGCCGAATTTCTATCAAGTTTTGAACAATCACAGAGTAATTGATTTTTTTCAAACTATTAAGAAAGCTTTATAATCACTGACGTATTTATAATTAAACTGAAACTTATTATGGTAAATTAATTTTGGTAATAGAATTTTAATTTTTAATTTTTTATTAATATAATAACCGAAAAAGATAATACAAGAAAAATCTCCTTAGAACTTAGAAAAATCGACTTACTTGCTTTCAAACAAGAGTAAATATTTAAAAATATATATATTTCTGCGAGAAGCACTTAAATCCTATTTAAAACTATATCATCTTTAAAAATGGTATTAAACTCTATCATAAATTGACATTTAATCCATAGATGCTTAATTTTGATACCTTGCAAAAATTAATTCCCCGGTGTCTAATTTTCCTTAATTTAATTAAACTAAAATAAAAATATGAAAAGTGATTTTTAATTTTTTTGATTCATTTGGGATTTTATCACTTTTCATTTTTTTTATTTTAGTTTAATTAAATTTAGGAAAATTAGACATATATATATATATATATATATATATATATATATATATATATATATATATATACATATATATATGCATATATATACATACATACATATATATACATACATATATATACATATATATATACATACATCTATATATATACACACATATATATACATACATATATATATGCATACATATATATACATACATATATATACATATATATACATACATACATATATACATACATATATATATACATATACACACATACATATATACATATACTTACATATATATACATATATATACATACATATATATATACATACATATATATATATACATAGATATATATACATATATATACATATACATACATACATATATATACATACATACATATATATATACATAGATATACATATATATACATACATATATATACATATATATACATATATATATATACATACATATATATACATACATACGTATATATATACATACATATATATATACATATATATATACATATATATATACATATACATACATGCATGTGTACATGTATATATACATATACATATATATACATATATATACATATACATATATATATATATATATACATATATATACATATATATGCATATATATACATATACATACATATATATACATATATATATACATATACATATGCATATATATATACATATACATATATATACATATATATACATATATATATACATATGCATATATATATATAAATATATATACGTATATAAATACATACAGATACATATATATATGTTGCGAGTTGCGTTGTGTGCGCTCAGTATATATAACTGCGTGGACAAATGGTCGCCGGACAAGTTTACCGACGAGTGTATATTTGGAATGACAACTAAAAGACTCGACTGTTTACAAAAGAATTCGAGTTTATTTTAAACAATCTTTCTTTACACTTTGGTGTCGGTTGTCACTGACTCCACTAGCGAGGAGAGAGGTGTTGGGAGAGATAGGTGGCGTGGCGGGGGTGTTGACAGATGACAGACTTGTTTCTCACCGCGTCAGCCGGCTACTCTTTGTTTGCATCCAGCCGAATCTTCCATTTCATTTCCGTTAAGGCTTTTTGATACGCCTCCTGAAGATCCTTTGGCTCATGCCTCATCACTGCCATTCTTATGTCCCTATCACTTAGACCCTCTAAAAAATCCCTAACATTTGCTTTTTTACTATCTCACTATCCGGGCCTATACCGTTATAAGCCCCCGCTGCTAGACGTAGTATCATTTGCAAATAATCTTGGATACCCTCTTTTCTACCCTGCCTAATATTAGCTAGTTCTGCTATATACGCATTGGGGTTTGCGACAATTCCATAGTAATCTTCCATGGAACTCTTCAACTCTCCCCATGTTACATGCGTATTATTGCATGCCAATAATCTATTAACATAATGGCCGACTAGGCCCCTTGTGGTTAGAAGAGCTGTTTGACATTTTTCTTCGTCTGTAGCTCCAACCACCTTAAAATACCTCTCTAAGTCATCCCGCCAAGCCTTATAAACACCCTGATCTCTACTCTCTAAAGGTTTTATGTCCTTTAAAAGGGATTCTCCCCTTATAGTGTTTGACACCGAACTAATTGCCTTTTTCATCTCCGCTGCTGCGAACCCCTGCATGAAACTTGAAAGAACTTGCTGCTCCATCATATATTTTTAAAACAAACAATATTTTACGTATTTTTATCGTATGCAATAGTCGCTAACAAGCGAAAAAATATTTTTAACGAACTTTCATGCATACAACAATACGTATGTATATTTATATATAGTTTTTTTTTTTTTTTTTTTTTTTTGAAGCAGAACCACACAAACGAAAAAATCGAGTGTACTTACTGTTTGCTGAACTTCTGGTCTTTCCTTTGCTTTCTTGTCTCCGTTTTTCTGTTTGATTTTGTTCGACTTTCGAGGCAGTCTGTTTGTTCCTTCGTTCTTTTTGTTGTGTTATTTCTTCCGTGGATTTTTGTTTGCCTTGCTCCAGGTTCGATCTTCCTATTCCTTCATGGAATAGCTGAGTCACGGCTCTCAAAACGCTATCTGTTGCGTTGTGTGCGCTCCGTATATATAACTGCGTGGACAAATGGTCGCCGGACAAGTTTATCGACAAGTGTATATTTGGAATGACAACTAAAAGACTCGACTGTTTACAAAAGAATTCGTGTTTATTTTAACCAATCTTTCTTTACACTTTGGTGTCGGGTGTCACTAATAACTAATGGAAATGAATAACTAATGGAAATGAATAACTAATGGAAATGAATAACTAAAGGAAATGAGTAACTAATGGAAGTGAATAACTAATGGAAATGAGTAACTAATGGAAATGAATAACTAATGGAAATGAATAACTAATGGAAATGAGTAACTAATGGAAATGAATAACTAATGGAAATTAATAACTAATGGAAATGAATAACTAATGGAAATTAGTAACTAATGAAAATGAATAGCTAATGGAAATGAATAACTAATGGAAATGAATAACTAATGGAAATGAATAACTAATGGAAATGAATAACTAATGGAAATTAGTAACTAATGAAAATGAATAACTAATGGAAATGAATAGCTAATGGAAATTAGTAACTAATGAAAATGAATAACTAATGAAAATGAATAGCTAATGGAAATGAATAACTAATGGAAATGAATAACTAATGGAAATGAATAACTAATGGAAATGAATAACTAATGAAAATGAATAACTAATGGAAATGAATAACTAATGGACATGAATAACTAATGAAAATGAATAGCTAATGGAAATGAATAACTAATGGAAATGAATAACTAATGAAAATGAATAACTAATGGAAATGAATTCCTAATGAAAATGAATAACTAATGGAAATTAATAACTAATGGAAATGAATAACTAATGGAAATTAATAACTAATGGAAATGAATAACTAATGAAAATGAATAACTAATGGAAATTAATAACTAATGGAAATGAATAACTAATGAAAATGAATAACTAATGAAAATGAATTCCTAAAGAAAATGAATAACTAATGAAAATGAATAGCTAATGGAAATGAATAGCTAATGGAAATGAATAACTAATGGAAATGAATAACTAATGGAAATGAATAACTAATGGACATGAGTAACTAATGGAAATTAGTAACTAATGAAAATGAATAACTAATGAAAATGAATAACTAATGGAAATTAGTAACTAATGAAAATGAATAGCTAATGGAAATGAATAACTAATGGAAATGAATAACTAATGGAAATGAATAACTAATGGACATGAGTAACTAATGGAAATGAGTAACTAATGGAAATGAATAACTAATGGACATGAGTAACCAATGGAAATGAATAACTAATGGAAATGAATAACTAATGGAAATGATTAACTAATGGAAATGAATAACTAATGGAAATAAATAACTAATAGAAATGAGTAGCTAATGGAAATGAATAACTAATGGAAATGAATAACTAATGGAAATGAATAACTAATGGAAATGAATAACTAATGGAAATGAATAACTAATGGAAATCATAACTAATGGAAATGAATAACTAATGGAAATTAATAACTAATGGAAATGAATAACTAACGGAAATGAGTAACTAATAGCAATGAGTAACTAATGGAAATGAAAAACTAATGGATATGAATAACTAATGGACATGAGTAACTAATGGAGATGAGTAACTAATGGAAATGAATAACTAATGGCACTGAGTAACTAATGGAAATGAATAAGTAATTGAAATGAGTAACTAATGGAAATGAATAACTAAGGGAAATCAATAACTAATGGAAATGAATAACTAATGGAAATGAATAACTAATGGAAATGAATAACTAATGGAAATGAATAACTAATGGAAATGAATAACTAATAGAAATGAATAACTAATGGAAATGAATAACTAAGGGAAATCAATAACTAATGGAAATGAATAACTAATGGAAATGAATAACTAATAGAAATGAATAACTAATGGAAATGAATAACTAATAGAAATGAATAACTAATGGAAATGAATAACTAATGGAAATGAATAACTAATAGAAATGAATAACTAATGGAAATGAATAACTAATGGAAATGAATAACGAAGGGAAATGAATAACTAATGGAAATCAATAACTAATAGAAATGAATAACTAATGGAAATGAATAACTAATAGAAATGAATAACTAATGGAAATGAATAACTAATAGAAATGAATAACTAATGGAAATGAATAACTAAGGGAAATCAATAACTAATGGAAATGAATAACTAATGGAAATGAATAACTAATAGAAATGAATAACTAATGGAAATGAATAACTAATAGAAATGAATAACTAATGGAAATGAATAACTAAGGGAAATCAATAACTAATGGAAATCAATAACTAATGGAAATGAATAACTAATGGAAATGAATAACTAATGGAAATCAATAACTAATAGAAATGAATAACGAAGGGAAATCAATAACTAATAGAAATGAATAACTAATGGAAATGAATAATTAAGGGAAATCAATAACAAATGGAAATCAATAACTAATGGAAATGAATAACGAAGGGAAATCAATAACTAATAGAAATGAATAACTAATGGAAATGAATAACGAAGGGAAATCAATAACTAATAGAAATGAATAACTAATGGAAATGAATAACTAAGGGAAATCAATAACTAATGGAAATCAATAACTAATAGAAATGAATAACTAATGGAAATGAATAACTAATGGAAATCAATAACTAATGGAAATGAATAACTAATGGAAATCAATAACTAATGGAAATGAGTAACTAATGGAAATCAATAACTAATTGAAATGAGTAACTAATGGAAATCAATAACTAATTGAAATAAATAACTAATGGAAATCAATAACTAATGGAAATGAGTAACTAATGGAAATCAATAACTAATGGAAATCAATAACTAATGGAAATCAATAACTAATGGAAATCAATAACTAATGGAAATGAGTAACTAATGGAAATGAATAACTAATGGAAATCAATAACTAATGGAAATGAATAACTAATGGAAATCAATAACTAATGGAAATCAATAACTAATTGAAATAAATAACTAATGGAAATCAATAACTAATGGAAATGAGTAACTAATGGAAATCAATAACTAATTGAAATGAATAACTAATGGAAATGAATAACTAATGGAAATCAATAACTAATAGAAATGAATAACTAATGGAAATCCATAACTAATGGAAATGAATAACTAATGGAAATGAATAACTAATGGAAATCAATAACTAATGGAAATGAATAACTAATGGAAATCAATAACTAATGGAAATCAATAACTAATTGAAATAAATAACTAATGGAAATCAATAACTAATGGAAATGAGTAACTAATGGAAATCAATAACTAATTGAAATGAGTAACTAATGGAAATCAATAACTAATTGAAATAAATAACTAATGGAAATCAATAACTAATGGAAATGAGTAACTAATGGAAATGAATAACTAATGGAAATCAATAACTAATGGAAATGAATAACTAATGGAAATCAATAACTAATGGAAATCAATAACTAATGGAAATGAATAACTAATAGAAATGAATAACTAATGGAAATCAATAACTAATGGAAATGAATAACTAATGGAAATAAATAACTAATGGAAATCAATAACTAATGGAAATGAATAACTAATGGAAATCAATAACTAATGGAAATGAATAACTAATGGAAATGAATAACTAATGGAAATCAATAACTAATGGAAATTAATAACTAATGGAAATGAATAACGAAGGGAAATGAGTAACTAATGGAAATCAATAACTAATTGAAATGAGTAACTAATGGAAATGAATAACTAATGGAAATGAGTAACTAATGGAAATGAATAACTAATGGAAATGAATAACTAATGGAAATGAGTAACTAATGGAAATGAATAACTAATGGAAATGAGTAACTAATGGAAATGAATAACTAATGGAAATGAGTAACTAATGGAAATGAATAACTAATGGAAATCAATAACTAATGGAAATGAGTAACTAATGGAAATGAATAACTAATTGAAATGAGTAACTAATGGAAATGAGTAACTAATGGAAATGAATAACTAATGGAAATCAATAACTAATAGAAATGAATAACTAATGGAAATGAATAACTAATAGAAATGAATAACTAATGGAAATGAATAACTAAGGGAAATCAATAACTAATGGAAATGAATAACTAATTGAAATGAATAACTAATGGAAATGAATAACTAATGGAAATCAATAACTAATAGAAATGAATAACGAAGGGAAATCAATAACTAATAGAAATGAATAACTAATGGAAATGAATAACTAAGGGAAATCAATAACTAATGGAAATCAATAACTAATGGAAATGAATAACGAAGGGAAATCAATAACTAATAGAAATGAATAACTAATGGAAATCAATAACTAATAGAAATGAATAACTAATGGAAATCAATAACTAATGGAAATGAATAACTAATGGAAATGAATAACGAAGGGAAATAAATAACTACTAGAAATGAATAACTAATGGAAATCAATAACTAATGGAAATGAATAACTAATGGAAATGAATAACTAATGGAAATGAATAACTAATGGAAATGAATAACTAATGGAAATGAATAACTAATAGAAATGAATAACTAATGGAAATCAATAACTAATGGAAATGAATAACGAAGGGAAATGAATAACTAATACAAATGAATAAATAATGGAAATGAATAACTAAGGGAAATCAATAACTAATGGAAATGAATAACTAATGGAAATGAATAACTAATGGAAATGAATAACTAATAGAAATGAATAACTAATGGAAATGAATAACTAATGGAAATGAATAACTAATGGACATGAATAACTAATAGAAATGAATAACTAATGGAAATCAATAACTAATGGAAATCAATAACTAATGGAAATGAGTAACTAATGGAAATGAATAACTAATGGAAATGAATAACTAATAGAAATGAATAACTAATGGAAATCAATAACTAATGGAAATGAATAACGAAGGGAAATGAATAACTAATAGATATGAATAACTAATGGAAATGAATAACTAAGGGAAATCAATAACTAATGGAAATCAATAACTAATGGAAATGAATAACTAATGGAAATGAATAACTAATAGAAATGAATAACTAATGGAAATCAATAACTAATGGAAATGAATAACTAATGGAAATGAATAACTAATGGAAATCAATAACTAATGGAAATGAATAACTAATTGAAATAAATAACTAATGGAAATGAATAACTAATGGAAATCAATAACTAATGGAAATGAATAACTAATGGAAATGAATAACTAATGGAAATCAATAACTAATAGAAATGAATAACTAATGGAAATGAATAACTAATGGAAATCAATAACTAATGGAAATGAATAACTAATAGAAATGAATAACTAATGGAAATCAATAACTAATGGAAATGAATAACTAATGGAAATGAATAACTAATGGAAATCAATAACTAATGGAAATCAATAACTAATGGAAATGAATAACTAATGGAAATCAATAACTAATGGAAATGAATAACTAATGGAAATGAATAACTAATGGAAATCAATAACTAATAGAAATGAATAACCAATGGAAATGAATAACTAATGGAAATCAATAACTAATAGAAATGAATAACTAATGGAAATGAATAACTAATGGAAATAATAACTAATGGAAATGAATAACTAATGGAAATGAATAACTAATGGAAATGAATAACTAATGGAAATCAATAACTAATGGAAATCAATAACTAATGGAAATGAATAACTAATGGAAATCAATAACTAATGGAAATGAATAACTAATGGAAATGAATAACTAATGGAAATGAATAACTAATGGAAATAATAACTAATGGAAATGAATAACTAATGGAAATGAATAACTAATGGAAATGAATAACTAATGGAAATCAATAACTAATGGAAATCAATAACTAATGGAAATGAATAACTAATGGAAATCAATAACTAATGGAAATGAATAACTAATGGAAATGAATAACTAATGGAAATGAATAACTAATGGAAATGAATAACTAATGGAAATGAATAACTAATGGAAATGAATAACTAATGGAAATCAATAACTAATGGAAATCAATAACTAATGGAAATGAATAACTAATAGAAATCAATAACTAATGGAAATGAATAACTAATGGAAATGAATAACTAATGGAAATCAATAACTAATAGAAATGAATAACTAATGGAAATCAATAACTAATGGAAATAATAACTAATGGAAATGAATAACTAATGGAAATAATAACTAATGGAAATGAATAACTAATGGAAATGAATAACTAATGGAAATGAATAACTAATGGAAATGAATAACTAATGGAAATCAATAACTAATGGAAATGAATAACTAATGGAAATCAATAACTAATGGAAATGAATAACTAATGGAAATGAATAACTAATGGAAATGAATAACTAATGGAAATAATAACTAATGGAAATGAATAACTAATGGAAATGAATAACTAATGGAAATGAATAACTAATGGAAATCAATAACTAATAGAAATCAATAACTAATGGAAATGAATAACTAATGGAAATCAATAACTAATGGAAATGAATAACTAATGGAAATCAATAACTAATGGAAATGAATAACTAATGGAAATGAATAACTAATGGAAATGAATAACAAATGGAAATGAATAACTAATGGAAATCAATAACTAATAGAAATGAATAACTAATGGAAATGAATAACTAATGGAAATCAATAACTAATGGAAATGAATAACTAATAGAAATGAATAACTAATGGAAATCAATAACTAATGGAAATGAATAACTAATGGAAATGAATAACTAATGGAAATCAATAACTAATAGAAATGAATAACTAATGGAAATGAATAACTAATGGAAATAATAACTAATAGAAATGAATAACTAATGGAAATCAATAACTAATGGAAATCAATAACTAATGGAAATGAATAACTAATGGAAATCAATAACTAATGGAAATCAATAACTAATGGAAATGAATAACTAATGGAAATCAATAACTAATGGAAATGAATAACTAATAGAAATGAATAACTAATGGAAATCAATAACTAATAGAAATGAATAACTAATGGAAATGAATAACTAATGGAAATCAATAACTAATAGAAATGAATAACTAATGGAAATGAATAACTAATGGAAATAATAACTAATGGAAATGAATAACTAATGGAAATCAATAACTAATGGAAATCAATAACTAATGGAAATGAATAACTAATGGAAATCAATAACTAATGGAAATCAATAACTAATGGAAATGAATAACTAATGGAAATCAATAACTAATGGAAATGAATAACTAATGGAAATGAATAACTAATGGAAATCAATAACTAATAGAAATGAATAACTAATGGAAATGAATAACTAATGGAAATCAATAACTAATGGAAATGAATAACTAATAGAAATGAATAACTAATGGAAATCAATAACTAATGGAAATGAATAACTAATGGAAATAAATAACTAATGGAAATCAATAACTAATTGAAATAAATAACTAATGGAAATCAATAACTAATTGAAATAAATAACTAATGGAAATCAATAACTAATGGAAATAAATAACTAATGGAAATCAATAACTAATGGAAATGAATAACTAATGGAAATGAATAACGAAGGGAAATGAATAACTAATGGAAATCAATAACTAATGGAAATCAATAACTAATGGAAATCAATAACGAAGGGAAATGAATAACTAATGGAAATCAATAACTAATTGAAATAAATAACTAATGGAAATCAATAACTAATGGAAATGAATAACTAATGGAAATCAATAACTAATTGAAATCAATAACTAATGGAAATCAATAACTAATGGAAATGAATAACTAATGGAAATGAATAACGAAGGGAAATCAATAACTAATGGAAATCAATAACTAATGGAAATCAATAACTAATTGAAATCAATAACTAATGGAAATCAATAACTAATGGAAATGAATAACTAATGGAAATGAATAACGAAGGGAAAAGAATAACTAATGGAAATCAATAACTAATGGAAATCAATAACTAATGGAAATCAATAACGAAGGGAAATGAATAACTAATGGAAATCAATAACTAATTGAAATAAATAACTAATGGAAATGAATAACTAATGGAAATGAATAACTAATGGAAATCAATAACTAATTGAAATCAATAACTAATGGAAATCAATAACTAATGGAAATGAATAACTAATGGAAATGAATAACGAAGGGAAATCAATAACTAATGGAAATCAATAACTAATGGAAATCAATAACTAATGGAAATAAATAACTAATGGAAATCAATAACTAATTGAAATAAATAACTAATGGAAATCAATAACTAATGGAAATGAATAACTAATGGAAATGAATAACGAAGGGAAATGAGTAACTAATGGAAATCAATAACTAATAGAAATGAGTAACTAATGGAAATGAATAACTAATGGAAATGAGTAACTAATGGAAATGAATAACTAATGGAAATGAATAACTAATGGAAATGTGTAACTAATGGAAATGAATAACTAATGGAAATGAGTAACTAATGGAAATGAATAACTAATGGAAATGAGTAACTAATGGAAATGAATAACTAATGGAAATCAATAACTAATGGAAATGAGTAACTAATGGAAATGAATAACTCATGGAAATGAATAACTAATGGAAATGTGTAACTAATGGAAATGAATAACTAATGGAAATGAGTAACTAATGGAAATGAGTAACTAATGGAAATGAATAACTAATGGAAATGAATAACTAATGGAAATGATCAACTAATGGAAATGAATAACTAATGGAAATGATCAACTAATGGAAATGAATAACTAATGGAAATGAATAACTAATGGAAATGATCAAATAATGGAAATGAATAACTAATGGAAATAAATAACTAATGGAAATGAGTAGCTAATGGAAATGAATAACTAATGGAAATGAATAACTAATGGAAATGAATAACTAATGGAAATGAATAACTAATGGACATGAGTAACCAATGGAAATGAATCACTAATAGAAATGAGTAGCTAATGGAAATGAATAACTAATGGAAATGAATAACTAATGGAAATGAATAACTAATGGAAATGAGTAACTAATGGAAATGAGTAACTAATGGAAATGAGTAACTAATGGAAATGAATAACGAATGGAAATGAATAACTAATGGAAATCAATAACTAATAAAAATGAATAACTAATGGAAATGAATAACGAAGGGAAATAAATAACTAATAGAAATGAATAACTAATGGAAATCAATAACTAATTGAAATAAATAACTAATGGAAATCAATAACTAATGGAAATGAGTAACTAATGGAAATGAATAACTAATGAAAATGATCAACTAATGGAAATGAATAACTAATGGAAATAAATAACTAATGGAAATGAGTAGCTAATGGAAATGAATAACTAATGGAAATGAATAACTAATGGAAATGAATAACTAATGGAAATGAGTAACTAATGGAAATGAGTAACTAATGGAAATGAATAACTAATGGACATGAGTAACCAATGGAAATGAATAACTAATAGAAATGAGTAGCTAATGGAAATGAATAACTAATGGAAATGAATAACTAATGGAAATGAGTAACTAATGGAAATGAATAACTAATGGAAATGAATAACTAATAGAAATGAATAACTAATGGAAATGAATAACTAATAGAAATGAATAACTAATGGAAATGAATAACTAAGGGAAATCAATAACTAATGGAAATCAATAACTAATGGAAATGAATAACGAAGGGAAATGAGTAACTAATGGAAATCAATAACTAATGGAAATGAATAACTAATAGAAATGAATAACTAATGGAAATGATCAACTAATGGAAATGAATAACTAATGGAAATAAATAACTAATGGAAATGAGTAGCTAATGGAAATGAATAACTAATGGAAATGAATAACTAATGGAAATGAATAACTAATGGACATGAGTAACTAATGGAAATGAGTAACTAATGGAAATGAATAACTAATGGACATGAGTAACTAATGGAAATGAATAACTAATGGAAATGAATAACTAATGGAAATGATTAACTAATGGAAATGAATAACTAATGGAAATAAATAACTAATAGAAATGAGTAGCTAATAGAAATGAATAACTAATGGAAATGAATAACTAATGGAAATGAATAACTAATAGAAATGAATAACTAATGGAAATGAATAACTAATAGAAATGAATAACTAATGGAAATGAGTAACTAATGGAAATCAATAACTAATGGAAATGAGTAACTAATAGAAATGAATAACTAATGGAAATGAATAACTAATGGAAATGATCAACTAATGGAAATGAATAACTAATGGAAATAAATAACTAATAGAAATGAGTAGCTAATGGAAATGAATAACTAATGGAAATGAATAACTAATGGAAATGAATAACTAATAGAAATGAATAACTAATGGAAATGAATAACTAATAGAAATGAATAACTAATGGAAATGAATAACTAAGGGAAATCAATAACTAATGGAAATGAATAACTAATGGAAATAAATAACTAATGGAAATGAGTAGCTAATGGAAATGAATAACTAATGGAAATGAATAACTAATGGAAATGAATAACTAATGGACATGAGTAACTAATGGAAATGAGTAACTAATGGAAATGAATAACTAATGGACATGAGTAACCAATGGAAATGAATAACTAATGGAAATGAATAACTAATGGAAATGATTAACTAATGGAAATGAATAACTAATGGAAATAAATAACTAATAGAAATGAGTAGCTAATGGAAATGAATAACTAATGGAAATGAATAATTAATGGAAATGAATAACTAATGGAAATGAATAACTAATGGAAATGAATAACTAATGGAAATCATAACTAATGGAAATGAATAACTAATGGAAATTAATAACTAATGGAAATGAATAACTAACGGAAATGAGTAACTAATAGCAATGAGTAACTAATGGAAATGAAAAACTAATGGAAATGAATAACTAATGGACATGAGTAACTAATGGAGATGAGTAACTAATGGAAATGAATAACTAATGGCACTGAGTAACTAATGGAAATGAATAAGTAATTGAAATGAGAAACTAATTGAAATGAATAACTAAGGGAAATCAATAACTAATGGAAATGAATAACTAATGGAAATGAATAACTAATGGAAATGAATAACTAATGGAAATGAATAACTAATGGAAATGAATAACTAATGGAAATGAATAACTAATAGAAATGAATAACTAATGGAAATGAATAACTAATGGAAATGAATAACTAATGGAAATGAATAACTAATAGAAATGAATAACTAATGGAAATGAATAACTAATGGAAATGATTAACTAATGGAAATGAATAACTAATGGAAATGAATAACTAATGGACATGAATAACTAATGGAAGTGAATAACTAATGGAAATAATAACTAATGGAAATGAATAACTAATGAAAATGAATAACTAATGGAAATGAATAACTAATGGAAATGAATAACTAATGGAAATGAGTAACTAATAGAAATGAATAACTAATGGAAATGAGTTACTAATGGAAATGAATAACTAATGGGAATGAATAACTAATGGAAATGAATAACTAATGGAAATGAATAACTAATGGAAATGAATAACTAATGGAAATGAATAACTAATGGGAATGAGTAACTAATGGAAATGACTAACTTATTGAAATGAGTAACTAATAGAAATGAATAACTAATGGAAATGAATAACTAATGGAAATTAGTTACTAATGGAAATGAATAACTAATTGGAATGAATAACTAATGGAAATGAATAACTGATGGAAATGAATAACTAATGGAAATGAATAACTAATGGAAATGAATAACTAATGGAAATGAGTAACTAATGGAAATGAATAACTAATGGAAATGAGTAACTAATGGAAATGAATAACTAATTGGAAGGAGTAACTAATGGAAATGAGTACCTAATGGAAATGAGTAACTAATGGAAATGAATAACTAATGGAAATGAATAACAAATGGGAATGAGTAACTAATGGAAATGACTAACTTATTGAAATGAGTAACTAATAGAAATGAACAACTAATGGAAAGGAATAACTAATGGAAATTAGTTACTCATGGAAATGAACAATTAATGGGAATGAATAACTAATGGGAATGTATAACTAATGGAAATGAATAACTAATGGAAATGAATAACTAATGGAAATGAATAACTAATGGAAATTAATAACTAATGGAAATGAGTAACGAATAGAAATGAATAACTAATGGCAATGAGTTACTAATGGAAATGCGTAACTAATGGATATGAATAACTAATGGAAATGAATAACTAATTGAAATGAGTAACTAATGGAAATGAATAACTAATGGGAATGAATAACTAATGGAAATGAGTAACCAATAGAAATGAATAACTAATGGAAATGAGTCACTAATGGAAATGCGTAACTAATGGATATGAATAACTAATGGAAATGACCAACTAATTGAAATGAGTTACTAATGGAAATGAATAACTAAGTGAAATGAATAACTAATGGAAAAGAGTAATACATGGAAATGAACAACTAATGGAAAAGAATAACTAATGGAAACGAATAACTAATGGAAATCAGTTACTAATGGAAATGAATAACTAATGGAAATGAATAACTAATTTAAATGAGTCACTAATAGAAATGAATAACTAATGGAAATGAATAACGAATGGAAATGAGTTACTAATTGAAATAAATAACTAATGGAAATGAGTTACTAATGGAAATGAATAACTAATGGGAATGAATAACTAATGGAAATGAATAACTAATGGAAATGAATAACTAATGGAAATGAATAACTAATGGGAATGAGTAACTAATGGAAATGACTAACTTATTGAAATGAGTAACTAATAGAAATGAATAACTAATGGAAATGAATAACTAATGGAAATTAGTTACTAATGGAAATGAATAACTAATTGGAATGAATAACTAATGGAAATGAATAACTAATGGAAATGAATAACTAATGGAAATGAATAACTAATGGAAATGAGTAACTAATGGAAATGAATAACTAATGGAAATGAGTAACTAATGAAAATGAATAACTAATTGGAAGGAGTAACTAATGGAAATGAGTACCTAATAGAAATGAGTAACTAATGGAAATGAATAACTAATGGAAATGAATAACAAATGGGAATGAGTAACTAATGGAAATGACTAACTTATTGAAATGAGTAACTAATAGAAATGAACAACTAATGGAAAGGAAAAACTAATGGAAATTAGTTACTCATGGAAATGAACAATTAATGGGAATGAATAACTAATGGGAATGTATAACTAATGGAAATGAATAACTAATGGAAATGAATAACTAATGGAAATGAATAACTAATGGAAATTAATAACTAATGGAAATGAGTAACGAATAGAAATGAATAACTAATGGCAATGAGTTACTAATGGAAATGCGTAACTAATGGATATGAATAACTAATGGAAATGAATAACTAATTGAAATGAGTAACTAATGGAAATGAATAACTAATGGGAATGAATAACTAATGGAAATGAGTAACCAATAGAAATGAATAACTAATGGAAATGAGTCACTAATGGAAATGCGTAACTAATGGATATGAATAACTAATGGAAATGACCAACTAATTGAAATGAGTTACTAATGGAAATGAATAACTAAGTGAAATGAATAACTAATGGAAAAGAGTAATACATGGAAATGAACAACTAATGGAAAAGAATAACTAATGGAAACGATTAACTAATGGAAATCAGTTACTAATGGAAATGAATAACTAATGGAAATGAATAACTAATTTAAATGAGTCACTAACAGAAATGAATAACTAATGGAAATGAATAACGAATGGAAATGAGTTACTAATTGAAATAAATAACTAATAGAAATGAATAACTAATGGAAATGAGTTATTAATGGAAATGCGTAACTAATGGATATGAATAACTAATGGAAATGAATAACTAATTGAAATGAGTAACTAATGGAAATGAATAACTAATGGAAATGAATAACTTATGGACATCATAACTAATGGAAATGATAAACTAATGGAAATGAATAACTAATGGAAATGAGTAACTAATGGAAATGAATAACTAATGGAAATGAATAACTAATGGAAATCACAACTAATGGAAATGAATAACTAATGGAAATGAATAACTAATAGAAGTGAATAACTAATGGAAAAGAATAACAAATGGAAATGAGTAACTAATGGAAATGAGTAACTAATCGAAATGAATAACTAATGGGAATGAGTAACTAATGGAAATGAATAACTAATGGAAATGAGTCACTAATCGAAATGAATAACAAATGGAAATGAATAATTTATGGAAATGAATAACTAATGGAAATGAGTAACTAATAAAAATGAATAACTAATGGAAATGAGTTACTAATGGAAATGCGTAACTAATGGATATGAATAACTAATATATATGAATAACTAATTGAAATAAGTAACTAATGGAAATGAATAACTAATGAGAATGAATAACTAATGGGAATGAATAACTAATGGAAATGAGTAACTAATGAAAATGAATAACTCATGGAAATGAATAACTAATGGAAATGAATAACTAATGGGAATGAATAACTAATTGAAATGAGTAACTAATGGAAATGAGTAACTAATAGAAATGAATAACTAATGGAAATGAGTCACTAATGGAAATGCGTAACTAATGGATATGAATAACTAATAGAAATGAATAACTAATTGAAATGAGTAACTACTGGAAATGAATAACTAATGAAAATGAGTTACTAAGGGAAATGCGTAACTAATGGATATGAATAACTAATGGAAATGAGTTACTAATGGAAATGCATAACTACTGGAATTTAATAACTAATTGAAATGAGTAACTAATGGAAATGAATAACTAATGGAAATGAATAACTAATGGAAATGAGTAACTAATGGAAATGAATAACTAATGGAAATGAATAACAAATTGAAATGAGTAACTAATAGAAATGAATAACTAATGGAAATGAATAACTAATGGAAATGAGTTACTAATGGAAATGAATAACTAATGGAAATGAATAACTAATGGAAATGAGTTACTAATGGAAATGAGTAACTAATGGAAATGAATAACTAATGGAAATAAATAACTACTGGGAATGAATAACTAATGGAAATGAATAACTAATGGAAATGAATAACTAATGGAAATGAATAACTAATGGAAATGAGTAACTAATGGAAATGAATAACTAATGGAAATGAATAACTAATGGAAATGAATAACTAATGGGAATGAATAACTAATTGAAATGAGTAACTAATGGAAATGAGTAACTAATGGAAATGAATAACTAATGGAATCGAATAATTAATGGAAATGAATAACTAATGGAAATGAATAACTAATTGAAATCATAACTAATGGAAATGATTAACTAATGGAAATGAACCACTAATCGAATGAATAACTAATGGAAAGGAATAACTAATGGAAATGAGTAACTAATAGAAATGAATAACTAATAGTAATGAATAACTAATATAAATGAATAACTAATGGAAATGAGTAACTAATGAAAATGAGTAACGAATGGAAATGAATAACTAATGGAAATGAATAACTAATGGAAATGAATAACTAATGGAAATGAATAACTAATGGAAATGAGTAACTAATGGAAATGAGTAACTAATGGAAATGAATAACTAATGGAAATGACTAACTAATGGACATGAATAACTAATGGAAATGAATAACTAATGGAAATGAATAACTAATGGAAATGAATAACTAATGGAAATGAGTAACTAATAGAAATGAATAACTAATGGAAATGAGTTACTAATGGAAATGAATAACTAATGGGAATGAGTAACTAATGGAAATGACTAACTAATGGAAATGAATAACTAATGGAAATGAATAACTAATGGAAATGAATAACTAATAGAAATTAGTTACTAATGGAAATGAATAACTAATGGGAATGAATAACTAATGGGAATGAATAACTAATGGAAATGAATAACTAATGGAAATGAATAACTAATGGAAATGAATAACTAAGTGAAATGAGTAACTAATGGAAATGAGTAACTAATGGAAATGAATAACTAATGGAAATGAATAACTAATGGAAATGAATAACTAATGGAAATGAATAACTAATGAAAATGAGTAACTAATAGAAATGAATAACTAATGGAAATGAGTTACTAATGGAAATGAATAACTAATGGGAATGAATAACTAATGGAAATGAATAACTAATGGAAATGAATAACTAATGGAAATGAATGACTAATGGAAATGAATAACTAATGGAAATGAATAACTAATGGGAATGAGTAACTAATGGAAATGACTAACTTATTGAAATGAGTAACTAATAGAAATGAATAACTAATGGAAATGAATAACTAATGGAAACTAGTTACTAATGGAAATGAATAACTAATTGGAATGAATAACTAATGGAAATGAATAACTAATGGAAATGAATAACTAATGGAAATGAATAACTAATGGAAATGAATAACTAATGGAAATGAGTAACTAATGGAAATGAATAACTAATGGAAATGAGTAACTAATTGAAATGAATAACTAATCGGAAGGAGTAACTAATGGAAATGAGTACCTAATGGAAATGAGTAACTAATGGAAATGAATAACTAATGGAAATGAATAACTAATGGGAATGAGTAACTAATGGAAATGACTAACTTATTGAAATGAGTAACTAATAGAAATGAACAACTAATGGAAAGGAATAACTAATAGAAATTAGTTACTCATGGAAATTAATAACTAATGGGAATGAATAACTAATGGGAATGTATAACTAATGGAAATGAATAACTAATGGAAATGAATAACTAATGGAAATGAATAACTAATGGAAATGAATAACTAATGGAAATGAGTAACGAATAGAAATGAATAACTAATGGCAATGAGTTACTAATGGAAATGCGTAACTAATGGATATGAATAACTAATGGAAATGAATAACTAATTGAAATGAGTAACTAATGGAAATGAATAACTAATGGGAATGAATAACTAATGGAAATGAGTAACCAATAGAAATGAATAACTAATGGAAATGAGTCACTAATGGAAATGCGTAACTAATGGATATGAATAACTAATGGAAATGACCAACTAATTGAAATGAGTTACTAATGGAAATGAATAACTAAGTGAAATGAATAACTAATGGAAAAGAGTAATACATGGAAATGAGTAACTAATGGAAAAGAATAACTAATGGAAATGAATAACTAATGGAAATGAAATACTAATTGAAATAAATAACTAATGGATATGAATAACTAATGGAAATGAATAACTAATTGAAATGAGTAACTAATGGAAATGAATAACTAATGGAAATGAATAACTAATGGACATCATAACTAATGGAAATGATTAACTAATGGAAATGAATAACTAATGGAAATGAGTAACTAATGGATATGAATAACTAATGGAAATGAATAACTAATGGAAATCACAACTAATGGAAATGAATAACTAATGGAAATGAATAACTAATAGAAGTGAATAACTAATGGAAAAGAATAACAAATGGAAATGAGTAACTAATGGAAATGAGTAACTAATCGAAATGAATAACTAATGGGAATGAGTAACTAATGGAAATGAATAACTAATGGAAATGAGTCACTAATCGAAATGAATAACAAATGGAAATGAATAATTTATGGAAGTGAATAACTAATGGAAATGAGTAACTAATAAAAATGAATAACTAACGGAAATGAGTTACTAATGGAAATGCGTAACTAATGGATATGAATAACTAATGGATATGAATAACTAATTGAAATAAGTAACTAATGGAAATGAATAACTAATGAGAATGAATAACTAATGGGAATGAATAACTAATGGAAATGAGTAACTAATGAAAATGAATAACTCATGGAAATGAATAACTAATGGAAATGAATAACTAATGGGAATGAATAACTAATTGAATTAGTAACTAATGGAAATGAGTAACTAATAGAAATGAATAACTAATGGAAATGAGTTATTAATGGAAATGCGTAACAAATGGATATGAATAACTAATGGAAATGAATAACTAATTGAAATGAGTAACTAATGGAAATGAATAACTAATGGAAATGAATAACTAATGGAAATGAATAACTAATGGAAATGAACACTAATGGAAATGAATAACTAATAGAAATAAATAACTAAAGGAAAAGAATAACAAATGGGAATGAGTAACTAATGGAAATGAATAACTAATGGGAATGAATAACTAATTTAAATGAGTAACTAATGGAAATGAGTAACTAATAGAAATGAATAACTAATGGAAATGAGTCACTAATGGAAATGCGTAACTAATGGATATGAATAACTAATAGAAATGAATAACTAATTGAAATGAGTAACTACTGGAAATGAATAACTAATGAAAATGAGTTACTAAGGGAAATGCGTAACTAATGGATATGAATAACTAATGGAAATGAGTTACTAATGGAAATGCATAACTACTGGAAATTAATAACTAATTGAAATGAGTAACTAATGGAAATGAATAACTAATGGAAATGAATAACTAATGGAAATGAGTTACTAATAGAAATGAATAGCTAATGGAAATGAATAACAAATTGAAATGAGTAACTAATGGAAATGAGTAACTAATAGAAATGAATAACTAATGGAAATGAGTTACTAATGGAAATGAATAACTAATGGAAATGAATAACTAATGGAAATGAGTTACTAATGGAAATGAGTAACTAATGGAAATGAATAACTAATGGAAATAAATAACTACTGGGAATGAATAACTAATGGAAATGAATAACTAATGGAAATGAATAACTAATGGAAATGAATAACTAATGGAAATGAGTAACTAATGGAAATAAATAACTAATGGAAATGAATAACTAATGGAAATGAATAACTAATGGGAATGAATAACTAATTGAAATGAGTAACTAATGGAAATGAGTAACTAATGGAAATGAATAACTTATGGAAACGAATAACTAATGGAAATGAATAACTAATGGAAATGAACCACTAATCGAATGAATAACTAATGGAAAGGAATAACTAATGGAAATGAGTAACTAATAGAAATGAATAACTAATAGTAATGAATAACTAATATAAATGAATAACTAATGGAAATGAGTAACTAATGGAAATGAGTAACTAATGGAAATGAATAACTAATGGAAATGACTAACTAATGGACCTGAATAACTAATGGAAATGAATAACTAATTGAAATGAGTAACTAATGGAAATGAATAACTAATGGGAATGAATAACTAATGGAAATGAGTAACCAATAGAAATGAATAACTAATGGAAATGAGTCACTAATGGAAATGCGTAACTAATGGATATGAATAACTAATGGAAATGACCAACTAATTGAAATGAGTTACTAATGGAAATGAATAACTAAGTGAAATGAATAACTAATGGAAAAGAGTAATACATGGAAATGAACAACTAATGGAAAAGAATAACTAATGGAAACGATTAACTAATGGAAATCAGTTACTAATGGAAATGAATAACTAATGGAAATGAATAACTAATTTAAATGAGTCACTAATAGAAATGAATAACTAATGGAAATGAATAACGAATGGAAATGAGTTACTAATTGAAATAAATAACTAATAGAAATGAATAACTAATGGAAATGAGTTATTAATGGAAATGCGTAACTAATGGATATGAATAACTAATGGAAATGAATAACTAATTGAAATGAGTAACTAATGGAAATGAATAACTAATGGAAATGAATAACTTATGGACATCATAACTAATGGAAATGATAAACTAATGAAAATGAATAACTAATGGAAATGAGTAACTAATGGAAATGAATAACTAATGGAAATGAATAACTAATGGAAATCACAACTAATGGAAATGAATAACTAATGGAAATGAATAACTAATAGAAGTGAATAACTAATGGAAAAGAATAACAAATGGAAATGAGTAACTAATGGAAATGAGTAACTAATCGAAATGAATAACTAATGGGAATGAGTAACTAATGGAAATGAATAACTAATGGAAATGAGTCACTAATCGAAATGAATAACAAATGGAAATGAATAATTTATGGAAATGAATAACTAATGGAAATGAGTAACTAATAAAAATGAATAACTAATGGAAATGAGTTACTAATGGAAATGCGTAACTAATGGATATGAATAACTAATATATATGAATAACTAATTGAAATAAGTAACTAATGGAAATGAATAACTAATGAGAATGAATAACTAATGGGAATGAATAACTAATGGAAATGAGTAACTAATGAAAATGAATAACTCATGGAAATGAATAACTAATGGAAATGAATAACTAATGGGAATGAATAACTAATTGAAATGAGTAACTAATGGAAATGAGTAACTAATAGAAATGAATAACTAATGGAAATGAGTCACTAATGGAAATGCGTAACTAATGGATATGAATAACTAATAGAAATGAATAATTAATTGAAATGAGTAACTACTGGAAATGAATAACTAATGAAAATGAGTTACTAAGGGAAATGCGTAACTAATGGATATGAATAACTAATGGAAATGAGTTACTAATGGAAATGCATAACTACTGGAAATTAATAACTAATTGAAATGAGTAACTAATGGAAATGAATAACTAATAGAAATGAATAACTAATGGAAATGAGTAACTAATGGAAATGAATAACTAATGGAAATGAATAACAAATTGAAATGAGTAACTAATAGAAATGAATAACTAATGGAAATGAATAACTAATGGAAATGAGTTACTAATGGAAATGAATAACTAATGGAAATGAATAACTAATGGAAATGAGTTACTAATGGAAATGAGTAACTAATGGAAATGAATAACTAATGGAAATAAATAACTACTGGGAATGAATAACTAATGGAAATGAATAACTAATGGAAATGAATAACTAATGGAAATGAGTAACTAATGGAAATGAATAACTAATGGAAATGAATAACTAATGGAAATGAATAACTAATGGGAATGAATAACTAATTGAAATGAGTAACTAATGGAAATGAGTAACTAATGGAAATGAATAACTAATGGAATCGAATAATTAATGGAAATGAATAACTAATGGAAATGAATAACTAATTGAAATCATAACTAATGGAAATGATTAACTAATGGAAATGAACCACTAATCGAATGAATAACTAATGGAAAGGAATAACTAATGGAAATGAGTAACTAATAGAAATGAATAACTAATAGTAATGAATAACTAATATAAATGAATAACTAATGGAAATGAGTAACTAATGGAAATGAGTAACGAATGGAAATGAATAACTAATGGAAATGAATAACTAATGGAAATGAATAACTAATGGAAATGAATAACTAATGGAAATGAGTAACTAATGGAAATGAGTAACTAATGGAAATGAATAACTAATGGAAATGACTAACTAATGGACATGAATAACTAATGGAAATGAATAACTAATGGAAATGAATAACTAATGGAAATGAATAACTAATGGAAATGAGTAACTAATAGAAATGAATAACTAATGGAAATGAGTTACTAATGGAAATGAATAACTAATGGGAATGAGTAACTAATGGAAATGACTAACTAATGGAAATGAATAACTAATGGAAATGAATAACTAATGGAAATGAATAACTAATGGAAATTAGTTACTAATGGAAATGAATAACTAATGGGAATGAATAACTAATGGGAATGAATAACTAATGGAAATGAATAACTAATGGAAATGAATAACTAATGGAAATGAATAACTAAGTGAAATGAGTAACTAATGGAAATGAGTAACTAATGGAAATGAATAACTAATGAAAATGAGTAACTAATAGAAATGAATAACTAATGGAAATGAGTTACTAATGGAAATGAATAACTAATGGGAATGAATAACTAATGGAAATGAATAACTAATGGAAATGAATAACTAATGGAAATGAATGACTAATGGAAATGAATAACTAATGGAAATGAATAACTAATGGGAATGAGTAACTAATGGAAATGACTAACTTATTGAAATGAGTAACTAATAGAAATGAATAACTAATGGAAATGAATAACTAATGGAAACTAGTTACTAATGGAAATGAATAACTAATTGGAATGAATAACTAATGGAAATGAATAACTAATAGAAATGAATAACTAATGGAAATGAATAACTAATGGAAATGAATAACTAATGGAAATGAGTAACTAATGGAAATGAATAACTAATGGAAATGAGTAACTAATTGAAATGAATTACTAATCGGAAGGAGTAACTAATGGAAATGAGTACCTAATGGAAATGAGTAACTAATGGAAATGAATAACTAATGGAAATGAATAACTAATGAGAATGAGTAACTAATGGAAATGACTAACTTATTGAAATGAGTAACTAATAGAAATGAACAACTAATGGAAAGGAATAACTAATGGAAATTAGTTACTCATGGAAATTAATAACTAATGGGAATGAATAACTAATGGGAATGTATAACTAATGGAAATGAATAACTAATGGAAATGAATAACTAATGGAAATGAATAACTAATGGAAATGAATAACTAATGGAAATGAGTAACGAATAGAAATGAATAACTAATGGCAATGAGTTACTAATGGAAATGCGTAACTAATGGATATGAATAACTAATGGAAATGAATAACTAATTGAAATGAGTAACTAATGGAAATGAATAACTAATGGGAATGAATAACTAATGGAAATGAGTAACCAATAGAAATGAATAACTAATGGAAATGAGTCACTAATGGAAATGCGTAACTAATGGATATGAATAACTAATGGAAATGACCAACTAATTGAAATGAGTTACTAATGGAAATGAATAACTAAGTGAAATGAATAACTAATGGAAAAGAGTAATACATGGAAATGAGTAACTAATGGAAAAGAATAACTAATGGAAATGAATAACTAATGGAAATGAAATACTAATTGAAATAAATAACTAATGGATATGAATAACTAATGGAAATGAATAACTAATTGAAATGAGTAACTAATGGAAATGAATAACTAATGGAAATGAATAACTAATGGACATCATAACTAATGGAAATGATTAACTAATGGAAATGAATAACTAATGGAAATGAGTAACTAATGGATATGAATAACTAATGGAAATGAATAACTAATGGAAATCACAACTAATGGAAATGAATAACTAATGGAAATGAATAACTAATAGAAGTGAATAACTAATGGAAAAGAATAACAAATGGAAATGAGTAACTAATGGAAATGAGTAACTAATCGAAATGAATAACTAATGGGAATGAGTAACTAATGGAAATGAATAACTAATGGAAATGAGTCACTAATCGAAATGAATAACAAATGGAAATGAATAATTTATGGAAGTGAATAACTAATGGAAATGAGTAACTAATAAAAATGAATAACTAATGGAAATGAGTTACTAATGGAAATGCGTAACTAATGGATATGAATAACTAATGGATATGAATAACTAATTGAAATAAGTAACTAATGGAAATGAATAACTAATGAGAATGAATAACTAATGGGAATGAATAACTAATGGAAATGAGTAACTAATGAAAATGAATAACTCATGGAAATGAATAACTAATGGAAATGAATAACTAATGGGAATGAATAACTAATTGAATTAGTAACTAATGGAAATGAGTAACTAATAGAAATGAATAACTAATGGAAATGAGTTATTAATGGAAATGCGTAACAAATGGATATGAATAACTAATGGAAATGAATAACTAATTGAAATGAGTAACTAATGGAAATGAATAACTAATGGAAATGAATAACTAATGGAAATGAATAACTAATGGAAATGAACACTAATGGAAATGAATAACTAATAGAAATAAATAACTAAAGGAAAAGAATAACAAATGGGAATGAGTAACTAATGGAAATGAATAACTAATGGGAATGAATAACTAATTTAAATGAGTAACTAATGGAAATGAGTAACTAATAGAAATGAATAACTAATGGAAATGAGTCACTAATGGAAATGCGTAACTAATGGATATGAATAACTAATAGAAATGAATAACTAATTGAAATGAGTAACTACTGGAAATGAATAACTAATGAAAATGAGTTACTAAGGGAAATGCGTAACTAATGGATATGAATAACTAATGGAAATGAGTTACTAATGGAAATGCATAACTACTGGAAATTAATAACTAATTGAAATGAGTAACTAATGGAAATGAATAACTAATGGAAATGAATAACTAATGGAAATGAGTTACTAATAGAAATGAATAGCTAATGGAAATGAATAACAAATTGAAATGAGTAACTAATGGAAATGAGTAACTAATAGAAATGAATAACTAATGGAAATGAATAACTAATGGAAATGAGTTACTAATGGAAATGAGTAACTAATGGAAATGAATAACTAATGGAAATAAATAACTACTGGGAATGAATAACTAATGGAAATGAATAACTAATGGAAATGAATAACTAATGGAAATGAATAACTAATGGAAATGAGTAACTAATGGAAATAAATAACTAATGGAAATGAATAACTAATGGAAATGAATAACTAATGGGAATGAATAACTAATTGAAATGAGTAACTAATGGAAATGAGTAACTAATGGAAATGAATAACTTATGGAAACGAATAACTAATGGAAATGAATAACTAATGGAAATGAACCACTAATCGAATGAATAACTAATGGAAAGGAATAACTAATGGAAATGAGTAACTAATAGAAATGAATAACTAATAGTAATGAATAACTAATATAAATGAATAACTAATGGAAATGAGTAACTAATGGAAATGAGTAACTAATGGAAATGAATAACTAATGGAAATGACTAACTAATGGACCTGAATAACTAATGGAAATGAATAACTAATGGAAATGAATAATTAATGGAAATGAATAACTAATGGAAATGAGTAACTAATAGAAATGAATAACTAATGGAAATGAGTTACTAATGGAAATGAATAACTAATGGGAATGAGTAACTAATGGAAATGACTAACTAATGGAAATGAATAACTAATGGAAATGAATAACTAATGGAAATGAATAACTAATGGAAATTAGTTACTAATGGAAATGAATAACTAATGGGAATGAATAACTAATGGGAATGAATAACTAATGGAAATGAATAACTAATGGAAATGAATAACTAATGGAAATGAATAACTAATGGAAATGAATAACTAAGTTAAATGAGTAACTAATGGAAATGAGTAACTAATGGAAATGAATAACTAATGGAAATGAATAACTAATGGAAATGAATAACTAATGGAAATGAATAACTAATGGAAATGAATAACTAATGGAAATCATAACTAATGGAAATGATTAACTAATGGAAATGAACAACTAATGGAAATGAATAACTTATGGAAATGAATAACTAATGGAAATGAGTAACTAATAGAAATGAATAACTAATAGTAATGAATAACTAATGGAAATGAATTACTAATGGAAATGAGTAACTAATGGAAATGAGTAACTAATGGAAATGAATAACTAGTGGAAATGAATAACTTATGGAAATGAATAACTAATGGAAATGAATAACTAATGGAAATGAATAACTAATGAAAATGAGTAACTAATGGAAATGAGTAACTAATGGAAATGAATAACTAATGGAAATGAATAACTAATGGACATGAATAACTAATGGAAGTGAATAACTAATGGAAACAATAACTAATGGAAATGAATAACTAATGGAAATGAATAACTAATAGAAATGAATAACTAATGGAAATGAATAACTAATGGAAATGAGTAACTAATAGAAATGAATAACTAATGGAAATGAGTTACTAATGGAAATGAATAACTAATAGGAATGAATAACTAATGGAAATGAATAACTAATGGAAATGAATAACTAATGGAAATGAATGACTAATGGAAATGAATAACTAATGGAAATGAATAACTAATGGGAATGAGTAACTAATGGAAATGACTAACTTATTGAAATGAGTAACAAATAGAAATGAATAACCAATGGAAATGAATAACTAATGGAAATTAGTTACTAATGGAAATGAATAACTAATGGGAATGAATAACTAATGGAAATGAATAACTAATGGAAATGAATAACTAATGGAAATGAATAACTAATGGAAATGAATAACTAATTGAAATGAGTAACTAATGGAAATGAATAACTAATGGAAATGAGTAACTAATGGAAATGAATAACTAATTGGAAGGAGTAACTAATTGAAATGAGTACCTAATGGAAATGAGTAACTAATGGAAATGAATAACTAATGGAAATGAATAACTAATGGGAATGAGTAACTAATGGAAATGACTAACTTATTTAAATGAGTAAGTAATAGAAATGAACAACTATTCGAAAGGAATAACTAATGGAAATTAGTTACTCATGGAAATGAATAACTAATGGGAATGAATAACTGATGGGAATTAATAACTAATGGAAATGAATAACTAATGGAAATGAATAACTAATGGAAATGAATAACTAATGGAAATTAATAACTAATGGAAATGAGTAACGAATAGAAATGAATAACTAATGGCAATGAGTTACTAATGGAAATGCGTAACTAGTGGATATGAATAACTAATGGAAATGAATAACTAATTGAAATGAGTAACTAATGGAAATGAATAACTAATGGGAATGAATAACTAATCGAAATGAGTAACCAATAGAAATGAATAACTAATGGAAATGAGTCACTAATGGAAATGCGTAACTAATGGATATGAATAACTAATGGAAATGACCAACTAATTGAAATGAGTTACTAATGGAAATGAATAACTAAGTGAAATGAATAACTAATGGAAAAGAGTAATACATGGAAATGAGTAACTAATGGAAAAGAATAACTAATGGAAACGAATAACTAATGGAAATGAGTTACTAATGGAAATGAATAACTAATGGAAATGAATAACTAATTTAAATGAGTCACTAATAGAAATGAATAACTAATGGAAATGAATAACTAATGGAAATGAGTTACTAATTGAAATAAATAACTAATGGAAATGAATAACTAATGGAAATTAGTTACTAATGGAAATGAGTAACTAATAGAAATGAATAACTAATGGAAATGAGTTACTAATGGAAATGAATAACTAATGGAAATTACTAACTAATGGAAATGAGTTACTAATGGAAATGAGTAACTAATGGAAATGAATAACTAATGGACATGAATAACTACTGGGAATGAATAACTAATGGAAATGAGTAACTAATGGAAATGAATAACTAATATAAATGAATAACTAATTGAAATGAATAACTAATGGAAATGAGTAACTAATGGAAATGAATAACTAATGGGAATGAGTAACTTATAGAAATGAGTAACTAATGGAAATGAATAACTAATGGGAATTAGTAACTAATGGAAATGAGTAACTAATGGAAATGAATAACTAATGGAAATCAATAACTAATGGAAATGAATAACTAATAGAAATGAATAACTAATGGAAATGAGTAACTAATAGAAATGAATAACTAATGGAAATGAGTTACTAATGGAAATGAATAACTAATGGAAATGAATAACTAATGGAAATGAATAACTAATGGAAATCATAACTAATGGAAATGAATAACTAATGGAAATGAATAACTAATGGAAATCATAACTAATGGAAATGAATAACTAATGGAAATGAATAACTAATGGAAATCATAACTAATGGAAATGAATAACTAATGGAAATGAATAACTAATGGAAATCATAACTAATGGAAATGAATAACTAATGGAAATGAATAACTAATGGAAATCAAAACTAATGGAAATGAATAACTAATGGAAATGAATAACTAATGGAAATCATAACTAATGGAAATGAATAACTAATGGAAATGAATAACTAATGGAAATGAATAACAAATGGAAATGAATAACTAATGGAAATGAGTAACTAATAGAAATGAATAACTAATGGAAATGAGTTACTAATGGAAATGAATAACTAATGGGAATGAGTAAGTAATGGAAATGAATAACTAATGGGAATGAATAACTAATGGAAATAAATCACTAATGGAAATGAATAACTAATGGAAATGAATAACTAATGGAAATGAATAACTAATGGGAATGAGTAACTAATGGAAATGAGTAACTAATGGAAATGAGTAACTAATGGAAATGAGTAACTAATGGAAATGAATAACTAATGGAAATGAGTTACTAATCGAAATGAATAACTAATGGGAGTGAGTAACTAATGGAAATGAATAACTAATGGAAATGAGTCACTAATGGAAATGAATAACTAATGGAAATGAATAATTTATGGAAATGAATAACTAATGGAAGTGAGTAACTAATAAAAATGAATAACTAATGGAAATGAGTTACTAATGGAAATGCGTAACTAATGGATATGAATAACTAATTGAAATGAATAACTAATTGAAATAAGTAACTAATGGAAATGAATAACTAATATAAATGAATAACTAATTGAAATGAATAACTAATGGAAATGAGTAACTAATGGAAATGAATAACTAATGGGAATGAGTTACTTATAGAAATGAGTAACTAATGGAAATGAATAACTAATGGGAATTAGTAACTAATGGAAATGAGTAACTAATGGAAATGAATAACTAATGGAAATCAATAACTAATGGAAATGAATAACTAATGGAAATGAATAACTAATGGAAATGAGTAACTAATAGAAATGAATAACTAATGGAAATGAGTTACTAATGGAAATGAATAACTAATGGAAATGAATAACTAATGGAAATGAATAACTAATGGAAATCATAACTAATGGAAATGAATAACTAATGGAAATGAATAACTAATGGAAATCATAACTAATGGAAATGAATAACTAATGGAAATGAATAACTAATGGAAATCATAACTAATGGAAATGAATAACTAATGGAAATGAATAACTAATGGAAATCATAACTAATGGAAATGAATAACTAATGGAAATGAATAACTAATGGAAATCAAAACTAATGGAAATGAATAACTAATGGAAATGAATAACTAATGGAAATCATAACTAATGGAAATGAATAACTAATGGAAATGAATAACTAATGGAAATGAATAACAAATGGAAATGAATAACTAATGGAAATGAGTAACTAATAGAAATGAATAACTAATGGAAATGAGTTACTAATGGAAATGAATAACTAATGGGAATGAGTAAGTAATGGAAATGAATAACTAATGGGAATGAATAACTAATGGAAATAAATCACTAATGGAAATGAATAACTAATGGAAATGAATAACTAATGGAAATGAATAACTAATGGGAATGAGTAACTAATGGAAATGAGTAACTAATGGAAATGAGTAACTAATGGAAATGAGTAACTAATGGAAATGAATAACTAATGGAAATGAGTTACTAATCGAAATGAATAACTAATGGGAGTGAGTAACTAATGGAAATGAATAACTAATGGAAATGAGTCACTAATGGAAATGAATAACTAATGGAAATGAATAATTTATGGAAATGAATAACTAATGGAAGTGAGTAACTAATAAAAATGAATAACTAATGGAAATGAGTTACTAATGGAAATGCGTAACTAATGGATATGAATAACTAATTGAAATGAATAACTAATTGAAATAAGTAACTAATGGAAATGAATAACTAATGAGAATGAATAACTAATGGGAATGAATAACTAATGGAAATGAGTAACTAATGAAAATGAATAACTCATGGAAATGAATAACTAATGGAAATGAATAACTAATGGGAATGAATAACTAATTGAATTAGTAACTAATGGAAATGAGTAACTAATAGAAATGAATAACTAATGGAAATGAGTTATTAATGGAAATGCGTAACTAATGGATATGAATAACTAATGGAAATGAATAACTAATTGAAATGAGTAACTAATGGAAATAAATAACTAATGGAAATGAATAACTAATGGAAATCATAACTAATGGAAATGATTAATTAATGGAAATTAATAACTAATGGAAATGAGTAACTAATGGAAATGAATAACTAATGGAAATGAATAACTAATGGAAATCAAACCTAATGGAAATGAACACTAATGGAAATGAATAACTAATAGAAATAAATAACTAATGGAAAAGATTAACAAATGGGAATGAGTAACTCATAGAAATGAATAACTAATGGAAATGAGTTACTAATGGAAATGCGTAACTAATGGATATGAATAACTAACAGAAATGAATAACTAATTGAAATGAGTAACTAATGGAAATGAATAACTAATGAAAATGAGTTACTAAGGGAAATGCGTAACTAATGGATATGAATAACTAATGGAAATGAGTTACTAATGGAAATGCGTAACTACTGGAAATGAATAACTAATTGAAATGAGTAACTAATGGAAATGAATAACTAATGGAAATGAATAACTAATGGAAATTAGTTACTGATGGAAATGAATAACTAATGGAAATGAATAACAAATTGAAATGAGTAACTAATAGAAATGAATAACTAATAGAAATGAATAACTAATGGAAATGAGTTACTAATGGAAATGAATAACTAATGGAAATGAATAACTAATGGAAATGAGTAACTAATTGAAATGATTAACTAATGGAAATGAATAACTAATGGAAATGAATAACTAATGGGAATGAATAACTAATGGAAATGAGTAACTAATGGAAATGAGTAACTAATGGAAATGAATAACTAATGGAAACGAATAACTAATGGAAATGAATAACTAATCGAAATGAATAACTAATTGCAATCATAACTAATGGAAATGATTAACTAATGGAAATGAACCACTAATCGAATGAATAACTAATGGAAATGAATAACTAATGGAAATGAGTAACTAATAGAAATGAATAACTAATAGTAATTAATAACTAATATAAATGAATAACTAATGGAAATGAGTAACTAATGGAAATTAGTAACTAATGGAAATGAATAACTAATGGAAATGAATAACTAATGGAAATGAATAACTAATGGAAATGAATAACTAATTAAAATGAGTAACTAATGGAAATGAGTAACTAATGGAAATGAGTAACTAATGGAAATGAATAACTAATGGACATGAATAACTAATGGAAATGAATCACTAATGGAACTGAATAACTACTGGAAATAAATAACTAATGGAAATGAATAACTAATGGAAATGAGTAACTAATAGAAATGAATAACTAATGGAAATGAGTTACTAATGGAAATGAATAACTAATGGGAATGAGTAACTAATGGAAATGACTCACTAATGGAAATGAATAACTAATTGAAATGAATAACTAAAGGAAATGAATAACTTATGGAAAGGAATAACTAATGGAAATGAATAACTAATGGAAATGAGTAACTAATGGAAATGAATAACTAATGGACATGAATAACTAATGGAAATGAATAACTAATGGAAATTAGTTACTAATGGAAATTAATAACTAATGGGAATGAATAACTAATGGGAATGAATTACTAATTGAAATGAAAAACTAATGGAAATGAATAACTAATGGAAATGAATAACTAATGGAAATGAATAACTAAGTGAAATGAGTAACTAATGGAAATGAATAACTAATGGAAATGAGTAACTAATGGAAATGAATAACTAATGGGCAGGAGTAACTAATGGAAATTAGTACCTAATGGAAATGAGTAACTAATGGAAATGAAATACTAATGGAAATGAATAACTAATGGAAATGAATAACTAATGGAAATGAGTAACGAATAGAAATGAATAACTAATGGAAATGAGGTACTAATGGAAATGCGTAACTAATGGATATGAATAACTAATGGAAATGAATAACTAATTGAAATGAGTAACTAATGGAAATGAATAACTAATGGAAATGAATAACTAATGGAAATGAGTAACCAATAGAAATGAATAACTAATGGAAATGAGTTACTAATGGAAATGCGTAACTAATGGATATAGATAACTAATGGCAATGAATAACTAATTGAAATGAGTTACTAATGGAAATGAATAACTAAGTGAAATGTATAACTAATGGAAAAGAATAACAAATGGAAATGAGTAACTAATAGAAAAGAATAACTAATGGAAACGAATAACTAATGGAAATGAGTTACTAATGGAAATGAATAACTAATGGAAATGAATAACTAATTTAAATGAGTCACTAATAGAAATGAATAACTAATGGAAATGAATAACTAATGGAAATGAGTTACTAATTGAAATAAATAACTAATGGAAATGAATAACTAATGGAAATGAGTTACTAATGGAAATGAGTAACTAATAGAAATGAGTAACTAATGGAAATGAGGTACTAATGGAAATGAATAACTAATGGAAATGAATAACTAATGGAAATGAGTTACTAATGGAAATGAGTAACTAATGGAAATGAATAACTAATGGAAATGAATAACTACTGGGAATGAATAACTAATGGAAATGAGTAACTAATGGAAATGAATAACTAATTGAAATGAATCACTTATGGAAATGAGTAACCAATGCAAATGAATAACTAATTGGAATGAGTAACTAATGGAAACGAGTAACTAATGGAAATGCGTAATTAATGGAAATGCGTAATTAATGGAAATGAATAACTAATGGAAATGAATAACTAATGGAAATGAGTAACTAATTGAAATGAATAACTAATGGAAATGAATAACTAATGGAAATCCTAACTAATGGAAATGAATAACTAATGGAAATGAATAACTAATAGACATGAAAAACTAATGGAAAAGAATAACAAATGGGAATTAGTAACTAATGGACATGAATAACTAATGGAAATGAACAACTAATGGAAATGAGTAACTAATCGAAATGAATAACTAATGGAAATGAATAACTAATTGAAATCATAACTAATGGAAATGAATAACTAATGGAAATGAATAATTAATAGAAATGAATAACTAATGGAAATGAATAACTAATGGACATGAATAACTAATGGAAATGAATCACTAATGGAAATGAATAACTAATGGAAATGAATAACTAATGGAAATGAATAACTAATAGAAATGAATAACTAATGGGAATGAGTAACTAATGGAAATGACTAACTTATTGAAAGGAGTATCTAATAGAAATGAATAACTAATGGAAATGAATAACTAATGGAAATTAGTTACTAATGGAAATGAATAACTAATGGGAATGAATAACTAATGGGAAGGAATAACTAATGGAAATGAATAACTAATGGAAATAAATAACTAATGGAAATGAATAACTAATGGGAATGATTAACTAATGGAAATGAGTAACTAATGGAAATGAGTAACTAATGGAAATGAATAACTAATGGAAACGAATAACTAATGGAAATGAATAACTAATCGAAATGAATAACTAATTGCAATCATAACTAATGGAAATGATTAACTAATGGAAATGAACCACTAATCGAATGAATAACTAATGGAAATGAATAACTAATGGAAATGAGTAACTAATAGAAATGAATAACTAATAGTAATGAATAACTAATATAAATGAATAACTAATGGAAATGAGTAACTAATGGAAATGAGTAACTAATGGAAATGAATAACTAATGGAAATGAATAACTAATGGAAATGAATAACTAATGGAAATGAATAACTAATGGAAATGAATAACTAATGAAAATGAGTAACTAATGGAAATGCGTAACTAATGGAAATGAATAACTAATGGAAATGAATAACTAATGGACATGAATAACTAATGGAAATGAATCACTAATGGAAATGAATAACTAATGGAAATGAATAACTAATGGAAATGAGTAACTAATAGAAATGAATAACTAATGGAAATGAGTTACTAATGGAAATGAATAACTAATGGGAATGAGTAACTAATGGAAATGACTAACTAATGCAAATGAATAACTAATGGAAATGAATAACTAAAGGAAATGAATAACTTATGGAAAGGAATAACTAATGGAAATGAATAACTAATGGAAAATAGTAACTAATGGAAATGAATAACTAATGGAAATGAATAACTAATGGAAATGAATAACTAATGGAAATTAGTTACTAATGGAAATTAATAACTAATGGGAATGAATTACTAATTGAAATGAAAAACTAATGGAAATGAATAACTAATGGAAATGAATAACTAATGGAAATGAGTACCTAATGGAAATGAGTAACTAATGGAAATGAATAACTAATGGAAATGAGTAACTAATGGAAATGAATAACTAATGGGCAGGAGTAACTAATGGAAATTAGTACCTAATGGAAATGAGTAACTAATGGAAATGAAATACTAATGGAAATGAATAACTAATGGAAATGAATAACTAATGGAAATGAGTAACGAATAGAAATGAATAACTAATGGAAATGAGGTACTAATGGAAATGCGTAACTAATGGATATGAATAACTAATGGAAATTAATAACTAATTGAAATTAGTAACTAATGGAAATGAATAACTAATGGAAATTGATAACTAATGGAAATGAGTAACCAATAGAAATGAATAACTCATGGAAATGAGTTACTAATGGAAATGCGTAACTAATGGATATAGATAACTAATGGCAATGAATAACTAATTGAAATGAGTTACTAATGGAAATGAATAACTAAGTGAAATGAATAACTAATGGAAAAGAATAACAAATGGAAATGAGTAACTAATAGAAAAGAATAACTAATGGAAACGAATAACTAATGGAAATGAGTTACTAATGGAAATGAATAACTAATGGAAATGAATAACTAATTTAAATGAGTCACTAATAGAAATGAATAACTAATGGAAATGAATAACTAATGGAAATGAGTTACTAATTGAAATAAATAACTAATGGAAATGAATAACTAATGGAAATGAGTTACTAATGGAAATGAGTAACTAATAGAAATGAGTAACTAATGGAAATGAGGTACTAATGGAAATGAATAACTAATGGAAATGAATAACTAATGGAAATGAGTTACTAATGGAAATGAGTAACTAATGGAAATGAATAACTAATGGAAATGAATAACTAATGGGAATGAATAACTAATGGAAATGAGTAACTAATGGAAATGAATAACTAATGGAAATGAATAACTAATTGAAATGAATCACTAATGGAAATGAGTAACCAATGCAAATGAATAACTAATTGGAATGAGTAACTAATGGAAACGAGTAACTAATGGAAATGCGTAATTAATGGAAATGAATAACTAATGGAAATGAATAACTAATGGAAATGAGTAACTAATGGAAATGAATAACTAATGGAAATGAATAACTAATGGAAATCCTAACTAATGGAAATGAATAACTAATGGAAATGAATAACTAATAGACATGAAAAACTAATGGAAAAGAATAACAAATGGGAATTAGTAACTAATGGACATGAATAACTAATGGAAATGAACAACTAATGGAAATGAGTAACTAATCGAAATGAATAACTAATGGAAATGAATAACTAATGGAAATCATAACTAATGGAAATGAATAACTAATGGAAATGAATAATTAATAGAAATGAATAACTAATGGAAAAGAATAACAAATGGAAATGAGTAACTAATGGAAATGAGTAACTAATAGAAATGAAAAACTAATGGAAATTAGTAACTAATGGAAATGAATAACTAATGGAAATGAATAACTAATGGAAATCATAACTAATGGAAATGAATAACTAATGGAAATGAATAACTAATAGAAATGAATAACTAATGGAAATCATAACTTATGGAAATCCTAACTAATGGGAATGAATAACTAATTGAAATGAATAAGTAATGTAAAAGAATAACAAATGGGAATGAGTAACTAATGGAAATGAATAACTAATGGAAATGAATAACTAATGGAAATGAGTAACTAATGGACATGAGTAACTAATGGAAATGAATAACTAATGAAAATGAATAAATAATGGAAATGAATAACTAATGGAAATGAATAACTAATGGAAATGAGTAACTAATGGAATGAGTAACTAATGGAAAAGCATAACAAATGGGAATGAGTAACTAATGGAAATGAGTAACTAATGGAAATGAATAACTAATGGACATGAATAACTAATGGAAAAGAATAACAAATAGGAATGAGTAACTAATGGAAATGAATAACTAATGGAAATGAATAACTCATTGAAATGAATAACTAATGGAAATGAGTAACTAATTGAAATGAATAACTAATGGGAATGAGTAACTAATGGAAATCAGTAACTAATGGAAATGAGTAACTAATGGAAATGAGTAACTAATGGAAATGAATAACTAATGGAAATGAATAACTAATGGGAATGAATACCTAATGGAAATGAGTAACTAATGGAAATGAATAACTTAAGGATATGAATCACTAATGGAAATGAATAACAAATGGAAATGAATAACTAATGGGAATGAATAACTAATGGAAATGAGTAACTAATGGAAATGAGTAACTAATGGAAATGAATAACTAATGGAAATGAATAACTAATGGACAGGAATAACTAATGGAAGTGAATAACTAATGGAAATAATAACTAATGGAAATGAATAACTAATGGAAATGAATAACTAATGGAAATGAATAACTAATGGAAATGAATAACTAATGGAAATTAGTAACTGATAGAAATGAATAACTAATGGATATGAGTTACTAATGGAAATGAATAACTAATGGGAATGAATAACTAATGGAAATGAATAACTAATGGAAATGAATAACTAATGGAAATGAATAACTAATAGAAATGAATAACTAATGGGAATGAGTGACTAATGGAAATGACTAACTTATTGAAAGGAGTAACTAATAGAAATGAATAACTAATGGAAATGAATAACTAATGGAAATTAGTTACTAAGAGAAATGAATAACTAATGGGAATGAATAACTAATGGGAATGAATAACTAATGGAAATGAATAACTAATGGAAATGAATAACAAATGGAAATGACTAACTAATGGAAATGAGTAACTAATAGAAATTAATAACTAATGGAAATGAGTAACTAATGGAAATGAACAACTAATGGGAAGGAGTAACTAATGGAAATGAGTACCTAATGGAAATGAGTAACTAATGGAAATGAGTAACTAATGGAAATGAATAACTAATGGAAATGAATAACTAATGGAAATGAGTAACGAATAGAAATGAATAACTAATGGAAATGAGTTACTAATGGAAATGCGTAACTAATGGATATGAATAACTAATGGAAATGAATAACTAATTGAAATGAGTAACTAATGGAAATGAATAACTAATGGGAATGAATAACTAATGGAAATGAGTAACCAATAGAAATGAACAACTAATGGAAATGAGTCACTAATGGAAATGCGTAACTAATGGATATGAATAACTAATGGAAATGACTAACTAATTGAAATGAGTTACTAATGGAAATGAATAACTAAGTGAAATGAATAACTAATGGAAAAGAATAATACATTGAAATGAGTAACTAATGGAAAAGAATAACTAATGGAAACGAATAACTAATGGAAATGAGTTACTAATGGAAATGAATAACTAATGGAAATGAATAACTAATTTAAATGAGTCACTAATAGAAATGAATAACTAATGGAAATGAATAACTAATGGAAATGAGTTACTAATTGAAATAAATAACTAATGGAAATGAATAACTAATGGAAATGAGTTACTAATGGAAATGAGTAACTAATAGAAATGAATAACTAATGGAAATGAGTTACTAATGGAAATGAATAACTAATGGAAATTACTAACTAATGGAAATGAGTTACTAATGGAAATGAGTAACTAATGGAAATGAATAACTAATGGACATGAATAACTACTGGTAATGAATAACTAATGGAAATGAGTAACTAATGGAAATGAATAACTAATGGAAATGAATAACTAATTGAAATGAATAATTAATGGAAATGAGTAACTAATGGAAATTAACAACTAATGGGAATGAGTAACCAATGGAAATGAGTAACTAATGGAAATTAATAACTAATGGGAATTAGTTACTAATTGAAATGAGTAACTAATGGAAATGAATAACTAATGGAAAAGAATTACTAATGGACATGAGTAATTAATAGAAATGAGGAACCAATGGAAATGAATAACTAATGGGAATGAGTAACTAATGGAAATGAATAACTAATGGAAATCAGTAACTAATGGAAATGAATAACTAACGGAAATGAGTAACTAATGGAAATGAATAACTAATTTAAATTAGTAACTAATGGAAATGAGTAACTAATGGAAATTAATAACTAATGGAAAAGAATAACTAATGGACATGAGTAATTAATTGAAATGTGGAACTAATGGAAATGAATAACTAATGGAAATGAGTAACTAATGGAAATGAGTAACTAATGGAAATAAGTAACTAATGGAAATTAATAACTAATGGAAATGTGTAACTAATGGAAATGAATAACCAATTGAAAGGAATAACTAATGGAAATGAATAACTAATTGAACTTAATAACTAATGGACATCAGTAACTAATGGAAATGAGTATCTAATGGAAATGTATAACTAATGCAAATGAATAACTAAGTGAAATGATAACTAATGGAAATGAATAAATAATGGAAATGAATAACGGATGGAAATGAGTAACTAATGGAAATGAGTAACTAATGGAAATGAATAACTAATCGAAATGAGTATCTAATGGAAATGAATAACTAATGGAAGTGAATAACTAATGGAAATCATAACTAATGGAAATGAATAACTAATGGGAATTAGTAACTAATGGAAATGAGTAACTAATGGAAATGAGTAACTAATGGAAATGAGTAACTAATGGAAATGAATAACTAATGGAAACGAATAACTAATGGAAATGAATAACTGATTGAAATGAATCACTAATGGAAATGAGTAACTGATGGAAATGAGTAACTAATGGAAATAAATACCTAATGGAAACGAATAACTAATGGAAATGAATAACTAATGGAAATTAATAACTAATGGAAATCATAACTAATTGAAATGAATAACTAATGGAAATGATAACTAATGGAAATGAATAACTAATGGAAATGAATAACGGATGGAAATTAGTAACTAATGGAAATGAGTAACTAATGGTAATGAATAACTAATGGAAATGAGTATCTAATGGAAATGAATAACTAATGGAAGTGAATAACTAATGGAAATCATAACTAATGGAAATGAATAACTAATGGGAATTAGTAACTAATGGAAATGAGTAACTGATGGAAATGAGTAACTAATGGAAATGAGTAACTAATGGAAATGAATAACTAATGGAAACGAATAACTAATGGAAATAAATAACTGATTGAAATGAATAACTAATGGAAATGAGTAACTGATGGAAATGAGTAACTAATGGAAATAAATAACTAATTGAAACGAATAACTAATGGAAATGAATAACTAATGGAAATGAATAACTAATGGAAATGAGTTACTAATGGAAATGCGTAACTAATGGATATGAATAACTAATGGAATTGAGTAATTTATTGAATTTAATAACTAATGGAAATGAATAACTAATGGAAATTAATACCTAATGGAAATGAATAAGCAATGGAAATCATAAGTAATGGAAATGAATAACTAATGAAAGTCATAACTAATGGAAATGAATAACTAATGGAAATGAATAACTAATGGAAATGAATAACTAATGGAAATGAGTTACTAATGGAAATGCGTAACTAATGGATATGAATAACTAATGGAAATGAGTAACTAATTGAAATGAATAACTAATGGAAATTAATAACTAATGGAAATTAATAACTAATGGAAACAAGTAACTAATTGAAATGAATAGCTAATGGAAATTAATAACTAATGGAAATGAGTAACTGATGGAAATGAGTAACTAATGGAAATAAATATGAATAACTAATGGAATTGAGTAACTGATTTAAATGAAGAACTAATGGAAATGAATAACTAATGGAAATTAATAATAATAAATGAGTAACTAATGGAAATGAGTAACCAATCGAAATGAATAGCTAATTGAAATGAGTAACTAATGGAAATGAATAACTAATGGAAATGAATAACTGATGGAAATGAATAACGAATGGATATGAGTAAATAATGGAAATTTATACTTAATGGAAATGAGTAACTACTGGAAATGAATAACTAATGGAAATGAGTAACTAATGGAAATGAATAACTAATGGAAATGAATAACTAATGGAAATGAATAACTAATGGAAATGATTAACTAACGGAAATGAATAACTAATGGAAATGATTAACTCATGGAAATGATTAACTCATGGAAATGAATAACTAATGGAAATGAATAACTAATGGAAATGAATAACTAATGGAAATGAATAACTAATGGAAATGGATAACTAATGGAAATGAATAACTAACGGAAATGAATAACTAATGGAAATGATTAACTCATGGAAATCATAACTAATTGAAATAAGTAACTAATGGAAATGAATAACTAATTGAAATGAATAACTAATGAATATAATAACTAATGGAAATAAATAACTAATGGAAATGAATAACTAAGTAATATCATAACTAATGGAAATGAATAACTAATGGAAATCATAACTAATCGAAATGAATAACTAATGGAAATGAATAACTAATGGAAATGAATAACTGATGAATATCATAACTAATGGAAATGAATAACTGATGGAAATCATAACTAATGAAAATCATAACTAATGGAAATTAATAACTAATTGAATCATAAGTAATGGAAATGAATAACTAATGGAAATGAGTAACTAATGGAAATGAGTAACTAATGGAAATGAGTAACTAATGGACATGAGTCACTTATGGAAATGAACAACTAATGGAAATGAATAACTAATAGAAATGAATAACTAATTAAAATCAATAACTAATGGAAATGAATAACTAATGGAAATGAATCACTAATGGACATGAGTAACTAATGGAAATGAATAACTAATGGAAATGAATAACTTATGGAAATGAGTAACTAATGGAAATGAGTAACTACTGGACATGTATCATTAATGGAAATGAATAACTAATGGAAATGATTAACTAATAGAAATGAATAACTAATTAAAATCAATAACTAATGGAAATAAATAACTAATGGAAATGAATAACTAATGGACATGAGTAACTAATGGAAATGAATAACTAATGGAAATGAATAACTAATGGAAATTAGTAACTAATGGACATGAGTAACTAATGGAAATGAATCACTAATGAATATAATAACTAATGGAAATGAATAACTAATGGAAATAATAACTAATTGAAATCATAACTAATGGAAATGAATAACTAATGGAATCATAAGTAATTGAAATTAATAACTAATGGAAATGAGTAACTAATGGAAATGAATAACTAATTGAAATGAATAACTGATGGACATAAGTAACTAATGGACATGTGTAACTAATGGAAATGAATAACTAATTGAAATGAATATCTAATGGAATTGAATAACTAATGAAAATCAATAACTAATGAAAATGATTAACTAATAGAAACGAGTAACTAATAGAAATTAATAACTAATGAAAATCAATAATTTATGAAAATCAATAACTAATGGAAATGAATAACTAATGGAAATGAATAACTAACGGAAATGAGTAACTAATAGAAAGGAGTAACTAATGGAAATGAATAACTAATGGAAAGAATAACTAATGGAAATGAATACCTAATGGAAATCATAACTAATGGAAATGAATAACTAATGGAAATGAGTAACTAATGGAAATGAGTTACTAATTGAAATGAATGACTAATGGAAATTAATAACTAATGGAAATGAATAACTAATGGAAACGAATAACTAATGGAAATTGATAACTAATTGAAATGAGTAACTAATGGAAATGAGTAACTAATTGAAATTAATAAATTATGGAAATGAATAACTAATGGAAATGATTAACTAATGGAAATGAATAACTAATGGAAATGAGTAACTCATGGAAATGAGTAACTAATTGAAATTAATACCTAATGGAAATTAATAACTAAGTGAAATTAATAACTAATGGAAATGAATAACTAATGGAAACGAGTAACTTATTGAAATGAATAACTAATGGAAATGACTAACTAACGGAAATGAGTAACTAATAGAAATGAGTCACTAATGGAAATGAATAACTAATGGAAACGAATAACTAATGGAAATGAATAACTGATGGAAACGAATAACTAATGGAAATGAATAACCAATGGAAATGAATAACTAATGGACATGAGAAACTAATTGAAATGAATAACGGATGGAAATAAGTAACTAATGGAAATGAATAATTAATGAAATGAATAACTAATGGAAATTAATAGATAATGGAAATGAATAACTAATTTAAATGACTAACTAATAGAAATGAGTAACTAATGGAAATGAATAACTAATGGAAATGAGTAACTAATGGAAATGAGTAACTAATGGACATGAGTAACTAATGGAAATGAGTAACTAATGGAAATGAATAACTGCTGGAAATGAGTAACTAATGGAAATGAATAAGTAATTTAAATGATTAACTAATGGTAATGAGTAACTAATGGAAATGAATAACTAATTGAAATAAATAACTAATGGAAATGAATAACTAATGGAAATGAATAACTAATGGAAATAAATAACTAATTGAACTGAATAACTAATGGAAATGAATAACTAATAGAAATAAATAACTAATTGAACTGAATAACTAATGGACATCAGAAACTAATGGAAATGAGTATCTAATGGAAATGAATAACTAATGGAAATTAATAACTAATGGAAATGAGCAACTACTGGAAATGAGTAACTAATTGAAATAAATAACTACTGGAAATGAGTAACTAATGGAAATGAATAACTAATGGAAATGAATAACTAATGGAAATGAGTAACCAATGGAAATGAGTAGCTAATGAAAATGAATAACTAATGGAAATTAGTAACTAATGGAAATGAATAACTAATTTAAATTAGTAACTGATGGAAATGAGTAACTAATGGAAATGAATAACTAATGGAAAAGAATAACTAAAGGACATGAGTAATTAATTGAAATGTGGAACTAATGGAAATGAATAAGTAACGGAAATTAGTAACTAATAGAAATGAGTAACTATTGGAAATAAGTAACTAATGGAAATGAATAACTAATGGAAATGAGTAACTAATGGAAATGAATAACCAATTGAAAAGAAATAACTTATGGAAATTAATAACTAATTGAACTGAATAACTAATGGACATCAGTAACTAATGGAAATGAGTATCTAATGGAAATGTATAACTAATGCAAATGAATAACTAATTGAAATCATAACTAATGGAAATGAATAACTAATGGAAATGAATAACGGATGGAAATGAGTAACTAATGGAAATGAATAACTAATGGAAATCATAACTAATGGAAATGAATAACTAATGGAACTGAATAACTAATGGAAATGAGTTACTAAGTGAAATGCGTAACTAATGGATATGAATAACTAATGGAATTGAGTAACTTATTGAAATGAATAACTAATGGAAATGAATAACTAATGGAAATTAATACCTAATGGAAATGAATAAGCAATGGAAATCATAAGTAATGGAAATGAATAACTAATGAAAGTCATAACTAATGGAAATGAATAACTAATGGAAATCATAACTAATGGAAATGAATAACTAATTGAAAGGAATAACTAATGGAAATGAATAACTAATGGAAAGGAATAACTAATGGAAATGCGTAACTAATGGATATGAAAACCTAATGGAAATGAGTAACTAATTGAAATGAAGAACTAATGGAAATTAATAACTAATGGAAATTAATAACTAATGGAAACGAGTAACTAATTGAAATGAATAGCTAATGGAAATTAATAACTAATGGAAATGAGTAACTAATGGAAATGAATAACAAATTTAAATGAGTAACTAATGGAAATGAGTAACTAATGGAAATGAATAACTAATGGAAAAGAATAACTAATGGACATGTGGAACTAATGGAAATGAATAACTAATGGAAATGAGTAACTAATGGAAATGAGTAACTAATGGAAATAAGTAACTAATGGAAATGAATAACTAATGGAAATGAGTAACTAATGGAAATGAATACCCACTTGAAAGGAATAACTAATGGAAATGAATAACTAATTGAACTGAATAACTAATGGACATCAGTAACTAATGGAAATGAGTATCAAATGGAAATGTATAACTAATGGAAATGAATAACTAATGGAAATAATAACTAATTGAAATGAATAACTAATGGAAATGAATAACGGATGGAAATGAGTAACTAATGGAAATGAGTAACTAATGGAAATGAATAACTAATGGAATTGAGTATCTAATGGAAATGAATAACTAATGGAAATTAATAACTAATGGAAATCATAACTAATGGAAATGAATTACTAATGGAAATGAGTAACTAATGGAAATGAGTAACTAATGGAAATGAGTAACTAATGGAAATGAGTAACTAATGGAAATGAATAACTAATGGAAACGAATAACTAATGGAAATGAATAAATGATAGAAATGAATAACTAATGGAAATGAATAACTGATGGAAATGAGTAACTAATGGAGATAAATAACTAATGGAAACGAATAACTAATGGAAATGAATAACTAATAGAAATGAATAACTAATGAAAATCATAACTAATGGAAATGAATAACTAATGGAAATGAATAACTAATGGCAATGAATAACTAATGGAAATGAGTTACTAATGGAAATGCGTAACAAATGGATATGAATAACTAATGGAATTCAGTAACCTATTGAAATGAATAACTAATTGAAATGAATAACTAAGTGAACTTAATAACTAATTGAAATGAATAAGTAATGGAAATCATAAGTAATGGAAATGAATAACTAATGAAAGTCATATCTAATGGAAATGAATAACTAATTGAAATGAATGACTAATGGAAATGAATAACTAATGGAAATGAGTTACTAATGGAAATGCGTAACTAATGGATATGAATAACTAATAATAATGAGTAACTAATTGAAATGAATAACTAATGGAAATTAATAACTAATGGAAATTAATAACTAATGGAAACCAGTAACTAATTGAAATGAATAGCGAATGGAAATTAACAACTAATGGAAATGAGTAACTAATAGAAATGAGTACCTAATGGAAATGAATAACTAATGGAAACGAATAACTAATGGAAATGAGTAACTAATGGAAACGAATAACTAATGGAAATGAATAACCAATAGGAATTACTAACTAATGGAAATGAGTAACTAATGGAAATGCGTAACTAATGGAAATGCAATAGCTAATGGAAATGCATAATTACTTGAAATGAGTAACTAATGGAAATGAATAACTAATGGAAATGAATAACTAATGGAAATGAATAACTAATAGAAATGAATAACTAATGGAAATAATCAACTAATGGAAATGAATAACTAATGGAAATAAGTAACTAATGTGAAATGAATAGCTAATGGAAATGAATAACTAATGGAAATGAATAACTAATGGAAATGATTAACTAATGGAAATGAGTTACTAATGGAAATTCGTAACTAATCGAAATGAATAGCTAATAGAAATGAATAACTAATTGAAATCAGTAACTAATGGAAATGAATAACTAATGGAAATGAGTAAGTAATGGAAATGAGTAACTAATTTAAATGAGTAACTAATGGAAATGAGTAACTAATGGAAATGAATAACTAATTGAAAAGAATAACTAATGGACATGAGTAATTAATTGAAATGAGGAACTAATGGAAATGAAACACTAATGGAAATGAGTAACTAATGGAAATGAATAACTAATTGAACTGAATAACTAATGGACATCAGTAACTAATGGAAATGAGTATCTAATGGAAATGAATAACTAATGGAAATGAATAACTAATGGAAATCATAACTAATGGAAATGAATAACTAATGGAAATGAATAACTAATGGAAATGAAGAACTAAAGGAAATGAGTAACTAATGGAAATGAGTAACTAAAGAAATGAGTAACTAATGGAAATGAATAACTAATGGACATGAATAACTAATGAAAATGAGTAACTAATGGAAATGAGTAACTAAATGAAATGAATAACTAATGGAAATGTGTAACTAATAGAAATGAGTACCTAATGGAAATGAATAACTAATGGAAATGAGTAACTAATGGAAATGAATCACTAATTTAAATGAGTAACTAATTGAAATGAGTAACTAATGGAAAAGAATAACAAATGGACATGAGTAATTAATTGAAATGAGGAACTAATGGAAATGAATAACTAATGGAAATTAATTACTAATGGAAATGAATAACTAATGGAAATGAATTACTAATTGAACTGAATAACTCATGGACATCAGTAACTAATGGAAATGAGTATCTAATGGAAATGTATAACTAATGGAAATGAGTAACTAATGGAAATAAGTAATTACTGGAAGTGAATAACTAATGGAAATGAGTATCTAATAGAAATGAATAACTAATGGAAATGAATAACTAATGGAAATCATAACTAATGGAAATGAATAACTAATGGAAATGAATAACTAATGGGAAGTAGTAACTAATGGAAATGAATCACTATCAGAAATGAGTAACTAATGGAAATGAGTAACTAATGGAAATGAGTAACTGATTGAAATGAATAACTAATGGAAATGAATAACTGATTGAAATGAATAACCAATGGAAAAGAATGACTAATGGGAATGAGTAACTAATGGAAATGAGTAACTAATGGAAATGAATAACTAATGGAAATAAGTACCCATTGGAAATTTAGTAACTAATGGAAATGAATAACTAACGGAAATGAGTAACTAATGGAAAGGATTAACTAATGGAAATGAATAACTAATCGAAAGGAATAACGAACGGAAATTAGTAACCAATGGAAATGAGTAACCAATGGAAATGAATAACAAATGGAAATGAATAACTAATGGAAATGAGTAACTAATGTAAATGAGTAACTAATGGAAATGAATAACTAACGGAAATGAGTAACTAATTGACATGAGTAACTAATGGAAATGAGTAACTAATCGAAATGAATAACTAATGGAAATGAATAGCTAATTGAAATGAGTAACTAATGGAAATGAATAGCTAATTGAAATGAGTAACTAATTGAAATGAATAACTAATGGACAAGTAATAACTAATGGAAATGAAAACTGAATTTATTTGAGTAACTAATGGAAATTTGTAGCTAATGGAAATGAGTACCTAATGGAAATTAATACCTAATGGAAATGAGTAACTAATGGAAATGAGTAACTAATGGAAATCAATAACTAATAGAAAAGAGTAACTAATGGAAATGAGTAACTAATGGAAATGAGTAACTAATGGAAATGAGTAACAAATGGAAATGAATAACTAATGGAAATAAATAGCTAATTGAAATTAATAACTAACTGAAATGAGTCACTAATGGAAATGAATAACTAATGGAAATGATTAACTAATGGAAACGAATAACTAATGGAAATGAATAACTAATGGAAATGAGTAACTAATAGAAATGAATAACTAATGGAAATGAATAACTAATGGAAATCATAACTAATGGAAAGGAATAACTAATGGAAATGAATAACTAATGGAAATGAATAACTAATGGAAATTAATAACTAATGGAAATAATAAGTAATGGAAATGAATAACTAATGGAAATGAATAACTAATGGAAATGAATAACTAATGGAAATGAATAACTAATGGAAATGATAAACTAATTGAAATGAGTAACGAATGGAAATGAATAACGCATGGAAATGAATAACTAATGGAAATGAATAACTAATGGAAAGGAATAACTAATGTAAACGAATAACTAATGGAAATGAATAACTAGTGGAAATGAATAACTAATGGACATGAGTAACTAATGGAACTGAATAACTAATGGAAATGAATAACTATTAGACATGAGTAACTAAAGGAAATGAATAACTAATAGAAATGAGTAACTAATGTAAATGAGTAACTAATGGAAATGAATAATGGAAATATTGACTAATAAACATGAGTAACTAATGGAAATGAGTAACTAATAAAAATGAATAACTAATTGAAATGAGTAACTAATGGAAATGAATAACTAATGGAAATGAATAACTAATGGAAATGAATAACTAATGGAAATGAATAACGAATGGATATGAGTAAATAATGGAAATTTATACCTAATGGAAATGAGTAACTACTGGAAATGAATAACTAATGGAAATGAGTAAGTAATGGAAATGAATAACTAATGGAAATGATTAACTAATGGAAATCATAACTAATGGAAATGAATAACTAATGGAAATGAGTAACTAATGGAAATGAGTAACTAATGGAAATGAGTAACTAATGGAAATGAATAACTAATGGAAATGAATAACTAATGGAAATTAGTAACTAATTGAAATGAATAACTAATTGAAATGAGTAACTAATGGAAATGAATAACTAATTGAAATGGGTAACTATTGGAAATGAATAACTAATTGAAATGAATAACTAATGAATATCATAACTAAAAGAAATGAATAACTAATGGAAATGAATAACTAATGGAAATAAATAACTATTGGAAATTAATAACTAGTCGAAATTAATAACGTATGGAAATGAGTAACTAATGGAAATGAGTAACTAATTGAAATGAATAACTAATCGAAATGAATCATTAGTTGAAATGAATAACTAATGGAAACGAATAAATAATGGAAATGAATAACTAATGGAAATGAACAACCATTGGACATGAGTAACTAATGGAAATAATAACTAATGGAAATGAATAACTAATGGACAGGAGTAACTAATTGACATGAGTAACTAATGGAAATGAATAACTAATGGAATCACAAGTAATTGAAATGAATAACTAATGGAAATGAATAACTAATGGAAAATAGTAACTAATGGAAATGAGTTACTAATTGAAATGATTAACTAATGGAAATGAATCACTAATGGAAATGAATAACTAATGGAAATGAGTAAGTAATGGGTAATAATAACTAATGAAAATGAATTACTAATGGAAATGAGTAAATAATGGACATGAGTAACTAATGGAAATTAACAACTGATGAATATAATAACTAATGGAAATGAATAACTAATGGACATGAGTAACTAATGGAAATGAATACATAATCGCAATGAATAACTAATTTAAATGAGTAACTAATCGAAGTGAGTAACTAATGGAAATGAATAACTAATGGAAATGCATAACTAATGGAAATGAGTAACTAATGGACATGAATAACTAATGGAAATGAATAACTAATGGAAATGAATAACTAATGGAAATGAATAACTAATGGAAATGAAAACCTAATGGAAATGAAAAACTAATGGAAATAAGTAACTAATGGACATGAGTAACTAATGGAAATAAATAACTAATGGAAATGAATAACTAATGGAAATTAATAACTAATGGAAATGAAAAACTAATGGAAATGAGTAACTAATGGACATGAGTAACTAATGGAAATGAGTAACTAATGGACATGAGTAACTAATGGAAATGAATAAATAATGAATATCATAACTAATGGAAATGAATAACTAATGGAAATCATAACTAATGGAAAGGAATAACTTATGGAAATGAATAACTAATGGAAATGATAACTAATGAATATCATAACTAATGGAAATTAATAACTAATTGAAATCATAACTAATGGAAATCATAACCAATGGAAATGAATAACTAATAGAAATGAATATTAATGGAAATGTATAACTAATGGAAATGAGTAACTAATGGAAATGAGTAACTAATGGACATGAGTAACTAATGGAAATGAATAATTAATTGAAATGAATAACTAATAGAAATGAATAACTAATGAAAATAAATAACTAATGGAAATAAATAACTAATGGAAATGAATAACTCCTGGACAGTAGTAACTAATGTAAATGAATAACTAATGGAAATGAATACCTAATTGACATGAGTAACTAATTGACATGAGTAACTAATGGAAAGAAATAACTAATGGAAATGAATTTCTTATGGACATGAGTAACTAATGGAAATGAATAACTAATGGAAATTAGTAACTAATGGAAATAAATAACTAATGGAAATTAATAACTAATGGGAATAAATAACTAATGGAAATGAGTAACTAATGGAAATGAGTAACTAATTGAAATGAATAACTAATGGAAATGAATCACTAATGGAAATGAATAACTAATGGAAACGAATAAATAATGGAAATGAATAACTAATGGAAATGAATAACTAATGGACATGAGTAACTAATGGAAATGATAACTAATGGAAATGAATAACTAATGGAAATGAGAAACTAATGGACATGAGTAACTAATGGAAATGAATAACAAATGGAATCATAAGTAATGGAAATGAATAACTAATGGAAATGAGTAACTAATTGAAATGAGTAACTAATGGAAAAAATAACTAATGGAAATGAGTAACTAATGGAAATGAGTAACTAATGGACATGAGTAACTAATGGAAATGAATAACTAATGGAATCATAAGTAATGGAAATGAGTAACTAATGGAAATGAGTAACTAATGGAAGTGAGTAACTAATTGACATGAGTAACTAATGGAAATGAATAACTAATGGAAATGAATAACTAATAGAAATGAATAACTAATTAAAATCAAGTACTAATGGAAATGAATCACTAATGGAAATGAATAACTAATGGAAATGAATAACTAATGGAAATGAATAACTAATGGACATGACTAACTAATGGACATGACTAACTAATGGAAATGAATAACTAATGGACATGACTAACTAATGGAAATGAATAACTAATGGAAAGGAATAACTAATGGACATGAGTAACTATTGGAAATGAATAACAAATGGAAATTAATAACTAATGGAAATAAATAACTAATGTAATTGAATAACTAATGGAAAGTAATAACTAATGGAAATGATAAACTAATGGAAATGAGTAACTAATTGAAATGAATAACTAATGGAAATGAATCACTAATGGAAATGAATAACTAATGGAAACGAATAAATAATGGAAATGAATAACTAATGGAAATGAATAACTAATGGAAATGAGTAACTAATGGAAATAACTACTACTTGAAATGAAGACCTAATGGAAATGAGTAACTAATGGACATGAGTAACTAATGGAAATGAATAACTAATGGAATCCTTAGTACTGGAAATGAATAACTAATGGAAATGAGTAACTAATGGAAATGAATAACTAATGGAAATGAGTAACTAATGGAAATGAGTAACTAATTGAAATGAATAACTAATGGAAATGAATCACTAATGGAAATGAATAACTAATGGAAATGAGTAACTAATGGAATTAATAACTAATGGAAATGAATAACTAATGGAGTGAGTAACTAATGGACATGAGTAACTAATGGAAATGAGTAACTGATGAATATAATAACTAATGGAAATGAATAACTAATGGAAATCATACCTAATAGAAATCATAACTTATAGAAATGAATAACTAATGGAATCATAAGTAATGGAAATGAATAACTAATGGAAATGAGTAACTAATGGAAATGAATAGATAATGGAAATGAATAACTAATTGAAATGAGTAACTAATCGAAATGAGTAACTAATGGAAATGAATAACTAATAGAAATGAATAACTAATGAAAATAAATAACTAATGGAAATAAATAACTAATAGAAATGAATAACTAATGGACATGAGTAACTAATGGAAATGAATAACTAATGGAAATGAATAACTAATAGAAATGAATAACTAATGAAAATAAATAACTAATGGAAATAAATAACTAATAGAAATGAATAACTAATGGACATGAGTAACTAATGGAAATGAATAACTAATGGAAATGAATAACTAATAGAAATTAATAACTAATGAAAATAAATAACTAATGGAAATAAATAACTAATAGAAATGAATAACTAATGGACATGAGTAACTAATGGAAATGAATAACTAATGGAAATGAATAACTAATTGAAATGAGTAACTAATGGATATGAGTAACTAATGGAAATGTATAACTAATGGAAATGAATAACTAATGGACATGAGTAACTAATGGAAATGAATAACTAATGGAAATTAGTAACTAATGGAAAAAATAACTAATGGAAATTAATACCTAATGGAAATGAATAACTTATGAAAATCAATAACTAATGGAAATGAATAACTAATGGAAATTAATAACTAATGAAAATCAATGACTAATGGAAATGAATAACTACTGGAAATGAATAACTAATAGAAATGAATAACTAATGAAAATAAATAACTAATGGAAATAAATAACTAATGGAAATGAATAACTAATGGAAATGAGTAACTAATGGAAATGAGTAACTAATTGAAATCAATAACTAATGGCAATGAATAACTAATGGAAATGAATTACTAATGGAAACGACTAAATAATTCAAATCAATAACTAATGGAAATGAATAACTAATTGACATGAGTACCTAATGGAAATAATAACTAATGGAAATGAATAACTAATGGAAATGAGTAACTAATGGAAATGAATAACTAATGGAATCATAAGTAATGGAAATGAAAAACTAATAAAAATGAGTAACTAATGGAAATGAATAACTAATGGAATCATACGTAATGGAAATGAGTAACTAATTAAAAGAGTAACTAATGGAAATGAGTAACTAATTGACATGAGTAACTAATAGAAATGAATAACTAATTGAAATAAATAACTAATAGAAATGAATAACTAATTAAAATCAATAACTAATGGAAATGAATAACGAATGGAAATGTATAACAAATTGACATGAGTAACTAATGGAAATGAATAACTAATGGAAATGAATAACTAATGGAAATGAGTAACTAATGGACATGAGAAACTAATGGAAGTGAATAACTAATGGAAATGAATAACTAATGGACATGAGTAACTAATGGAAATGAATAACAAATGGAAATTAGTAACTAATGGAAATAAATAACTAATGGAAATGAATAACTAATGGAAATGAATAACTAATGGAAATGAGTAACTAATGGAAATTAGTAACTAATTGAAATGAATAACTAATGGAAATGAATCACTAATGGAAATGAATAACTAATGGAAACAAATAAATAATGGAAATGAATAACTAATGGAAATGAATAACTAATGGAAATGAGTAACTAATGGAAATAATAACTAATAGAAATGAATAACTAATGGAAATGAGTAACTAATGGACATGAATAACTAATAGAAATGAATAACTAATTGAAATGAGTAACTAATGGACATGAGTAACTAATGGAAATGAATAACTAATGAATATATTAACTAATGGAAATGAATCACTAATGGAATCATAAGTAATGGAAATGAATAACTAATGAATATCATAACTAATGGGCCTGAATAACGAATGGAAATGAATAACTAATGGAAATGAATAACTAATGAAAATCAATGACTAATGGAAATGAATAACTAATGGAAATGAATAACTTATGGACATGAGTAACTAATGGAAATGAATAACTAATGGAAATTAATAACTAATGGAAATGAGTAACTAATGGAAATGAATAACTGATGAATATCATAACTAATGGAAATGAAAAACTAATGGAATCATGAGTAATGGAAATGAATAACTAATGGAAATGAACAACTACTGGAAATGAATAACTAATGTAAATGAATAACTAATGAAAATCAATGACTAATTGAAATGAGTAACTAATGGAAATGAATAACAAATGTACATGAGTAACTAAGGGAAATGAATAACTAAAGGAAATGAATAACTAATGGAAATGAGTAAATAATGGACATGAGTAACTAATGGAAATGAATAACTAATGGAAATGAATAACTAATTAATATAATAACTAATGGAAATGAATAACTAATGGAAATCATAACTAAATGAAATCATAACCAATGGAAATGAATAACTAATGGAAATGAGTAACTAATGGACATGAGTAACTAACGGAAATGAATAACTAATGGAAATGAATAACTAATGAATATCATAACTAATGGAAATGAATAACTAATGGAAATCATAACTAATGGAAATCATAACTAATGGAAATGAATAACTAATGGAAATGAATAACTAATGGACATGAGTAATTAAGGGAAATGAATAACTAATGCAAATGAATAACTAATGGAAATGAGTAACTAATGGACATGAGTAACTAATGGAAAGGATTAACTAATGGAAATGAATAACTAATGAATATCATAACTAATGGAAATGAATAACTAATGGAACTCATAAGTAATGGAAATGAATAACTAATGGAAATGAACAACTAATGGAAAAGAATAACTAATGGAAATGAGTTACTACTTGAAATGAGTAACTAATGGACATGAGTAACTAATGGAAATGAATAACTAATGGAAATGAATAACTAATAGAAATGAATAACTAATGAAAATCAATCACTAATGGAAATGAATAACTAATGGAAATGAATAACTAATGGACATGAGTAACTAATGGAAATGAATAACTAATGGAAATGAATAACTAATGGAAATGAGTAACTAATAGACATGAGTAACTAATGGAAATTAATAACTAATGGAAATGAATAACTAATGGACATGAGTAACTAATGGAAATGAATAACTAATTTAAATTAGTAACTAATGGAAATGAATAACTAATTGAAATGAATAACTAATGGAAATTAATCACTAATGGAAATGAATAACTAATGAAAACGAATAAATAATGGAAATGAATAACTAATGGAAATGAATAACTAATGGAAATGAGTAACTAATGGAAATGAATAACTAATGGAAATTAATCACTAATGGAAATGAATAACTAATGAAAACGAATAAATAATGGAAATGAATAACTAATGGAAATGAATAACTAATGGAAATGAGTAACTAATGGAAATGAATAACTAATGGAAACGAATAACTAATTGAAAGGAATAACTAATGGAAATTAGTAACTAATAGAAATGAATAACTAATGGAAATGAGTAACTAATGGAAAAGTAATATCTAATGGAAATTAATAACTAATGGAAATGATAACAAATGGAAATGAGTAACTAATGGAAATGAATAACTAATGGAAACGAATAACTGATGGAAATGATAACAAATGGATATGAGTAACTAAAGGAAGGAATTACTAATGGAAATGAATAACTAATGGAAATGAATAACTAATGAAAATCAATAACTAATGGAAATGAATAACTAATGGAAATGAATAACTAATGGACATGTGTAACTAATGGTAATGAATAACTAATGGAAATGAGTAACTAATGGACAAGAGTAACTAATGGAAATGAATAACTAATGGAAATGAATAACTAATGAATATCATAACTAATGGAAATGAATGACTAATGGAAATCATAACTAATTGAAATCATAACTAATGGAAATAAATAACTAATGAAATCATAAGTAATGGAAATGAATAACTAATGGAAATGAATAACTAATGGAAATGAATAACTAATGGACATGATTAACTAATGGAAAGGAGTAACTAATGGAAAGGGATAACTAATGGAAATGAATAACTAATGGAAATGAATAACTTATTAAAATCAATAACTAATGGAAATGAATAACTAATCGAAATGAATAACTAATGGACATGAGTAACTAATGGAAATGAATAACTAATGGAAATGAGTAACTAATGGAAATGAGTAACTAATGGACATGAATAACTAATGGAAATGAATAACTAATGAATATCATAACTAATGGAAATGAATAACTAATGGAAATCATAACTAACGGAAATTATAACTAATGGAAATGAATAACTAATGGAATCATAAGTAATGGAAATGAATTACTATTTGAAATGAATAACTAATGGACATGAGTAAATAATGGAAATGAATAACTAATTGAAATGAGTAACTAATGGAAATGAGTAACTAACGGACATGAATAACTAATTGAAATGAATAACTAATGAATATCATAACTAATGGAAATGAATAACTAATGGAAATCATAACTAACGGAAATTATAACTAATGGAAATGAATAACTAATGGAATCATGAGTAATGGAAATGAATAACTAATGGAAATGAATAACTAATGGAAATAAGTAACTAATGGAAAATAATAACTAATGGAAATGAATAACTAATGGAAATTAATAACTAATGAAAATCAATAACTAATGGAAATGAATAACTAATGGAAATGAACAACTAAATGACATGAGTAACTAATGGAAATGAATAACTAATGGACATGAGTAACTAATGGAAATGAGTAACTAATGGGAATTAACAACTAATAGAAATGAATAAGTAATGGAAATGAATAACTAATAAATATCATAACTAATGGAAATAAATAACTAATGGCAATCATAACTAATGGAAAGGATTAACTAATGGAAATGAATAACTAATGGAAATGAAAAACTAATGAATATCATCACTAATGGAAATGAATAACTAATGGAAATCATAACTAATGGAAATGAATAACGTATTGAAATGAATAACTAATTGAAATGAGTAACTAATGGAAATGAGTAACTAATGGAAATGAATAACTAATGGAAATGAGTATCTTAGGGAAATGAATAACTAATGGACATGAATAACTAATGGAAATAATAACTAATGGAAATGAATAACTAATGGAAATGAATAACTAATGGAAATGAGTAACTAATGGAAATTAATCATTAACGGAAATGAGTAACTAATGGAAATGAATCAGTAATGGAAATGAGTAACTAATGGAAATGAATAACTAATGGAAATAAATGACTAATGGTAACGAATAACTTATGGAAATGAATAACAAATGGAAATGAATAACTTATTGACATGAGTAACTAATGGAAATGAATAACTAATGGAAATGAGTACCTAATGGAAATTGAGTAACTAATTGAAATAAATAACTAATGGAAATGAACAACTAATGGAAATGAGTACCTAATGGAAATTGAGTAACTAATGGAAATTAATAACTAATGGAAATGAGTAACTAATGGAAATGAATAACTAATGGAAATGCGTAACTAAGTAAAATCATAACTAATGAAAATGAATAACTAATAAAAATACTAACTAATTGAAATAAATAACTAATGGAAATGAATAACTAATGGAAATGAATAAGTAATGGAAATGCGTAACTAATGGAAATGAGTAACTAATGGAAATAAATAACTAATGGAAATGAGTAACTAATGGAAATGAATAACTAATGGAAATGAGTAACTAATGGTAATGAATAACTAATGTAAATGGATAACTAATGGAAATGAGTAACTAATGGAAATGAATAACTAATTGAAATTAATAACTAATGGAAATTAATAACTAATGGAAATGAGTAACTAATGGAAATGCGTAACTAATGGAAATAAATAGCTAATTGAAATGAATAACTAATTGAAATGAGTAACTAATGGAAATGAATAATTAATTGAAATGAATAACTAATAAATATAATAACTAATGGAAATGAATAACTAATGGAAATCATAACTAAATGACATCATAACCAATGGAAATGAATAACTAATGGAAATGAGTAACTAATGGACATGAGTAACTAACGGAAATGAATAACTAATGGAAATGAATAACTAATGAATATCATAACTAATGGAAATGAATAACTAATGGAAATCATAACTAATGGAAATCATAACTAATGGAAATGAATAACTAATGGAAATGAATAACTAATGGACATGAGTAATTAAGGGAAATGAATAACTAATGCAAATAAATAACTAATGGAAATGAGTAACTAATGGACATGAGTAACTAATGGAAAGGATTAACTAATGGAAATGAATAACTAATGAATATCATAACTAATGGAAATGAATAACTAATGGAACTCATAAGTAATGGAAATGAATAACTAATGGAAATGAATAACTAATGGAAAAGAATAACTAATGGAAATGAGTAACTAATTGAAATGAGTAACTAATGGACATGAGTAACTAATGGAAATGAATAACTAATGGAAATGAATAACTAATAGAAATGAATAACTAATGAAAATCAATCACTAATGGAAATGAATAACTAATGGAAATGAATAACTAATGGACATGAGTAACTAATGGAAATGAATAACTAATGGAAATGAATAACTAATGGAAATGATTAACTAATAGACATGAGTAACTAATGGAAATGAATAACTAATGGAAATGAATAACTAATGGACATGAGTAACTAATGGAAATGAATAACTAATTGAAATTAGTAACTAATGGAAATGAATAACTAATGGGAATTAGTAACTAATGGAAATGAGTAACTAATAGAAATAAATAACTAATGGAAATGAGTAACTAATGGAAATTAATCACTAATAGAAACGAATAACTAATTGAAAGGAATAACTAATGGAAATGAGTAACTAATAGAAATGAATAACTAATGGAAATGAGTAACTAATGGAAAAGTAATATCTAATGGAAATGAATAACTAATGGAAATGATAACAAATGGAAATGAGTAACTAATGGAAATGAATAACTAATGGAAACGAATAACTGATGGAAATGATAACAAATCGATATGAGTAACTAAAGGAAGGAATAACTAATGGAAATGAATAACTAATGGAAATGAATAACTAATGAAAATCAATAACTAATGGAAATGAATAACTAATGGAAATGAATAACTAATGGACATGTGTAACTAATGGTAATGAATAACTAATGGAAATGAATAAGTTATGGAAATGAGTAACTAATGGACAAGAGTAACTAATGGAAATTAATAACTAATGGAAATGAATAACTAATGAATATCATAACTAATGGAAATGAATGACTAATGGAAATCATAACTAATGGAAATCATAACTAATGGAAATGAATAACTAATGGAATCATAAGTAATGGAAATGAATAACTAATGGAAATGAATAACTAATGGAAATGAATAACTAATGGACATGAGTAACTAATGGAAAGGAGTAACTAATGGAAAGGAATAACTAATGGAAATTAATAACTAATGGAAATGAATAACTTATTAAAATCAATAAATAATGGAAATTAATAACTAATCGAAATGAATAACTAATGGACATGAGTAACTAATGGAAATGAATAACTAATGGAAATGAGTAACTAATGGAAATGAGTAACTAATGGACATGAAATACTAATGGAAATGAATAACTAATGAATACATCACTAATGGAATGTAATAACTAATGGAAATCATAACTAACGGAAATTATAACTAATGGAAATGAATAACTAATGGAATCATAAGTAATGGAAATGAATTACTATTTGAAATGAATAACTAATGGACATGAGTAAATAATGGAAATGAATAACTAATAGAAATGAGTAACTAATGGAAATGAGTAACTAATGGACATGAATAACTAATTGAAATGAATAACTAATGAATATCATAACTAATGGAAATGAATAATTAATGGAAATCATAACTAACGGAAATTATAACTAATGGAAATGAATAACTAATGGAATCGTATGTAATGGAAATGAATAACTAATGGAAATGAATAACTAATGGAAATGAGTAACTAATGGAAAATAATTACTAATGGAAATTAATAACTAATGGAAATTAAAAACTAATGAAAATCAATAACTAATGGAAATGAATAACTAATGGAAATGAACAACTAATGGACATGAGTAACTAATGGAAATGAATAACTAATGGACATGAGTAACTAATGGAAATGAGTAACTAATGGGAATTAATAACTAATGGAAATGAATAAGTAATGGAAATGAATAACTAATGAATATCATAACTAATGGAAATGAATAACTAATGGAAATCATAACTTATGGAAATGAATAACTAATTGAAATGAATAACTAATTGAAATGAGTAACTAATGGAAATGAGTAACTAATGGAAATGAATAACTAATGGAAATGAGTATCTTAGGGAATTAATAACTAATGGACATTAATAACTAATGGAAATAATAACTAATGGAAATGAATAACTAAAGGAAATTAATAACTAATGGAAATGAGTAACTAATGGAAATGAATCATTAACGGAAATGAGTAACTAATGGAAATGAATCAGTAATGGAAATGAGTAACTAATGGAAATGAATAACTAATGGAAATAAATGACTAATGGTAACGAATAACTAATGGAAATGAATAACAAATGGAAATGAATAACTGATTGACATGAGTAACTAATGGAAATGAATAACTAATGGAAATGAGTACCTAATGGAAATTGAGTAACTAATTGAAATAAATAACTAATGGAAATGAACAACTAATGGAAATGAGTACCTAATGGAAATTGAGTAACTAATGGAAATGAATAACTAATGGAAATGAGTAACTAATGGAAATGAATAACTAATGGAAATGAGTAACTAAGGGAAATCATAACTAATGAAAATGAATAACTAATAAAAATACTAACTAATTGAAATAAATAACTAATGGAAATGAATAACTAATGGGAATGAGTAAGTAATGGAAATGCGTAACTAATGGAAATGAATAACTAATGGAAATAAATAACTAATGGAAATGAGTAACTAATGGAAATGAATAACTAATGGAAATGAGTAACTAATGGAAATGAATAACTAATGGAAATGGATAACTAATGGAAATGAGTAACTAATGGAAATGAATAACTAATTGAAATTAATAACTAATGGAAATGAATAACTAATGGAAATGAGTAACTAATGGAAATGCGTAACTAATGGAAATAAATAGCTAATTGAAATGAATAACTTATTGAGATGAGTAACTAATGGAAATGAATAACTAATTGAAATTAATTACTAATGGAAATGAATAACTTATGGAAATGAATAACTAATGGAAATGAATAACTAATGGCACTGAGTAACTAATGGAAATGAATAACTAATGGAGATAAGTAACTAATGGAAATTAATAGCTAATGGAAATAATTAACTAATGGAAATGAATAACTAATGGAAATTAATAACTAATAGAAATGAATAACTAAGGGAAATGAGTAACTAATTGAAATGCGTAACTAATGGTAATGAATAGCTAATGGAAATGAATAACTAATTGAAATGAGTAACTAATTGAAATGAGTAACTAATAGAAATGAATAACAAATGGAAATAATTAACTAATTGAAATGAATAACTAATGGAAATGAGTAACTAATAGAAATGAATAGACAATGGAAATTAATAACTAATGGAAATGAGTAACTAATGGACATGAGTACCTAGTGGAAATGAATAACTAATGGAAATGAGTAACTAATGGAAATGAATAACTAATGGAAATGAATAACTAATGGAAAGGAATAACTAATGGAAATGAATAACTAATTGAAATGAAAAACTAATGGAAATGAGTTACTAATGGACATGAATAACTAATGGAAATGAGTAACTAATGGAAATGAGTAAATTAGTGAAAATAATAACTAATGGAAATGAGTAACTAATGTAAATGAATAACTAATTGAAATGAATAACTAATGGAAATCATAACTAATGGAAATGAATAACTAATGGAAATGAATAACTAATGGAAATGAATAACTAATGGAAATCATAACTAATGGAAATGAATAACTAATGGAAATGAATAACTAATGGAAACAAATAACAAATGCAAATGAGTAACTAATGGAAATGAGTAACTAATGGAAATGAATAACTAATGGAAATGTGTAACTAAGTGAAATGAGTAACTAATGGAAATGAATAACTAATTTAAATGAGTAACTAATGGAAATGAATAACTAATGGAAATGAGTATCAAATGGATATGAATAACTAATGGAAATGAATAACTAATGGAAATCATAATTAATGGAAATGAATAACTAATGGAAATGAATAACTAATGGAAATGAGTAACAAATCGAAATGAATCACTAACGGAAATGAGTAACTAATGGAAATGAGTAACTAATTGAAATGAGTCACTAATGGAAATGAATAACTCATGGAAATTAATAACTAATGGAAATGAATAACTAATGTAAACGAATAACTAATGGAAATGAATAACTGATTGAAAGTAATGACTAATGGAAATGAGTAACTTATGGAAATGAAAAACTAATTGAAATGAGTAACTAATGGACATCAGTAACAAGTGGAAATGAGTATCTAATGGAAATGAATAACTAATGGAAACGAATAACTTATGGAAATCATAACTAATGGAAATGAATAACTAATGGAAATGAATAACTGATTGAAATGAATAACTAATGGAAATGAGTAACTAATGGAAATTAGTAACTAATGGAAATAAATAACTAATGGAAACTAATAACTAATGGAAATGTAATAACTAATGGAAATTAATAACTAATGGACATGAGTAACTAATGGAAATGAATAACTAATGGAAATGAATAACTAATGGAAATGAATAACTAATGGAAATTGAGTAACTAATGAAAATCAATAACTAATGGAAATGAATAACTAATGGAAATGAGTAACTAATGGAAATGAATAACTAATGGAAAGGAATAATGGAAATGAATCACTAATGGAAAGGAATAACTAATGGAAATGAATAACTAATGGGAATGAATAACTAATGTAAATGAGTAACTAATGGAAATGAGTAACTAACGAAAATGAATAACTAATGAAAATGAATAACTAATGGAAATGAATAACTAATTGAACCGAATAACTTATGGACATCAGTAACTAAGGGAAATGAGTATCTAAGGGAAATGAATAACTAATGGAAATGGGTAACTAATGGAAATGAATAACTAATGGAAATGAATAACTAATGGAAATGAATAACTAATGGAATTTAAAAACTAATGGACATGATAACTAATGGAAATGAATAACTAATGGAAATAAATAACTAATGGAAATGAGTAACTAATGGAAATGGGTAACTAATGGAAATTAATAACTAATGGAAATGTGTAACTAATGGAAATGAGTAACTAATGGAAAGGAATAACTAATTTAAATGAGTAACTAATGGAAATGAATAACTAATGGAAATGAATAACTAATAGAAATGAATAACTAATGAACATCAATAACTAATGGAAATGAATAACTAATGGAAATTACTAACTAATGGACATGAGTAACTAATGGAAATGAATAACTAATGGAAATGAATAACTAATGGAAATGAGTAACTAATGGACATAAGTAACTAATGGAAATGAATAACTAATGGAAATGAATAACTAATGGACATGAGTAACTAATGGAAATTAATAACTAATGGAAATTAGTAACTAATGGAAATGAATAACTAATGGAAATGAATAACTAATGGAAATGAATAACTAATGGAAATGAGTAACTAATGGAAATGAGTAACTAATTGAAATGAATAACTAATGGAAATGAATAACTAATGGACATGAGTAACTAATGGAAATGAGTAACTAATGGGAATTAATAACTAATGGAAATGAATAAGTAATGGAAATGAATAACTAATGAATATCATAACTAATGGAAATGAATAACTAATGGAAATCATAACTAATGGAAAGGATTAATTAATGGAAATGAATAACTAATGGAAATGAAAAACTAATGAATATCATCACTAATGGAAATGAATAACTAATGGAAATCATAACTAATGGAAATGAATAACTAATTGAAATGAATAACTAATTGAAATGAGTAACTAATGGAAATGAGTAACTAATGGAAATGAATAACTAATGGATGTGAGTATCTTAGGGAAATGAATAACTAATGGACATGAATAACTAATGGAAATAATAACTAATGGAAATGAATAACTAAAGGAAATTAATAACTAATGGAAATGAGTAACTAATGGAAATGAATCATTAACGGAAATGAGTAACTAATGGAAATGAATCAGTAATGGAAATGAGTAACTAATGGAAATGAATAACTAATGGAAATAAATGACTAATGGTAACGAATAACTAATGGAAATGAATAACAAATGGAAATGAATAACTGATTGACATGAGTAACTAATGGAAATGAATAACTAATGGAAATGAGTACCTAATGGAAATTGAGTAACTAATTGAAATAAATAACTAATGGAAATGAACAACTAATGGAAATGAGTACCTAATGGAAATTGAGTAACTAATGGAAATGAATAACTAATGAAAATGAGTAACTAATGGAAATGAATAACTAATGGAAATGAGTAACTAAGGGAAATCATAACTAATGAAAATGAATAACTAATAAAAATACTAACTAATTGAAATAAATAACTAATGGAAATGAATAACTAATGGAAATGAGTAAGTAATGGAAATGCGTAACTAATGGAAATGAATAACTAATGGAAATAAATAACTAATGGAAATGAGTAACTAATGGAAATGAATAACTAATGGAAATGAGTAACTAATGGAAATGAATAACTAATGGAAATGGATAACTAATGGAAATGAGTAACTAATGGAAATGAATAACTAATGGAAATAAATAACTAATGGAAATGAGTAACTAATGGAAATGAATAACTCATGGAAATTAATAACTAATGGAAATGAATAACTAGTGTAAACGAATAACTAATGGAAATGAATAACTGATTGAAAGTAATGACTAATAGAAATGAGTAACTTATGGAAATGAATAACTAATGGAAATGAGTAACTAATGGACATCAGTAACAAGTGGAAATGAGTATCTAATGGAAATGAATAACTAATGGAAACGAATAACTTATGGAAATCATAACTAATGGAAATGAATAACTAATGGAAATGAATAACTGATTGAAATGAATAACTAATGGAAATGAGTAACTAATGGAAATTAGTAACTAATGGAAATAAATAACTAATGGAAACGAATAACTAATGGAAATGTAATAACTAATGGAAATTAATAACTAATGGACATGAGTAACTAATGGAAATGAATAACTAATGGAAATGAATAACTAATGGAAATGAATAACTAATAGAAATTGAGTAACTAATGAAAATCAATAACTAATGGAAATGAATAACTAATGGAAATGAGTAACTAATGGAAATGAATAACTAATGGAAATGAATAATGGAAATGAATCACTAATGGAAAGGAATAACTAATGGAAATGAATAACTAATGGGAATGAATAACTAATGTAAATGAGTAACTAATGGAAATGAGTAACTAACGAAAATGAATAACTAATGAAAATGAATAACTAATGGAAATGAATAACTAATTGAACCGAATAACTTATGGACATCAGTAACTAAGGGAAATGAGTATCTAAGGGAAATGAATAACTAATGGAAATGGGTAACTAATGGAAATGAATAACTAATGGAAATGAATAACTAATGGAAATGAATAACTAATGGAATTTAAAAACTAATGGACATGAGTAACTAATGGAAATGAATAACTAATGGAAATAAATAACTAATGGAAATGAGTAACTAATGGAAATGGGTAACTAATGGAAATTAATAACTAATGGAAATGTGTAACTAATGGAAATGAGTAACTAATGGAAAGGAATAACTAATTTAAATGAGTAACTAATGGAAATGAATAACTAATGGAAATGAATAACTAATAGAAATGAATAACTAATGAACATCAATAACTAATGGAAATGAATAACTAATGGAAATTTCTAACTAATGGACATGAGTAACTAATGGAAATGAATAACTAATGGAAATGAATAACTAATGGAAATGAGTAACTAATGGACATAAGTAACTAATGGAAATGAATAACTAATGGAAATGAATAACTAATGGACATGAGTAACTAATGGAAATTAATAACTAATGGAAATTAGTAACTAATGGAAATGAATAACTTATGGAAATGAATAACTAATGGAAATGAATAACTAATGGAAATGAGTAACTAATGGAAATGAGTAACTAATTGAAATGAATAACTAATGGAAATGAATCACTAATGGAAATGAATAACTAATGGACATGAGCAACTAATCGAAATAATAACTAATAAAAATGAATTACTAATGGAAATTAGTAACTAATGGACATGAGTAACTAATGGAAATGAATAACTAATGAATATAATAACTAATGGAAATGAATAACTAATGGAAATCATAACTAATAACAATCATAACTTATGGAAATGAATAACTAATGGAATCATAAGTAATGGAAATTAATAACTAATGGAAATGAATAACTAATGGAAATGAATAACTAATGGAAATGAGTAACTAATGGACATGAGTATCTAATGGAAATGAATAACTAATAAAAATGATTAACTAATGAAAATCAATAACTAATGGAAATGAATAACTAATGGAAATGAATAACTAATGGACATGAGTAACTAATGGAAATTAATAACTAATGGAAATGAATAACTAAGTAAAATCAATAACTAATGGATATGAATAACTAATTGAAATGAATAACTAATGGACATAAGTAACTAATGGAAATCATAACTTATGGAAATGAATAACTAATGGAAATGAGTAACTAATGGAAATGAATAACTAATAAATATCATAGCTAATGGAAATGAATAACTAATGGAAATCATAACTCATGTAAATCATAAATAATGGACATGAGTAACTTATGGAAATGAGTAACTAATGGAAATGAATAACTAATGAATATCATAACTAATGGAAACGAATAACTAATGGAAATCATAACTAATGGAAATCATAACTAATGGAAATGAATAACTAATGGAAATGAATAACTAGTGGAAATGAATAACTAATGGAAATGAGTAACTAATGGACATGAGTAACTTATGGAAATGAATAACTAATGGAAATGAATAACTAAATAATATCATAACTAATGGAAATGAATAACTAATTGAAATCATAACTAATGGACATCATAACCAATGGAAATCACAACTAATGGAATTAATAACTAATGGAAATGAGTAACTGATGGACATGAGTAACTAATGGAAATGAATAACTAATGGAAATGAATAACTAATGGAAATGAATAACTAATGAAAATCAATAACTTATGGAAATGAATAACTAATGGACATGAGTAACTAATGGAAATGAATAACTAATGGAAATGAATAACTAATGGAAATGAGTAACTAATGGACATGAGTAACTAATGGAAATGAATAACTAATGGAAATGAATAACTAATGGAAATGAATAACTAATGGAAATGAATAACTAATGGAAATCATAACTAATGGAAAGGAATAACTAATGGAAATGAATAACTAATAGAAATGAATAACTAATGAATATCATAACTAATGGAAATGAATAACTAAGGGAAATCATAACTAATGGAAATGAATACCTAATGGAAATGAATAACTAATGGAAATGAATAACAAATGGAATCATAAGTAATGGAAATGAATAACTAATGGAATTGAATAACTAATGGAAATGAGTAACTAATTGAAATGAGTAACTAATGGACATGAGTAACTAATAGAAATGAATAACTAATGGAAATGAATAACTAATGGAAATGAATAACTAATGGAAATGAATAACTAATGGAAATCATAACTAATGGAAATCATAACTAATGGAAATGAATAACTAATGGAAATGAATAACTAATGGAATCATAAGTAATGGAAATGAATAACTAATGGAAAGTAATAACTTATGGAAATGAATAACTAATTGAAATGAGTAACTAATGGAAATGAGTAACTAATGGAAATGAATAACTAATCGAATCATAAGTAATGGAAATGAATAACTAATGGAAATGAATAACTTATCGAATCAGAAGTAATGGAAATGAGTAACTAATGGAAATGAATAACTAATGGAAATCATAACTAATGGAAATCATAACTAATGGAAATGAATAACTAATGGAAATGAATAACTAATGGAATCATAAGTAATGGAAATGAATAACTGATGGAAATGAATAACTAATGGCAAGGAATAACTAATGGAAATGAGTAACTAATGGAAATGAGTAACTAATGGACATGAGTAACTAATGGTAATTAATAACTAATGGAAATGAATAACTAATGGAAATTAATAACTAATGGAAATGAATAACTAATGGAAATCATAACTAATGGAAATGAATAACTAATGGAAATGAATAACTAATGAATATCATAACTAATGGAAATGAATAACTAATGGAAATCATAACTAATGGAAATCATAACTAATGGAAATGAATAACTAATGGAAATGAATCACTAATGGTAACATAAGTAATGGAAAGTAATAACTAATGGAAATGAATAACTAATGGAAATGAATAACTAATGGAAATGAGTAACTCATGGAAATGAGTAACTAATTGACATGAGTAACTAATGGAAATGAATAACTAATGGAAATGAATAACTAATAGAAATGAATAACTAATGAACATCAATAACTAATGGAAATGAATAACTAATGGAAATTACTAACTAATGGACATGAGTAACTAATGGAAATGAATAACTGATGGAAATGAATAACTAATGGAAATGAGTAACTAATGGAAATAAGTAACTAATGGAAATGAATAACTAATGGAAATGAATAACTAATGGACAGGAGTAACTAATGGAAATTAATAACTAATGGAAATTAGTAACTAATGGAAATGAATAACTTATGGAAATTAATAACTAATGGAAATGAATAACTAATGGAAATGAGTAACTAATGGAAATGAGTAACTAATTGAAATGAATAACTAATGGAAATGAATCACTAATGGAAATGAATAACTAATGGACATGAGCAACTAATGGAAATAATAACTAATAAAAATGAATTACTAATGCAAATTAGTAACTAATGGACATGAGTAACTAATGGAAATGAATAACTAATGAATATAATAACTAATGGAAATGAATAACTAATGGAAATCATAACTAATAACAATCATAACTTATGGAAATGAATAACTAATCGAATCATAAGTAATGGAAATTAATAACTAATGGATGTGAATAACTAATGGAAATGAGTAACTAATGGAAATGAGTAACTAATTGAAATGAATAACTAATTGAAATGAATCACTAATGGAAATGAATAACTAATCGAAACGAATAAATAATGGAAATGAACAGCTAATGGAAATGAATAACTTATGGACATGAGTAACTAATGGAAATGAATAACTAATGGAAATGAATAACTTATGGAAATGAGTAACTAATGGAAATGAGTAACTAATGGACATGAGTAACTAATGGAAATGAATAACTAATGGAAATCATAACTAATGGAAATGAATAACTAATGGAAATGAATAACTAATGGAATCATAAGTAATGGAAATGAATAACTAATGGAAATTAATAACTAATGGAAATGAGTAACTAATGGAAATGAGTAACTAATGGACATGAGTAACTAATGGAAATAAATAACTAATGGAAATCATAACTAATGGAAAGGAATAACTAATGGAAATGAATAACGAATGGAAATGAATAACTAATGAATATCATAACTTATGGAAATGAATAACTAATGGATATCATAACTAATTGAAATCATACCTAATGGAAATGAATAACTAATGGAAATGAATAACTAATGGAAATGAGTAACTAATTGAAATGAGTAACTAATGGACATGAGTAACTAATGGAAATGAATAACTAATGGAAATGAATAACTTATGGAAATGAATTACTAATGGAAATGAATAACTAATGGAAATCATAACTAATGGAAAGGAATAACTAATGGAAATGAATAACTAATAGAAATGAATAACTAATGAATATCATAACTAATGGAAATGAATAACTAAGGGAAATCATAACTAATGGAAATGAATACCTAATGGAAATTAATAACTAATGGAAATGAATAACTAATGGAATCATAAGTAATGGAAATGAATAACTAATGGAATTGAATAACTAATGGAAATGAGTAACTAATGGAAATGAATAACTAATGGAAATGAATAACTAATGGAAATGAATAACTAATGGAAATGAATAACTAATGGAAATGAATAACTAATGGAAATCATAACTAATGGAAATGAATAACTAATTGAAATGAATCACTAAGGGAATCATAAGTAATGGAAATTGATAACTAATGGAAATGACTCACTAATATAATTGAATAACTAATGGAAATGAGTAACTCATGGAAATGAGTAACTAATTGACATGAGTAACTAATGGAAATGAATAACTAATGGAAATGAATAACTAATGGAAATGAGTAACTAATGGACATGAGTAACTAATGGAAATGAATAACTAATGGAAATGAATAACTAATGGAAATGAGTAACTAATGGAAATTAATAACTAATGGAAATTAGTAACTAATAATAATGAATAACTTATGGAAATTAATAACTAATGGAAATGAATAACTAATTGAAATGAGTAACATATGGAAATGAGTAACTAATTGAAATGAATCACTAATGGAAATGAATCACTAATGGAAATGAATAACTAATGGAAACGAATAAATAATGGAAATAAACAGCTAATGGAAATGAATAACTAATGGACATGAGTAACTAATGGAAATAATAACTAATAAAAATGAATTACTAATGGAAATTAGTAACTAATGGACATGAGTAACTAATGGAAATGAATAACTTATGGAAATGAATAACTAATGAAAATCAATAACTAATGGAAATGAATAACTAATGGAAATGAATAACTTATGGACATGAGTAACTAATGGAAATTAATAACTAATGGAAATGAATAACTAATGGACATGAGTAACTAATGGAAATCATAACTAATGGAAATGAATAACTAATGGATATGAATAACTAATGGAAATAAATAACTAATGGAAATGAGTAACTAATGGACATGAGTAACTAATGGAAATGAATAACTAATGGAAATGAATAACTAATGGAAATTAATAACTAATGGAAATGAATAACTAATGGAAATGAGACACTAATGGACATGAGTAACTAATGGAAATGAATAACTAATGGAAATCATAACTAATGGAAATGAATAACTAATGGAAATGAATAACTAATGGAATCATAAGTAATGGAAATGAATAACTAATGGAAATGAATAACTAATGGAAATGAGTAACTAATGGAAATGAGTAACTAATGGACATGAGTAACTAATGGAAATGAATAACTAAGGGAAATCATAACTAATGGAAAGGAATAACTAATGGAAATGAATAACGAATGCAAATGAATAACTAATGAATATCATAACTTATGGAAATGAATAACTAATGGAAATAATAACTAATGGAAATCAGAACTAATGGAAATGAATAACTAATGGAAATGAATAACTAATGGAATAATAAGTAATGGAAATGAATAACTAATGGAAATGAATAACTAATTGAAATGAGTAACTAATGGAAATGAATAACTATTGGAAATCATAACTAATGGAAATCATAACTCATGGAAATGAATAACTAATGGAAATGAATAACTAATGGAAATAAATAACTAATGGAAATGAGTAACTAATGGACATGAGTAACTAATGGAAATGAATAACTAATGGAAATGAATAACTAATGAATATCATAACTAATGGAAATGAATAACTAATGGAAATCATAACTAATGGACATTATAACCAATGGAAATCATAACTAATGGAAATGAATAACTAATGGAAATGAGTAACTGATGGACATGAGTAACTAATGGAAATGAATAACTAATGGAAATTAATAACTAATGGAAATGAATAACTAATGAAAATCAATAACTTATGGAAATGAATAACTAATGGACATGAGTAACTAATGGAAATGAATAACTAATGGAAATGAATAACTAATGGAAATGAGTAACTAATGGACATGAGTAACTAATGGAAATGAATAACTAATGGAAATGAATAACTAATGAATATCATAACTAATGGAAATGAATAACTAATGGAAATCATAACTAATGGAAATCATAACTAATGGAAATGAATAACTAATGGAAATGAATAACTAATGGAATCATAAGTAATGGAAATGAATAACTTATAGAAATGAATAACTAATGGAAATGAGTAACTAATGGAAATGAATAACTAATGGAAATGAATAACTAATAGAAATGAATAACTAATGAAAATCAATAACTAATGGAAATGAATAACTAATGGAAATGAATAACTAATGGACATGAGTAACTAATGGAAATGAATAACTAATGGAAATGAATAACTAATGGAAATTAGTAACTAATGGACATGAGTAACTAATTGAAATGAACAACTAATGGAAATGAATAACTAATGGACATGAGTAACTAATGGAAATGAATCACTAATGGAAATTAGTTACTAATGGAAATGAATAACTAATGGAAATTAATAACTAATGGACATGAATAGTAATGAAAATGAGTAACTAATGGAAATGAGTAACTAATTGAAATGAATAAGTAATGGAAATGAATAACTAATGGAAATGAATAACTAATGGAAATGAGTAACTAATAGAAATGAATAACTAATGGAAACGAAAAACTAATGGAAAGAAATAACTAATCGAAATGAATAACTAATGGAAATGAATAACTAGTTGAAATGAGTAACTAATGGAAATGAGTAACTAATGGACATGAATAACTAATGGAAATGAATAACTAATGGAAATGAATAACTTATGGAAATGAGTAACTAATGGAAATGAGTAACTAATGGACATGAGTAACTAATGGAAATGAATAACTAATGGAAATCATAACTAATGGAAATGAATAACTAATGAAAATGAATAACTAATGGAATCATAAGTAATGGAAATGAATAACTAATGGAAATTAATAACTTATGGAAATGAGTAACTAATGGAAATGAGTAACTAATGGACATGAGTAACTAATGGAAATAAATAACTAATGGAAATCATAACTAGTGGAAAGGAATAACTAATGGAAATGAATAACGAATGGAAATGAATAACTAATGAATATCATAACTTATGGAAATGAATAACTAATGGATATCATAACTAATTGAAATCATACCTAATGGAAATGAATAACTAATGGAAATGAATAACTAATGGAAATGAGTAACTAATTGAAATGAGTAACTAATGGACATGAGTAACTAATGGAAATGAATAACTAATGGAAATGAATAACTTATGGAAATGAATTACTAATGGAAATGAATAACTAATGGAAATCATAACTAATGGAAAGGAATAACTAATGGAAATGAATAACTAATAGAAATGAATAAGTAATGAATATCATAACTAATGGAAATGAATAACTAAGGGAAATCATAACTAATGGGAATGAATACCTAATGGAAATTAATAACTAATGGAAATGAATAACTAATGGAATCATAAGTAATGGAAATGAATAACTAATGGAATTGAATAACTAATGGAAATGAGTAACTAATGGAAATGAGTAACTAATGGAAATGAATAACTAATGGAAATGAATAACTAATGGAAATGAATAACTAATGGAAATGAATAACTAATGGAAATGAATAACTAATTGAAATGAATCACTAAGGGAATCATAAGTAATGGAAATTGATAACTAATGGAAATGACTCACTAATATAATTGAATAACTAATGGAAATGAGTAACTCATGGAAATGAGTAACTAATTGACATGAGTAACTAATGGAAATGAATAACTAATGGAAATGAATAACTAATAGAAATGAATAACTAATGAACATCAATAACTAATGGAAATGAATAACTAATGGAAATTAATAACTAATGGACATGAGTAACTAATGGAAATGAATTACTAATGGAAATGAATAACTAATGGAAATGAGTAACTAATGGACATGAGTAACTAATGGAAATGAATAACTAATGGAAATGAATAACTAATGGAAATGAGTAACTAATGGAAATTAATAACTAATGGAAATTAGTAACTAATGGAAATGAATAACTTATGGAAATTAATAACTAATGGAAATGAATAACTAATTGAAATGAGTAACTAATGGAAATGAGTAACTAATTGAAATGAATCACTAATGGAAATGAATCACTAATGGAAATGAATAACTAATGGAAACGAATAAATAATGGAAATAAACAGCTAATGGAAATGAATAACTAATGGACATGAGTAACTAATGGAAATAATAACTAATAAAAATGAATTACTAATGGAAATTAGTAACTAATGGACATGAGTAACTAATGGAAATGAATAACTTATGGAAATGAATAACTAATGAAAATCAATAACTAATGGAAATGAATAACTAATGGAAATGAATAACTTATGGACATGAGTAACTAATGGAAATTAATAACTAATGGAAATGAATAACTAATGGACATGAGTAACTAATGGAAATCATAACTAATGGAAATGAATAACTAATGGATATGAATAACTAATGGAAATGAATAACTAATAAATATCATAACTAATGGAAATGAATAAATAATGGAAATCATAACTAATGTAAATCATAAATAATGGACATAATGAGTAACTTATGGAAATGAGTAACTAATGGAAATGAATAACTAATGAATATAATAACTAATGAAAATGAATAACTAATGGAAATGAATAACTAATGGAAATGAATAACTAATGGAAATGAGTAACTAATTGAAATGAGTAACTAATTGAAATGAGTAACTAATGGACATGAGTAACTAATGGAAATGAATAACTAATGGAAATGAATAACTAATGGAAATGAACAACTAATGGAAATAATAACTAATGGAAAGGAATAACTAATAGAAATGAATAACTAATAGAAATGAATAACTAATGAATATCATAACTAATGGAAATGAATAACTAAGGGAAATCATAACTAATCGAAATGAATACCTAATGGAAATGAATAACTAATGGAAATGAATAACTAATGGAATCATAAGTAATGGAAATGAATAACTAATGGAATTGAATAACAAATGGAAATGAGTAACTAATGGAAATGAGTAACTAATGGACATGAGTAACTAATGGAAATGAATAACTAATGGAAATGAATAACTAATGGAAATGAATAACTAATGGAAATCATAACTAATGGAAATCATAACTAATGGAAATGAATAACTAATGGAAATGAATAACTAATGGAATCATAAGTAATGGAAATGAATAACTAATGGAGATGAATAACAAATGGAAATGAATAACTAATGGAAATGAGTAACTAATGGAAATGAGTAACTAATGGAAATGAATAACTAATCGAATCATAAGTAATCGAAATGAATAACTAATGGAAATGAATAACTTATCGAATCATAAGTAATGGAAATGAGTAACTAATGGAAATGAAAAACTAATGGAAATCATAACTAATGGAAATCATAACTAATGGAAATGAATAACTAATGGAAATGAATAACTAATGGAATCATAAGTAATGGAAATGAATAACTTATGGAAATGAATAACTAATGGAAATGAATAACTAATTGAAATGAGTAACTAATGCAAATGAGTAACTAATGGACATGAGTAACTAATGGAAATGAATAACTAATTGAAATGAATAACTAATGGAAATTAATAACTAATGGTAATGAATAACTAATAGGAATCATAACTAATGGAAAGGAATAACTAATGAAAATGATTAACTAATGGAAATGAATAACTAATGAATATCATAACTAATGGAAATGAATAACTAATGGAAATGAATCACTAATGGAAATGAATCACTAATGGAATCATAAGTAATGGAAAGTAATAACTAATGGAAATTAATAACTAATGGAAATTAATAACTAATGGAATCATAACTAATGGAAATGAATAACTAATGGAAATGAATAACTAATTGAAATGAATAACTAATGGAAATGAGTAACTAATGGAAATGAGTAACTAATTGATATGAGTAACTAAGGGAAATGAATAACTAATGGAAATGAATAACTAATAGAAATGAATAACTAATGAACATCAATAACTAATGGAAATGAATAACTAATGGAAATTAATAACTAATGGACATGAGTAACTAATGGAAATAAATAACTAATGGAAATGAATAACTAAGGGAAATGAGTAACTAATGGACATGAGTTACTAATGGAAATGAATAACTAATGGAAATGAATAACTAATGGACATGAGTAACTAATGGAAATTAAAAACTAATGGAAATTAGTAACTAATGGAAATGAATAACTTATGGAAATTAATAACTAATGGAAATAAATAACTAATGGAAATGAGTAACTAATGGAAATGAGTAACTAATTGAAATGAATAACTAATGGAAATGAATCACTAATGGAAATGAATAACTAATGGAAACGAATAAATAATGGAAATGAACAGCTAATGGAAATGAATAACTAATGGACATTAGTAACTAATTGAAATAATAACTAATAAACATGAATTACTAATGGATATTAGTAACTAATGGACATGAGTAACTAATGGAAATGAATAACTAATGAATATAATAACTAATGGAAATGAATAACTAATGGAAATCATACTAATAACAATCATAACTTATGGAAATGAATAACTTATGGAATCATAAGTAATGGAAATTAATAACTAATGGAAATGAATAACTAATGGAAATGAATAACTAATGGAAATGAGTAACTAATGGACATGAGTAACTAATGGAAATGAATAACTAATGGAAATGAATAACTAATGAAAATCAATAACTAATGGAAATGAATAACTAATGGAAATGAATAACTAATGGACATGAGTAACTAATGGAAATTAATAACTAATGGAAATGAATAACTAATGAAAATCAATAACTAATGGAAATGAATAACTAATGGAAATGAATAACTAATGGACATGAGTAACTAATGGAAATCATAACTAATGGAAATTAATAACTAATGACAATGAATAACTAATGGAAATGAATAACTAATAAATATCATAACTAATGGAAATGAATAACTAATGGAAATCATAACTAATGGACATGAGTAACTTATGGAAATGAGTAACTAATGGAAATGAATAACTAATGAATATCATAACTAATTGAAATGAATAACTAATGAAAATCATAACTGATGGAAATCATAACTAATGGAAATGAATAACTAATGGAAATGAATTACTAATGGAAATGAATAACTAATTGAAATGAGTAACTAATGGACATGAGTAACTAATGGAAATGAATAACTAATGGAAATGAATAACTAATGAATATCATAACTAATGGAAATGAATAACTAATGGAAATCATACCTAATGGAAATCATAACTAATGGAAATCATAACTAATGGAAATTAATAACTAATGAAAATGAATAACTAATGGAAATGAATAACTAATAAATATCATAACTAATGGAAATGAATAACTAATGGAAATCATAACTAATGGACATGAGTAACTTATGGAAATGAGTTACTAATGGAAATGAATAACTAATGAATATCATAACTAATGGAAATGAATAACTAATGAAAATCATAACTGATGGAAATCATAACTAATGGAAATGAATAACTAATGGAAATGAATTACTAATGGAAATGAATAACTAATTGAAATGAGTAACTAATGGACATGAGTAACTAATGGAAATGAATAACTAATGGAAATGAATAACTAATGAATATCATAACTAATGGAAATGAATAACTAATGGAAATCATACCTAATGGAAATCATAACTAATGGAAATCATAACTAATGGAAATGAATAACTAATGGAAATGAGTAACTGATGGACATGAGTAACTAATGGAAATGAATAACTAATGGAAATGAATAACTAATGGAAATGAATAACTAATGAAAATCAATAACTTATGGAAATGAATAACTAATGGACATGAGTAACTAATGGAAATGAGTAACTAATGGAAATGAATAACTAATGGAAATGAGTAACTAATGGACATGAGTAACTAATGGAAATGAATAACTAATGGAAATGAATAACTAATGAATATCATAACTAATGGAAATGAATAACTAATGGAAATGAATAACTAATGGAAATGAATAACTAATGGAAATGAATAACTAATGGAAATGAATAACTAATGGAAATGAATAACTAATGGAAATGAATAACTAATGGAAATGAATAACTAATGGAAATGAATAACTAATGGAAATGAATAACTAATGAATATCATAACTAATGGAAATGAATAACTAATGGAAATCATAACTAATGGAAATCATAACTAATGGAAATGAATAACTAATGGAAATGAATAACTAATGGAATCATAAGTAATGGAAATGAATAACTAATGGAAATGAATAACTAATGGAAATGAATTACTAATGGAAATGAGTAACTAATGGAAATGAGTAACTAATTGACATGAGTAACTAATGGAAATGAATAACTAATGGAAATGAATAACTAATAGAAATGAATAACTAATGAAAATCAATAACTAATGGAAATGAATAACTAATGGAAATGAATAACTAATGGACATGAGTAACTAATAATTATGAATAACTAATGGAAATGAATAACTAATGGAAATGAGTAACTAATGGACATGAGTAACTAATGGAAATGAACAACTAATGGAAATGAATAACTAATGGACATGAGTAACTAATGGAAATGAATCACTAATGGAAATTAGTAACTAATGGAAATGAATAACTAATGGAAATTAATAACTAATGGAAATGAATAACTAATGAAAATGAGTAACTAATGGAAATGAGTAACTAATTGAAATGAATAACTAATGGAAATTAATAACTAATGGTAATGAATAACTAATTGAAATGAGTAACTAATGGAAATGAATAACTAATGGAAACGAATAACTAATGGAAAGAAATAACTAATCGAAATGAATAACTAATGGAAATGAATAACTAATGGAAATGAGTAACTAATGGAAATGAGTAACTAATGGACATGAGTAACTAATGGAAATGAATAACTAATGGAAATGAATAACTAATGGAAATGAATAACTAATGGAAATGAGTAACTAATGGACATGAGTAACTAATGGAAATGAATAACTAATGGAAATCATAACTAATGGAAATGAATAACTAATGGAAATGAATAACTAATGGAATCATAAGTAATGGAAATGAATAACTAATGGAAATTAATAACTAATGGAAATGAGTAACTAATGGAAATTAGTAACTAATGGACATGAGTAACTAATGGCAATGAATAACTAAGGGAAATCATAATTAATGGAAAGGAATAACTAATGGAAATGAATAACGAATGGAAATGAATAACTAATGAATATCATAACTTATGGAAATGAATAACTAATGGAAATCATAACTAATGGAAATCAAAACTAATGGAAATGAATAACTAATGGAAATGAATAACTAATGGAATCATAAGTAATGGAAATAAATAACTAATGGAAATGAATTACTAATTGAAATGAGTAACTAATGGAAATGAGTAACTAATTGACATGAGTAACTAATGGAAATGAATAACTAATGGAAATGAATAACTAATGAAAATGAATAACTAATCGAAATGAATAACTAATGAAAATCAATAACTAATGGAAATGAATAACTAATGGAAATGAATAACTAATGGACATGAGTAACTAATGGAAATTAATAACTAATGGAAATGAATAACTAATGAAAATCAATAACTAATGGAAATGAATAACTAATGGAAATGAATAACTAATGGACATGAGTAACTAATGGAAATCATAACTAATGGAAATGAATAACTAATGGAAATGAATAACTAATGGAAATGAATAACTAATAAATATCATAACTAATGGAAATGAATAACTAATGGAAATCATAGCTAATGTAAATCATAAATAATGGACATGAGTAACTTATGGAAATGAGTAACTAATGGAAATGAATAACTAATGAATATCATAACTAATGGAAATGAATAACTAATGGAAATCATAACTAATGGAAATCATAACTAACGGAAATGAATAACTAATGGAAATGAATAACTAATGGAAATGAGTAACTAATGGACATGAGTAACTAATGGAAATGAATAACTAATGGAAATGAATAACTAATGGAAATGAATAACTAATGGAAATCATTACTAATGGAAATCATAACTTATTGAAATCATAACTAATGGAAATGAATAACTAATGGAAATGAGTAACTAATGGACATGAGTAACTAATGGAAATGAATAACTAATGGAAATGAATAACTAATGGAAATGAATAACTAATGGAAATGAATAACTAATGGAAATGAATAACTAATGAATATCATAACTAATGGAAATGAATAACTAATCGAAATCATAACTAATGGAAATCATAACTAATGGAAATGAATAACTAATGGAAATGAATAACTAATGGAAATGAGTAACTGATGGACATGAGTAACTAATGGAAATGAATAACTAATGGAAATGAATAACTAATGGAAATGAATAACTAATGACCATCAATAACTTATGGAAATGAATAACTAATGAACATGAGTAACTAATGGAAATGAATAACTAATGGAAATCAATAACTAATGGAAATGAATAACTAATGGAAATGAATATCTAATGGAAATGAGTAACTAATGGAAATGAGTAACTAATGGACACGAGTAACTAATGGAAATTAATAACTAAGGGAAATCATAACTAATGGAAAGGAATAACTAATGGAAATGAATAACGAATGGAAATGAATAACTAATGAATATCATAACTTATGGAAATGAATAACTAATGGAAATAATAACTAATGGCAATCAGAACTAATGGAAATGAATAACTAATGTAAATGAATAACTAATGGAATCATAAGTAATGGAAATAAATAACTAATGGAAATGAATAACTAATTGAAATGAGTAACTAATGGAAATGAGTAACTAATGGACATGAGTAACTAATGGACATGAATAACTAATGGGAATGAATAACTAATAGAAATCAATAACTAATGGAAATGAATAACTAATGGAAATCATTACTAATGGAAATCATAACTAATGGAAATGAATAACTAATGGAAATGAGTAACTGATGGACATGAGTAACTAATGGAAATGAATAACTAATGGAAATGAATAACTAATGGAAATAAATAACTAATGAAAATCAATAACTTATGGAAATGAATAACTAATGGACATGAGTAACTAATGGAAATGAATAACTAATGGAAATGAATAACTAATGGAATCATAAGTAATGGAAATGAATAACTAATGGAAATGAATAACTAATGGAAATGAGTAACTAATGGAAATGAGTAACTAATGGACATGAGTAACTAATGGAAATGAATAACTAAGGGAAATCATAACTAATGGAAAGGAATAACTAATGGAAATGAATAACGAATGGAAATGAATAACTTATGAATATCATAACTTATGGAAATGAATAACTAATGGAAATAATAACTAATGGAAATCAGAACTAATGGAAATGAATAACTAATGGAAATGAATAACTAATGGAATCATAAGTAATGGAAATAAATAACTAATGGAAATGAATAACTAATTGAAATGAGTAACTAATGGAAATGAGTAACTAATTGACATGAGTAACTAATGGACATGAATAACTAATGGAAATGAATAACTAATGAAAATGAATAACTAATCGAAATGAATAACTAATGAAAATCAATAACTTATGGAAATGATAACTAATGGAAATGAATAACTTATGGACATGAGTAACTAATGGAAATTAATAACTAATGGAAATGAATAACTAATGAAAATCAATAACTAATGGAAATGAATAACTAATGGAAATGAATAACTAATGGACATGAGTAACTAATGGAAATCATAACTAATGGAAATGAATAACTAATGGAAATGACTTACTAATGGAAATGAATAACTAATAAATATCATAACTAATGGAAATGAATAACTAATGGAAATCATAACTAATGTAAATCATAAATAATGGACATGAGTAACTTATGGAAATGAGTAACTAGTGGAAATGAATAACTAAGTATTATCATAACTAATGGAAATGAATAACTAATGGAAATCATAACTAATGGAAATCATAACTAATGGAAATGAATAACTAATGGAAATGAATAACTAATGGGAATGAATAACTAATGGAAATGAGTAACTAATGGACATGAGTAACTAATGGAAATTAATAACTAATGGAAATGAATAACTAATGAATATCATAACTAATGGAAATGAATAACTAATGGAAATCATAACTAATGGAAATCATAACTAATGGAAATGAATCACTAATGGAAATGAATAACTAATGGAAATGAATAACTAATGAAAATCAATAACTTATGGAAATGAATAACTAATGGACATGAGTAACTAATGGAAATGAATAACTAATGGAAATGAATAACTAATGGAAATGAGTAACTAATGGAAATGAATAACTAATGGAAATGAATAACTAATGAAAATCAATAACTTATGGAAATGAATAACTAATGGACATGAGTAACTAATGGAAATTAATAACTAATGGAAATGAATAACTAATGGAAATGAGTAACTAATGGACATGAGTAACTAATGGAAATGAATAACTAATGGAAATGAATAACTAATGAATATCATAACTAATGGAAATGAATAACTAATGGAAATAATAACTAATGGAAATGAATAACTAATAGAAATGAATAACTAATGGAATGAATAACTAATGAATATCATAACTAATGGAAATGAATAACTAATGGAAAACATAAATAATGGAAATCATAACTAATGGAAATGAATAACTAATGGAAATGAATAACTAATGGAATCATAAGTAATGGAAATGAATAACTAATGGAAATGAATAACTAATGGAAATGAATAACTAATGGAAATGAGTAACTAATGGAAATGAGGTACTAATGGACATGAGTAACTAATGGAAATGAATAACTAATGGAAATTAATAACTAATAGAAATGAATAACTAATGAAAATCAATAACTAATGGAAATGAATAACTAATGGAAATGAATAACTAATGGACATGAGTAACTAATAATTATGAATAACTAATGGAAATGAATAACTAATGGAAATGAGTAACTAATGGACATGAGTAACTAATGGAAATGAACAACTAATGGAAATGAATAACTAATAGACATGAGTAACTAATGGAAATGAATCACTAATGGAAATTAGTAACTAATGGAAATGAATAACTAATGAAAATGAGTAACTAATGGACATGAGTAACTAATGGAAATGAATAACTAAGGGAAATCATAACTAATGGAAAGGAATAACTAATGGAAATGAATAACGAATGGAAATGAATAACTAATGAATATCATAACTTATGGAAATGAATAACTAATGGAAATAATAACTAATGGCAATCAGAACTAATGGAAATGAATAACTAATGGAAATGAATAACTAATGGAATCATAAGTAATGGAAATAAATAACTAATGGAAATGAATAACTAATTGAAATGAGTAACTAATGGAAATGAGTAACTAATGGACATGAGTAACTAATGGACATGAATAACTAATGGAAATGAATAACTAATGAATATCATAACTAATGGAAATGAATAACTAATGGAAATCATTACTAATGGAAATCATAACTAATGGAAATGAATAACTAATGGAAATGAGTAACTGATGGACATGAGTAACTAATGGAAATGAATAACTAATGGAAATGAATAACTAATGGAAATGAATAACTAATGAAAATCAATAACTTATGGAAATGAATAACTAATGGACATGAGTAACTAATGGAAATGAATAACTAATGGAAATGAATAACTAATGGAATCATAAGTAATGGAAATGAATAACTAATGGAAATGAATAACTAATGGAAATGAGTAACTAATGGACATGAGTAACTAATGGAAATGAATAACTAATGGAATCATAAGTAATGGAAATGAATAACTAATGGAAATTAATAACTAATGGAAATGAGTAACTAATGGAAATCAGAAACTAATGGAAATGAGTAACTAATGGACATGAGTAACTAATGGAAATGAATAACTAAGGGAAATCATAACTTATGGAATAACTAAGGGAAATCATAACTAACTTATGAATAACTAAGGGAAATCATAACTTAAGGAATAACTAATGGAAATGAATAACGAATGGAAATGAATAACTAATGAATATCATAACTTATGGAAATGAATAACTAATGGAAATAATAACTAATGGAAATCAGAACTAATGGAAATGAATAACTAATGGAAATGAATAACTAATGGAATCATAAGTAATGGAAATAAATAACTAATGGAAATGAATAACTAATTGAAATGAGTAACTAATGGAAATGAGTAACTAATGGACATGAGTAACTAATGGACATGAATAACTAATGGAAATGAATAACTAATGGAAATGAATTACTAATGGAAATGAGTAACTAATTGAAATGAGTAACTAATTGAAATGAGTATCTAATGGACATGAGTAACTAATGGAAATGAATAACTAATGGAAATGAATAACTAATGGAAATGAACAACTAATGGAAATAATAACTAATTGAAAGGAATAACTAATGGAAATGAATAACTAATAGAAATGAATAACTAATGAATATCATAACTAATGGAAATGAATAACTAAGGGAAATCATAACTAATCGAAATTAATACCTAATGGAAATGAATAACTAATGGAAATGAATAACTAATGGAATCATAAGTAATGGAAATGAATAACTAATGGAATTGAATAACAAATGGAAATGAGTAACTAATGGAAATGAGTAACTAATGGACATGAGTAACTAATGGAAATGAATAACTAATGGAAATGAATAACTAATGGAAATGAATAACTAATGGAAATCATAACTAATGGAAATCATAACTAATGGAAATGAATAACTAATGGAAATGAATAACTAATGGAATCATAAGTAATGGAAATGAATAACTAATGGAAATGAATAACTAATAGAAATGAATAACTAATGGAAATGAGTAACTAATGGAAATGAGTAACTAATGGAAATGAATAACTAATCGAATCATAAGTAATCGAAATGAATAACTAATGGAAATGAATAACTTATCGAATCATAAGTAATGGAAATGAGTAACTAATGGAAATGAATAACTAATAGAAATCATAACTAATGGAAATCATAACTAATGGAAATGAATAACTAATGGAAATGAATAACTAATAGAATCATAAGTAATGGAAATGAACAACTTATGGAAATGAATAACTAATGGAAATGAATAACTAATTGAAATGAGTAACTAATGCAAATGAGTAACTAATGGACATGAGTAACTAATGGAAATGAATAACTAATTGAAATGAATAACTAATGGAAATTAATAACTAATGGAAATGAATAACTAATGGAAATCATAACTAATGGAAAGGAATAACTAATGAAAATGAATAACTAATGGAAATGAATAACTAATGAATATCATAACTAATGGAAATGAATAACTAATGGAAATCATAACTAATGGAAATCATAACTAATGGAAATGAATAACTAATGGAAATGAATCACTAATGGAATCATAAGTAATGGAAATAAATAACTAATGGAAATTAATAACTAATGGAAATTAATAACTAATGGAATCATAACTAATGGAAATGAATAACTAATGGAAATGAATAACTAATTGAAATGAATAACTAATGGAAATGATTAACTAATGGAAATGAGTAACTAATTGATATGAGTAACTAAGGGAAATGAATAACTAATGGAAATGAATAACTAATAGAAATGAATAACTAATGAACATCAATAACTAATGGAAATGAATAACTAATGGAAATTAATAACTAATGGACATGAGTAACTAATGGAAATGAATAACTAATGGAAATGAATAACTAAGGGAAATGAGTAACTAATAGACATGAGTAACTAATGGAAATGAATAACTAATGGAAATGAATAACTAATGGACATGAGTAACTAATGGAAATTAATAACTAATGGAAATTAGTAACTAATGGAAATGAATAACTTATGGAAATTAATAACTAATGGAAATAAATAACTAATGGAAATGAGTAACTAATGGAAATGAGTAACTAATTGAAATGAATAACTAATGGAAATGAATCACTAATGGAAATGAATAACTAATGGAAACGAATAAATAATGGAAATGAACAGCTAATGGAAATGAATAACTAATGGACATGAGTAACTAATTGAAATAATAACTAATAAACATGAATTACTAATTGATATTAGTAACTAATGGACATGAGTAACTAATGGAAATGAATAACTAATGAATATAATAACTAATGGAAATGAATAACTAATGGAAATCATACTAATAACAATCATAACTTATGGAAATGAATAACTAATGGAATCATAAGTAATGGAAATTAATAACTAATGGAAATGAATAACTAATGGAAATGAATAACTAATGGAAATGAGTAACTAATGGACATGAGTAACTAATGGAAATGAATAACTAATGGAAATGAATAACTAATGAAAATCAATAACTAATGGAAATGAATAACTAATGGAAATGAATAACTAATGGACATGAGTAACTAATGGAAATTAATAACTAATGGAAATGAATAACTAATGAAAATCAATAACTAATGGAAATTAATAACTAATGGAAATGAATAACTAATGGAAATGAATAACTAATGGAAATGAATAACTAATGGAAATCATAACTAATGTAAATCATAAATAATGGACATGAGTAACTTATGGAAATCAGTAACTAATGGAAATGAATAACTAATGAATATCATAACTAATGGAAATGAATAACTAATGAACATCATAACTAATGGAAGACATAACTAATGGAAATGAATAACTAATGGAAATGAATTACTAATGGAAATGATTAACTAATTGAAATGAGTAACTAATGGACATGAGTAACTAATGGAAATGAATAACTAATGGAAATGAATAACTAATGAATATCATAACTAATGGAAATGAATAACTAATGGAAATCATACCTAATGGAAATCATAACTAATGGAAATCATAACTAATGGAAATGAATAACTAATGGAAATGAGTAACTGATGGACATGAGTAACTAATGGAAATGAATAACTAATGGAAATGAATAACTAATGGAAATGAATAACTAATGAAAATCAATAACTTATGGAAATGAATAACTAATGGACATGAGTAACTAATGGAAATGAGTAACTAATGGAAATGAATAACTAATGGACATGAGTAACTAATGGACATGAGTAACTAATGGAAATGAATAACTAATGGAAATGAATAACTAATGAATATCATAACTAATGGAAATGAATAACTAATGGAAATCATAACTAATGGAAATGAATAACTAATGGAAATGAATAACTAATGGAAATGAATAACTAATGAATATCATAACTAATGGAAATGAATAACTAATGGAAATCATAACTAATGGAAATCATAACTAATGGAAATGAATAACTAATGGAAATGAATAACTAATGGAATCATAAGTAATGGAAATGAATAACTAATGGAAATGAATAACTAATGGAAATGAATTACTAATGGAAATGAGTAACTAATGGAAATGAGTAACTAATGGACATGAGTAACTAATGGAAATGAACAACTAATGGAAATGAATAACTAATAGAAATGAATAACTAATGAAAATCAATAACTAATGGAAATGAATAACTAATGGAAATGAATAACTAATGGACATGAGTAACTAATAATTATGAATAACTAATGGAAATGAATAACTAATGGAAATGAGTAACTAATGGACATGAGTAACTAATGGAAATGAACAACTAATGGAAATGAATAACTAATGGACATGAGTAACTAATGGAAATGAATCACTAATGGAAATTAGTAACTAATGGAAATGAATAACTAATGGAAATTAATAACTAATGGAAATGAATAACTTATGAAAATGAGTAACTAATGGAAATGAGTAACTAATTGAAATGAATAACTAATGGAAATTAATAACTAATGGTAATGAATAACTAATTGAAATGAGTAACTAATGGAAATGAATAACTAATGGAAACGAATAACTAATGGAAAGAAATAACTAATCGAAATGAATAACTAATGGAAATGAATAACTAATGGAAATGAGTAACTAATGGAAATGAGTAACTAATGGACATGAGTAACTAATGGAAATGAATAACTAATGGAAATGAATAACTAATGGAAATGAATAACTAATGGAAATGAGTAACTAATGGACATGAGTAACTAATGGAAATGAATAACTAATGGAAATCATAACTAATGGAAATGAATAACTAATGGAAATGAATAACTAATGGAATCATAAGTAATGGAAATGAATAACTAATGGAAATTAATAACTAATGGAAATAAGTAACTAATGGAAATGAGTAACTAATGGACATGAGTAACTAATGGAAATGAATAACTAAGGGAAATCATAATTAATGGAAAGGAATAACTAATGGAAATGAATAACGAAGTGAAATGAATAACTAATGAATATCATAACTTATGGAAATGAATAACTAATGGAAATCATAACTAATGGAAATCAGAACTAATGGAAATGAATAACTAATGGAAATGATTAACTAATGGAATCATAAGTAATGGAAATAAATAACTAATGGAAATGAATTACTAATTGAAATGAGTAACTAATGGAAATGAGTAACTAATGGACATGAGTAACTAATGGAAATGAATAACTAATGGAAATGAATAACTAATGAAAATGAATAACTAATCGAAATGAATAACTAATGAAAATCAATAACTAATGGAGATGAATAACTAATGGAAATGAATAACTAATGGACATGAGTAACTAATGGAAATTAATAACTAATGGAAATGAATAACTAATGAAAATCAATAACTAATGGAAATGAATAACTAATGGAAATGAATAACTAATGGACATGAGTAACTAATGGAAATCATAACTAATGGAAATGAATAACTAATGGAAATGAATAACTAATGGAAATGAATAGCTAATGAATATCATAACTAATGGAAATGAATAACTAATGGAAATCATAACTAATGGAAATCATAACTAATGGAAATGAATAACTAATGGAAATGAATAACTAATGGAAATGAGTAACTAATGGACATGAGTAACTAATGGAAATGAATAACTAATGGAAATGAATAACTAATGGAAATGAATAACTAATGGAAATGAATAACTAATGGAAATCATTACTAATGGAAATCATAACTAATGGAAATGAATAACTAATGAATATCATAACTAATGGAAATGAATAACTAATGGAAATCATAACTAATGGAAATCATAACTAATGGAAATGAATAACTAATGGAAATGAATAACAAATGGAAATGAGTAACTGATGGACATGAGTAACTAATGGAAATGAATAACTAATGGAAATGAATAACTAATGGAAATGAATAACTAATGACCATCAATAACCTATGGAAATGAATAACTAATGGACATGAGTAACTAATGGAAATGAATAACTAATGGAAATCAATAACTAATGGAAATGAATAACTAATGGAAATGAATATCTAATGGAAATGAGTAACTAATGGAAATGAGTAACTAATGGACATGAGTAACTAATGGAAATTAATAACTAAGGGAAATCATAACTAATGGAAAGGAATAACTAATGGAAATGAATAACAAATGGAAATGAATAACTAATGAATATCATAACTTATGGAAATGAATAACTAATGGAAATAATAACTAATGGCAATCAGAACTAATGGAAATGAATAACTAATGGAAATGAATAACTAATGGAATCATAAGTAATGGAAATAAATAACTAATGGAAATGAATAACTAATTGAAATGAGTAACTAATGGAAATGAGTAACTAATGGACATGAGTAACTAATGGACATGAATAACTAATGGGAATTAATAACTAATGAATATCATAACTAATGGAAATGAATAACTAATGGAAATCATTACTAATGGAAATCATAACTAATGGAAATGAATAACTAATGGAAATGAGTAACTGATGGACATGAGTAACTAATGGAAATGAATAACTAATGGAAATGAATAACTAATGGAAATGAATAACTAATGAAAATCAATAACTTATGGAAATGAATAACTAATGGACATGAGTAACTAATGGAAATGAATAACTAATGGAAATGAATAACTAATGGAATCATAAGTAATGGAAATGAATAACTAATGGAAATGAATAACTAATGGAAATGAGTAACTAATGGAAATGAGTAACTAATGGACATGAGTAACTAATGGAAATGAATAACTAAGGGAAATCATAACTAATGGAAAGGAATAACTAATGGAAATGAATAAAGAATGGAAATGAATAACTTATGAATATCATAACTTATGGAAATGAATAACTAATGGAAATAATAACTAATGGAAATCAGAACTAATGGAAATGAATAACTAATGGAAATGAATAACTAATGGAATCATAAGTAATGGAAATAAATAACTAATGGAAATGAATAACTAATTGAAATGAGTAACTAATGGAAATGAGTAACTAATGGACATGAGTAACTAATGGACATGAATAACTAATGGAAATGAATAACTAATGAAAATGAATAACTAATCGAAATGAATAACTAATGAAAATCAATAACTTATGGAAATGATAACTAATGGAAATGAATAACTTATGGACATGAGTAACTAATGGAAATTAATAACTAATGGAAATGAATAACTAATGAAAATCAATAACTAATGAGAATGAATAATTAATGGAAATGAATAACTAATGGACATGAGTAACTAATGGAAATGAGTAACTAATGGAAATGAATAACTAATGAATATCATAACTAATGGAAATGAATAACTAATGGAAATCTTAACTAATGTAAATCATAAATAATGGAAATGAATAACTAATGGAAATGAATAACTAATGGGAATGAATAACTAATGGAAATGAGTAACTAATGGACATGAGTAACTAATGGAAATGAATAACTAATGGAAATGAATAACTAATGAATATCATAACTAATGGAAATGAATAACTAATGGAAATCATAACTAATGGAAATCATAACTAATGGAAATGAATAACTAATGGAAATGAATAACTAATGGAAATGAATAACTAAGGAAAATCAATAACTTATGGAAATGAATAACTAATGGACATGAGTAACTAATGGAAATGAATAACTAATGGAAATGAATAACTAATGGAAATGAGTAACTAATGGAAATGAATAACTAATGGAAATGAATAACTAATGAAAATCAATAACTAATGGAAATGAATAACTAATGGAAATGAATAGCTAATGAATATCATAACTAATGGAAATGAATAACTAATGGAAATCATAACTAATGGAAATCATAACTAATGGAAATGAATAACTAATGGAAATGAATAACTAATGGAAATGAGTAACTAATGGACATGAGTAACTAATGGAAATGAATAACTAATGGAAATGAATAACTAATGGAAATGAATAACTAATGGAAATGAATAATTAATGGAAATCATTACTAATGGAAATCATAACTAATGGAAATGAATAACTAATGAATATCATAACTAATGGAAATGAATAACTAATGGAAATCATAACTAATGGAAATCATAACTAATGGAAATGAATAACTAATGGAAATGAATAACAAATGGAAATGAGTAACTGATGGACATGAGTAACTAATGGAAATGAATAACTAATGGAAATGAATAACTAATGGAAATGAATAACTAATGACCATCAATAACTTATGGAAATGAATAACTAATGGACATGAGTAACTAATGGAAATGAATAACTAATGGAAATCAATAACTAATGGAAATGAATAACTAATGGAAATGAATATCTAATGGAAATGAGTAACTAATGGAAATGAGTAACTAATGGACATGAGTAACTAATGGAAATTAATAACTAAGGGAAATCATAACTAATGGAAAGGAATAACTAATGGAAATGAATAACGAATGGAAATGAATAACTAATGAATATCATAACTTATGGAAATGAATAACTAATGGAAATAATAACTAATTGCAATCAGAACTAATGGAAATGAATAACTAATGGAAATGAATAACTAATGGAATCATAAGTAATGGAAATAAATAACTAATGGAAATGAATAACTAATTGAAATGAGTAACTAATGGAAATGAGTAACTAATGGACATGAGTAACTAATGGACATGAATAACTAATGGGAATTAATAACTAATGAATATCATAACTAATGGAAATGAATAACTAATGAAAATCAATAACTTATGGAAATGAATAACTAATGGACATGAGTAACTAATGGAAATGAATAACTAATGGAAATGAATAACTAATGGAAATGAGTAACTAATGGAAATGAATAACTAATGGAAATGAATAACTAATGAAAATCAATAACTTATGGAAATGAATAACTAATGGACATGAGTAACTAATGGAAATGAATAACTAATGGAAATGAATAACTAATGGAAATGAGTAACTAATGGACATGAGTAACTAATGGAAATGAATAACTAATGGAAATGAATAACTAATGAATATCATAACTAATGGAAATGAATAACTAATGGAAATAATAACTAATGGAAATGAATATCTAATGGAAATGAATAACTAATGGAAATGAATAACTAATGAATATCATAACTAATGGAAATGAATAACTAATGGAAATCATAAATAATGGAAATCATAACTAATGGAAATGAATAACTAATGGAAATGAATAACTAATGGAATCATAAGTAATGGAAATGAATAACTAATGGAAATGAATAACTAATGGAAATGAATAACTAATGGAAATGAGTAACTAATGGAAATGAGTAACTAATGGACATGAGTAACTAATGGAAATGAATAACTAATGGAAATTAATAACTAATGGACATGAGTAACTAATAATTATGAATAACTAATGGAAATGAATAACTAATTAAAATCAATAACTAATGGAAATGAATAACTAATGGAAATGAATATCTAATGGAAATGAGTAACTAATGGAAATGAGTAACTAATGGACATGAGTAACTAATGGAAATTAATAACTAAGGGAAATCATAACTAATGGAAAGGAATAACTAATGGAAATGAATAACGAATGGAAATGAATAACTAATGAATATCATAACTTATGGAAATGAATAACTAATGGAAATAATAACTAATTGCAATCAGAACTAATGGAAATGAATAACTAATGGAAATGAATAACTAATGGAATCATAAGTAATGGAAATAAATAACTAATGGAAATGAATAACTAATTGAAATGAGTAACTAATGGAAATGAGTAACTAATGGACATGAGTAACTAATGGACATGAATAACTAATGGGAATTAATAACTAATGAATATCATAACTAATGGAAATGAATAACTAATGGAAATCATTACTAATGGAAATCATAACTAATGGAAATGAATAACTAATGGAAATGAGTAACTGATGGACATGAGTAACTAATGGAAATGAATAACTAATGGAAATGAATAACTAATGGAAATGAATAACTAATGAAAATCAATAACTTATGGAAATGAATAACTAATGGACATGAGTAACTAATGGAAATGAATAACTAATGGAAATGAATAACTAATGGAATCATAAGTAATGGAAATGAATAACTAATGGAAATGAATAACTAATGGAAATGAGTAACTAATGGAAATGAGTAACTAATAGACATGAGTAACTAATGGAAATGAATAACTAAGGGAAATCATAACTAATGGAAAGGAATAACTAATGGAAATGAATAACGAATGGAAATGAATAACTTATGAATATCATAACTTATGGAAATGAATAACTAATGGAAATAATAACTAATGGAAATCAGAACTAATGGAAATGAATAACTAATGGAAATGAATAACTAATGGAATCATAAGTAATGGAAATAAATAACTAATGGAAATGAATAACTAATTGAAATGAGTAACTAATGGAAATGAGTAACTAATGGACATGAGTAACTAATGGACATGAATAACTAATGGAAATGAATAACTAATGAAAATGAATAACTAATCGAAATGAATAACTAATGAAAATCAATAACTTATGGAAATGATAACTAATGGAAATGAATAACTTATGGACATGAGTAACTAATGGAAATTAATAACTAATGGAAATGAATAACTAATGAAAATCAATAACTAATGGGAATGAATAACTAATGGAAATGAATAACTAATGGACATGAGTAACTAATGGAAATGAGTAACTAATGGAAATGAATAACTAATGAATATCATAACTAATGGAAATGAATAACTAATGGAAATCTTAACTAATGTAAATCATAAATAATGGAAATGAATAACTAATTGAAATGAATAACTAATGGGAATGAATAACTAATGGAAATGAGTAACTAATGGACATGAGTAACTAATGGAAATGAATAACTAATGGAAATGAATAACTAATGAATATCATAACTAATGGAAATGAATAACTAATGGAAATCATAACTAATGGAAATCATAACTAATGGAAATGAATAACTAATGGAAATGAATAACTAATGGAAATGAATAACTAATGAAAATCAATAACTTATGGAAATGAATAACTAATGGACATGAGTAACTAATGGAAATGAATAACTAATGGAAATGAATAACTAATGGAAATGAGTAACTAATGGAAATGAATAACTAATGGAAATGAATAACTAATGAAAATCAATAACTTATGGAAATGAATAACTAATGGACATGAGTAACTAATGGAAATGAATAACTAATGGAAATGAATAACTAATGGAAATGAGTAACTAATGGACATGAGTAACTAATGGAAATGAAAAACTAATGGAAATGAATAACTAATGAATATCATAACTAATGGAAATGAATAACTAATGGAAATAATAACTAATGGAAATGAATATCTAATGGAAATGAATAACTAATGGAAATGAATAACTAATGAATATCATAACTAATGGAAATGAATAACTAATGGAAATCATAAATAATGGAAATCATAACTAATGGAAATGAATAACTAATGGAAATGAATAACTAATGGAATCATAAGTAATGGAAATGAATAACTAATGGAAATGAATAACTAATGGAAATGAATAACTAATGGAAATGAGTAACTAATGGAAATGAGTAACTAATGGACATGAGTAACTAATGGAAATGAATAACTAATGGAAATTAATAACTAATGGACATGAGTAACTAATAATTATGAATTACTAATGGAAATGAATAACTAATTAAAATCAATAACTAATGGAAATGAATAACTAATGGAAATGAATAACTAATGGACATGAGTAACTAATAATTATGAATAACTAATGGAAATGAATAACTAATGGAAATGAGTAACTAATGGACATGAGTAACTAATGGAAATGAACAACTAATGGAAATGAATAACTAATAGACATGAGTAACTAATGGAAATGAATCACTAATGGAAATTAGTAACTAATGGAAATGAATAACTAATGGAAATTAATAACTAATGGAAATGAATAACTAATGAAAATTAGTAACTAATGGAAATGAGTAACTAATTGAAATGAATAACTAATGGAAATGAATAACTAATGGTAATGAATAACTAATGGAAATGAGTAACTAATGGAAATGAATAACTAATGGAAACGAATAACTAATGGAAAGAAATAACTAATCGAAATGAATAACTAATGGAAATGAATAACTAATGGAAATGAGTAACTAATGGAAATGAGTAACTAATGGACATGAGTAACTAATGGAAATGAATAACTAATGGAAATGAATAACTAATGGAAATGAATAACTAATGGAAATGAATAACTAATGGAAATGAGTAACTAATGGACATGAGTAACTAATGGAAATGAATAACTAATGGAAATCATAACTAATGGAAATGAATAACTAATGGAAATGAATAACTAATGGAATCATAAGTAATGGAAATGAATAACTAATGGAAATTAATAACTAATGGAAATGAGTAACTAATGGAAATGAGTAACTAATGGACATGAGTAACTAATGGAAATGAATAACTAAGGGAAATCATAATTAATGGAAAGGAATAACTAATGGAAATGAATAACGAATGGAAATGAATAACTAATGAATATCATTACTTATGGAAATGAATAACTAATGGAAATCATAACTAATGGAAATCAGAACTAATGGAAATGAATAACTAATGGAAATGAATAACTAATGGAATCATAAGTAATAGAAATAAATAACTAATGGAAATGAATTACTAATTGAAATGAGTAACTAATGGAAATGAGTAACTAATGGACATGAGTAACTAATGGAAATGAATAACTAATGGAAATGAATAACTAATGAAAATGAATAACTAATCGAAATGAATAACTAATGAAAATCAATAACTAATGGAAATGAATAACTAATGGAAATGAATAACTAATGGACATGAGTAACTAATGGAAATTAATAACTAATGGAAATGAATAACTAATGAAAATCAATAACTAATGGAAATGAATAACTAATGGAAATGAATAACTAATGGACATGAGTAACTAATGGAAATCATAACTAATGGAAATGAATAACTAATGGAAATGTATAACTAATGGAAATGAATAACTAATAAATATCATAACTAATGGAAATGAATAACTAATGGAAATCATAACTAATGTAAATCATAAATAATGGACATGAGTAACTTATGGAAATGAGTAACTAATGGAAATGAATAACTAATGAATATCATAACTAATGGAAATGAATAACTAATGGAAATCATAACTAATGGAAATCATAACTAATGGAAATGAATAACTAATGGAAATGAATAACTAATGGAAATGAGTAACTAATGGACATGAGTAACTAATGGAAATGAATAACTAATGGAAATGAATAACTAATGAATATCATAACTAATGGAAATGAATAACTAATGGAAATCATTACTAATGGAAATCATAACTAATTGAAATGAATAACTAATGGAAATGAGTAACTTATGGACATGAGTAACTAATGGAAATGAATAACTAATGGAAATGAATAACTAATGGAAAAGAATAACTAATGAAAATCAATAACTTATGGAAATGAATAACTAATGGACATGAGTAACTAATGGAAATGAATAACTAATGGAAATGAATAACTAATGGAATCATAAGTAATGGAAATGAATAACTAATGGAAATGAATATCTAATGGAAATGAGTAACTAATGGAAATGAGTAACTAATGGACATGAGTAACTAATGGAAATGAATAACTAAGGGAAATCATAACTAATGGAAAGGAATAACTAGTGGAAATGAGTAACTAATGGACATGAGTAACTAATGGAAATGAATAACTAATAAATATCATAAGAATGGAAATGAATAACTAATGGAAATCATAACTAATGTAAATAATAAATAATGGACATGAGTAACTTATGGAACTGAGTAACTAGTGGAAATGAATAACTAATGAATATCATAACTAATGGAAATGAATAACTAATGGAAATGAATAACTAATAAATATCATAACTAATGGAAATGAGTAACTAATGGAAATCATAACTAATGGAAATCATAACTAATGGAAATGAATAACTAATGAATATCATAACTAATGGAAATGAATAACTAATGGAAATGAATAACTAATGGAAATGAATAACTAATAAATATCATAACTAATGGAAATGAATAACTAATGGAAATCATAACTAATGGAAATCATAACTAATGGAAATGAATAACTAATGGAAATGAATAACTAATGGAAATGAATAACTAATAAATATCATAACTAATGGAAATGAATAACTAATGGAAATCATAACTAATGGAAATCATAACTAATGGAAATGAATAACTAATGGAAATGAATAACTAATGGGAATGAATAACTAATGGAAATGAGTAACTAATGGACATGAGTAACTAATGGAAATGAATAACTAATGGAAATGAATAACTAATGAATATCATAACTAATGGAAATGAATAACTAATGGAAATCATAACTAATGGAAATCATAACTAATGGAAATGAATAACTAATGGAAATCAATAACTAATGGAAATGAATAACTAATGAAAATCAATAACTAATGGAAATGAATCACTAATGGAAATTAGTAACTAATGGAAATGAATAACTAATGGAAATTAATAACTAATGGAAATGAATAACTAATGAAAATTAGTAACTAATGGAAATGAGTAACTAATTGAAATGAATAACTAATGGAAATGAATAACTAATGGTAATGAATAACTAATGGAAATGAGTAACTAATGGAAATGAATAACTAATGGAAACGAATAACTAATGGAAAGAAATAACTAATCGAAATGAATAACTAATGGAAATGAATAACTAATGGAAATGAGTAACTAATGGAAATGAGTAACTAATGGACATGAGTAACTAATGGAAATGAATAACTAATGGAAATGAATAATTAATGGAAATGAATAACTAATGGAAATGAATAACTAATGGAAATGAGTAACTAATGGACATGAGTAACTAATGGAAATGAATAACTAATGGAAATCATAACTAATGGAAATGAATAACTAATGGAAATGAATAACTAATGGAATCATAAGTAATGGAAATGAATAACTAATGGAAATTAATAACTAATGGACATGAGTAACTAATGGAAATGAAAAACTAAGGGAAATCATAATTAATGGAAAGGAATAACTAATGGAAATGAATAACGAATGGAAATGAATAACTAATGAATATCATAACTTTTGGAAATGAATAACTAATGGAAATCATAACTAATGGAAATCAGAACTAATGGAAATGAATAACTAATGGAAATGAATAACTAATGGAATCATAAGTAATGGAAATAAATAACTAATGGAAATGAATTACTAATTGAAATGAGTAACTAATGGAAATGAGTAACTAATGGACATGAGTAACTAATGGAAATGAATAACTAATGGAAATGAATAACTAATGAAAATGAATAACTAATCGAAATGAATAACTAATGAAAATCAATAACTAATGGAAATGAATAACTAATGGAAATGAATAACTAATGGACATGAGTAACTAATGGAAATTAATAACTAATGGAAATGAATAACTAATGAAAATCAATAACTAATGGAAATGAATAACTAATGGAAATGAATAACTAATGGACATGAGTAACTAATGGAAATCATAACTAATGGAAATGAATAACTAATGGAAATGAATAACTAATGGAAATGAATAACTAATAAATATCATAACTAATGGAAATGAATACCTAATGGAAATCATAACTAATGTAAATCATAAATAATGGACATGAGTAACTTATGGAAATGAGTAACTAATGGAAATGAATAACTAATGAATATCATAACTAATGGAAATGAATAACTAATGGAAATCATAACTAATGGAAATGAATAACTAATGGAAATGAATAACTAATGGAAATGAATAACTAATGGAAATGAGTAACTAATGGACATGAGTAACTAATGGAAATGAATAACTAATGGAAATGAATAACTAATGAATATCATAACTAATGGAAATGAATAACTAATGGAAATCATTACTAATGGAAATCATAACTAATGGAAATGAATAACTAATGGAAATGAGTAACTTATGGACATGAGTAACTAATGGAAATGAATAACTAATGGAAATGAATAACTAATGGAAATGAATAACTAATGAAAATCAATAACTTATGGAAATGAATAACTAATGGACATGAGTAACTAATGGAAATGAATAACTAATGGAAATGAATAACTAATGGAATCATAAGTAATGGAAATGAATAACTAATGGAAATGAATATCTAATGGAAATGAGTAACTAATGGAAATGAGTAACTAATGGACATGAGTAACTAATGGAAATGAATAACTAAGGGAAATCATAACTAATTGAAAGGAATAACTAATGGAAATGAATAACGAATGGAAATGAATAACTAATGAATATCATAACTTATGGAAATGAATAACTAATGGAAATAATAACTAATGGCAATCAGAACTAATGGAAATGAATAACTAATGGAAATGAATAACTAATGGAATCATAAGTAATCAAAATAAATAACTAATGGAAATGAATAACTAATTGAAATGAGTAACTAATGGAAATGAGTAACTAATGGACATGAGTAACTAATGGACATGAATAACTAATGGAAATGAATAACTAATGAATATCATAACTAATTGAAATGAATAACTAATGGAAATCATTACTAATGGAAATCATAACTAATGGAAATGAATAACTAATGGAAATGAGTAACTGATGGACATGAGTAACTAATAGAAATGAATAACTAATGGAAATGAATAACTAATGGAAATGAATAACTAATGAAAATCAATAACTTATGGAAATGAATAACTAATGGACATGAGTAACTAATGGAAATTAATAACTAATGGAAATGAATAACTAATGGAATCATAAGTAATGGAAATGAATAACTAATGGAAATGAATAACTAATGGAAATGAGTAACTAATGGACATGAGTAACTAATGGAAATGAATAACTAATGGAATCATAAGTAATGGAAATGAATACCTAATGGAAATTAATAACTAATGGAAATGAGTAACTAATTGAAATGAGAAACTAATGGAAATGAGTAACTAATGGACATGAGTAACTAATGGAAATGAATAACTAAGGGAAATCATAACTAATGGAAAGGAATAACTAATGGAAATGAATAACGAATGGAAATGAATAACTAATGAATATCATAACTTATGGAAATGAATAACTAATGGAAATAATAACTAATGGAAATCAGAACTAATGGAAATGAATAACTAATGGAAATGAATAACTAATGGAATCATAAGTAATGGAAATAAATAACTAATGGAAATGAATAACTAATTGAAATGAGTAACTAATGGAAATGAGTAACTAATGGACATGAGTAACTAATGGACATGAATAACTAATGGAAATGAATAACTAATGAAAATGAATAACTAATCGAAATGAATAACTAATGAAAATCAATAACTTATGGAAATGAATAACTAATGGAAATGAATAACTTATGGACATGAGTAACTAATGGAAATTAATAACTAATGGAAATGAATAACTAATTAAAATCAATAACTAATGGAAATGAATAACTAATGGAAATGAATAACTAATGGACATGAGTAACTAATGGAAATCATAACTAATGGAAATGAATAACTAATGGAAATGAATAACTAATCGAAATGAATAACTAATAAATATCATAACTAATGGAAATTAATAACTAAGTGAAATCATAACTAATGTAAATCATAAATAATGGACATGAGTAACTTATGGAAATGAGTAACTAGTGGAAATGAATAACTAATGAATATCATAACTAATGGAAATGATTAACTAATGGAAATGAATAACTAATAAATATCATAACTAATGGAAATGAATAACTAATGGAAATCATAACTAATGGAAATCATAACTAATGGAAATGAATAACTAATGAATATCATAACTAATGGAAATGAATAACTAATGGAAATGAATAACTAATGGAAATGAATAACTAATAAATATCATAACTAATGGAAATGAATAACTAATGGAAATCATAACTAATGGAAATCATAACTAATGGAAATGAATAACTAATGGAAATGAATAACTAATGGAAATGAATAACTAATAAATATCATAACTAATGGAAATGAATAACTAATGGAAATCATAACTAATGGAAATCATAACTAATGGAAATGAATAACTAATGGAAATGAATAACTAATGGGAATTAATAACTAATGGAAATGAGTAACTAATGGACATGAGTAACTAATGGAAATGAATAACTAATGGAAATGAATAACTAATGAATATCATAACTAATGGAAATGAATAACTAATGGAAATCATAACTAATGGAAATCATAACTAATGGAAATGAATAACTAATGGAAATCAATAACTAATGGAAATGAATAAATTATGAAAATCAATAACTTATGGAAATGAATAACTAATGGACATGGGTAACTAATGGAAATGAATAACCAGTGGAAATGAATAACTAATGGAAATCAATAACTAATGGAAATGAATAACTAATGAAAATCAATAACTTATGGAAATGAATAACTAATGGACATGAATAACTAATGGAAATCATAACTAATGGAAATGAATAACTAATGGAAATCAATAACTAATGGAAATGAATAACTAATGAAAATCAATAACTTATGGAAATGAATAACTAATGGACATAAATAACTAATGGAAATGAATAACTAATGGAAATGAATAACTAATGGAAATGAGTAACTAATGGAAATGAATAACTAATTGAAATGAATAACTAATGAATATCATAACTAATTGAAATGAATAACTAATGGAAATCATAACTAATGGAAATGAATAACTAATGGAAATGAATAACTAATGGAAATGAATAACTAATGAATATCATAACTAATGGAAATGAATAACTAATGGAAATCATAACTAATGGAAATCATAACTAATGGAAATGAATAACTAATGGAAATGAATAACTAATGGAATCATAAGTAATGGAAATGAATAACTAATGGAAATGAATAACTAATGGAAATGAATAACTAATGGAAATGAGTAACTAATGGAAATGAGTAACTAATGGACATGAGTAACTAATGGAAATGAATAACTAATGGAAATGAATAACACATAGAAATGAATAACTAATGAAAATCAATAACTAATGGAAATGAATAACTAATGGAAATGAGTAACTAATGGACATGAGTAACTAATGGAAATGAACAACTAATGGAAATGAATAACTAATGGACATGAGTAACTAATGGAAATGAATAACTAATGGAAATTAGTAACTAATGGAAATGAATAACTAATGGAAATTAATAACTAATGGAAATGAATAACTAATGAAAATGAGTAACTAATGGCAATGAGTAACTAATTGAAATGAATAACTAATGGAAATGAATCACTAATGGAAATGAATAACTAACGGAAACGAATAAATAATGGAAATGAATAACTAATGGAAATGAATAACTAATGGAAATGAGTAACTAATGGAAATGAATAACTAATGGAAACGAATAACTAATGGAAAGAAATAACTAATCGAAATGAATAACTAATGGAAATGAATAACTAATGGAAATCATAACAAATGGAAATGAGTAACTAATGGAAATGAATAACTAATGGAAATGAGTCACTAATCGAAATGAATAACTAATGGAAATGAGTAACTAATTGAAATGAATAACTAATGGAAATGAATAACTAATTAGAAATGATAACAAATGGAAATGAGTAACTAATGGAAATGAATAACTAATGGAAACGAATTACTAATGGAAATGATAACAAATGGAAATGAGTAACTAATGGAAAGAAAATAACTAATGGAAACGAATAACTAATGGAAAGGAATAACTAATTGAAATGAATAACTAATGGAAATGAATAACTAATCGAAATCATAAGAAATAGAAATGAGGAACTAATGGAAATGAATAACTAATGGACATGAGTAACTAATTGAAATAAATAACTAATGGAAATGAATCACTAATGGAAATGAATAACTAATGGAAACGATTAATAATGGAAATGAATAACTAAGGGAAAGGAATAACTAATGGAAATGAGTAACTAATTGAAATGAGTAACTAATGAAAATGAGTAACTAATGGAAATGAATAACTAATGGAAACGAATAACTAATGGAAAGGAATAACTAATGGAAATGAATAACTAATGGAAATGAATAACTAATGGAAATCATAACAAATGGAAATGAGTAACTAATTGAAATGAATAACTAATGGAAATGAATAACTAATGGAAATGAATAACTAATGGAAATGAGTTACTAATGGAAATGAATAACTAATGTAAATGAATAACTAATGGAAATGATAACAAATGGAAATGAGTAACTAATGGAAATGAATAACTAATGGAAACGAATAACTAATGGAAATGATAACAAATGGAAATTAGTAACTAATGGAAATGAATAACTAATGGAAACGAATAACTAATGGAAAGGAATAACTAATGGAAATGAATAACTAATGGAAATGAATAACTAATGGAAATCATAACAAATGGAAACGAATAACTAATGGAAATGAATAACAAATGGAAATGAATAACTAATGGAAACGAATAACTAATAGAAATTTATAACTAATGGAAATGAATAACTAATGGACATGAGTAACTAATGGAAATGAATAACTAATGGAAATGAATAACTAATGGAAATGAGTAACTAATGGACATGAGTAACTAATGGAAATTAATAACTAATGGAAATGAATAACTAATTAATATCATAACTAATGGAAATGAATAACTAATGGAAATCATAACTAATGGAAAGGAATAACTAATTGAAATGAATAACTAATGGAAATGAATAACTAATGAATATCATAACTAATGGAAATGAATAACTAATGGAAATCATAACTAATGGAAATCATAACTAATGGAAATGAATAACTAATTGAAATGAATAACTAATTGAATCATAAGTAATGGAAATGAATAACTAATGGAAATGAATAACTAATGGAAATGAATAACTAATGGAAATGAGTAACTAATGGAAATGAGTAACTAATGGACATGAGTAACTAATGGAAAAAAATAACTAATGGAAATGAATAACTAATAGAAATGAATAACTAATGAAAATCAATAACTAATGGAAATGAATAACGAATGGAAATTAATAACTAATGGACATGAGTAACTAATGGAAATGAGTAACTAATGGAAATGAGTAACTAATTGAAATGAATAACTAATGGAAATGAATAACTAATGGAAATGAATAACTAACGGAAACGAATAAATAATGGAAATGAATAACTAATGGAAATGAATAACTAATGGAAATGAGTAACTAATGGAAATGAATAACTAATGGAAACGAATAACTAATGGAAAGGAATAACTAATCGAAATGAATAACTAATGGAAATGAGTAACTAAGGGAAATTATAACAAATGGAAATGAGTAACTAAATGAAATGAATAACTAATGGAAATGAATAACTAATAGAAATGAATAACTAATGGAAATGAGTAACTAATGGAAATGAATAACTAATGGAAATGAATAACTAATGGAAATGATAACAAATGGAAATGAGTAACTAATGGAAATGAATAACTAATGGAAACGAATAACTAATTGAAATGATAACAAATTGAAATGAGTAACTAATGGAAAGGAATAACTAATGGAAACGAATAACTAATGGAAAGGAATAACTAATGGAAATGAATAACTAATGGAAATGAATAACTAATGGAAATCATAACAAATGGAAATGAGTAACTAATCGAAATGAATAACTAATGGAAATGAGTAACTAATTGAAATAAATAACTAATGGAAATGAATCACTAATGGAAATGAATAACTAATGGAAACGATTAATAATGGAAATGAATAACTAATGGAAAGGAATAACTAATGGAAATGAGTAACTAATGGAAATGAGTAACTAATTGAAATGAATAACTAATGGAAATGAATCACTAATGGAAATGAATAACTAATGGAAACGAATAAATAATGGAAATGAATAACTAATGGAAATGAATAACTAATGGAAATGAGTAACTAATGGAAATGAATAACTAATGGAAACGAATAACTAATGGAAAGGAATAACTAATGGAAATGAATAACTAATGGAAATGAATAACTAATGGAAATCATAACAAATGGAAATGAGTAACTAATTGAAATGAATAACTAATGGAAATGAATAACTAATGGAAATTAATAACTAATGGAAATGAGTTACTAATGGAAATGAATTACTAATTGAAATGAATAACTAATGGAAATGATAACAAATTGAAATGAGTAACTAATTGAAATGAATAACTAATGGAAATAAATAACTAATGGAAATGATAACAAATGGAAATGAGTAACTAATGGAAATGAATAACTAATGGAAACGAATAACTAATGGAAAGGAATAACTAATGGAAATGAATAACTAATTGAAATGAATAACTAATGGAAATCATAACAAATGGAAATGAGTAACTAATGGAAATGAATAACTAATGGAAATGAATACCTAATGGAAATGAATAACAAATGGAAATGAGTAACTAATGGAAATGAATAACTAATGGAAATGAATAACTAATGGAAATGATAACAAATGGAAATGAGTAACTAATGGAAATGAATAACTAATGGAAATGAGTAACTAATGGAAATGAATCACTAATGGAAACGAATAACTAATGGAAATGAATAACTTATGGAAATTAATAACTAATGGAAACGAATAACTAATGGAAATTAATAACTAATGGAAATGAATAACTAATGGACATGAATAACTAATGGAAATGAATAACTAATGGACATGAGTAACTAATGGAAATGAGTAACTAATGGAAATGAGTAACTAATTGAAATGAATAACTAATGGAAATTAATAACTAATGGACATGAGTAACTAATGGAAATTAATAACTAATGGAAATGAATAACTAATGGACATGAGTAACTAATGGAAATGAATAACTAATGGAAATGAGTAACTAATGGAAATGAGTAACTAATGGAAATGAGTAACTAATGGAAATGAGCAGAGAAATACAGACCCGAATAAGTGCAAAAGGATCCAAGTTTATCAAAGCAAAAATATATCGATTGCCTGTATTTCCCAAGGCTGAGGAATAAAAAAGGAAACATTTAAAAATACATACAAAAAAATACAAAAATGACGTCAATCCGTCAGAAATTTATTTTCTTTCCTTCTTTATCTTTTTCCTTCTTTCCTTCCTTTTCTCGTTTTTTTTTTTTTCTTGTTGCATTAAGCTGCTGCTGATGGATTAAGATCACGCCAATCGGTCATGATGTTCGATTGGTTAAGGGGGTTTACCGCCTTTTTCAGACAAGAATTGATGCGCGTAACACGTCGGCCTTTTTTTGTTTTTTTTTTATTTATTACATTTTCACCCCAAACAAGGCACATTGCCACTTTGGTGTAGGGGGATACTATCAGGGGAAACATCTACTGGGGTACTATGTAGAGATTAGGGCAGCGAGATGTTGGTTCACGTTGCACTTGAACTTCTGCATGTCAGCACAGTTGGGGAAGCAGTGACCTGGAATGGAATTCCAAAGTCTAGCAGTTCTGGGGAAGAAACTACTGGAGTAGAAAGATCTTTTACATCTAGGGATCTCTACAGTGTGGGGGTTGGATTTTGCAGCTTGTCGGGTCTGTCGAGGGTGTTCACGTCTTGGGGGCACAACTGCTTGCAGTTCTTCAGAGCATTCACCATTATAATACTTGTAGAACAGGCAGAGGGATGCAACGTTTCGACGATGGGACAGAGGCTGAAGTTTAGATGCCAGTTTAGCGTTACGAATGTCTCGAGGAACTCAGACAATACATGTCTTTAAAATGGAAATGCAATTCATTATTCAGATGAACGAATAATGAAGGTATGCTAAAGTGTTCTAGGAAGATGCTCCGAAAAGGTGACCAAGCTGTAGTTCGACAATTTAAATATCATCTACGAAGCAGTCGAGATGAAAGCTGAATTATCGTCGTCGTGGCCCTATAAAAGATATACCTACTGAAGAGTTTTTGCAGACTAAGGATTTTACTTCATCAGTGCTTGTACTCGGATTAATTTCTTCGTCGAAAATGAACTTTGAAAGAGTTAAAGGATTACGCGTCTTCGGAAAGGGCGAAGAGGATATATGTATATAAGATACACATTTAAAGAAAAATACATTATTATTGAACGATAACCACGCAGTAAGTTTCTATACCTTTCAAAACCTCTAATTTCTGATTTCTCTCTCGTTTGTTAAATTAAGCTTGCCTGAAGGACAATTCTAGGCAGCTACTTTACAGTCGAACTGGTGAACATTTGAACTTGAGTGTATTTTGATAATTGAACTTTGCAGCTTTGCTGTTTTCCTTTCTCCCAACCCTCTGTGATCTTTTCTCACTAATAAATGTTAATGCTTTCATGTTCCTAAAGTATTTCTTTGTTATTCATTTAAGTCCTGTTAGTATTGCATGCTATTTCCTTTGTCTTTTCTTTAAAGCTTAATTGACGTACACCTCGCGGGATAACCTTCGCGGGACGTAGCGAATAAATTTCCCATGCTCTGCCTAGAATTTTACGTACCGGTTAAGGAATAATTGCACCTCTACCAACCTTATGAATGCTACTACGTGCTTTAGTTATTAGCAGTGTTCTTACCTAAGATTGTTCTTTCCTTCCATCGGACATGATTTGGGGTAAGACCATTTTTATTATCAGAGGCTTGAGAACCGTTCAACAGGATTATCCCTTTATTGGAAATAATTTAAGGTTTGTCCTGCTCAAGCTGTTTGATTACTCTATGTCTAATGTTCACCTGACTGTCGCTACATGTCCTCTATTTTGCGTAATATTTTTTCTCATTTTGGGTTGTCTTAAGTTTGGGATTATTGCATCATTCCTTTTGGCGGGCTTTCTGTGCGCGCCATCTTATCTTGTTGACCTGGTTAGTTGCGGTTGGCGCCATTTGGGAATGACGTCATAGATTACCGGGTGGCTCTCTCTCACTTTATCTCAAGTACAATAAGTTAAGTGGGAATTTAGTTGGAATTGAAAATGGCTACTCCGACAAAGGATGTTTTATTGAAGAAGTTGAAACTTAATAAGAATAAAATACTTGTGGTGCTCGAAGCAATGGAGTCCTCGAGGGAGACTGGAGAGACCAATTATTCTTTATGTAAAAGCCAGGTTGAAGACTACCTGTCGAATGTTGCACTGTTGGAAGAGCAGTTAGTTGATATTTATTTAAAGGACAATGTTGAGGAAGACATTGTGGATAATTTCTCAAAGGAGTGGGCATTGTTTAAATTACAAGCTCTCGAGAAATTGACTGGGCTGAGACCTGCCAACATTGAAGAACAGGAGACCTGTTTGTAGAAAAGTGATAGGGTTAAAAGTGTAAATATTAGTATTATATTAGGACAGAAGATAGAAATCTTCTGTCCTAAATTCAATGATAAGGGACTTAGAGACAGATAAGCTGCCCTTTTTAAATTTTCACCGGAGTTCCTGAACTGCTTGTCCACATTGGACAGTGACTTGTTAAGGTTGGTCGTGTTAAAAAGCCATCTCACAGGTTACGCCTTTCAGATTGTTAAGCATTTGTCGGTGTCTGATGAGAATTATCGGATAGCGTTGGAGTTGCTTTCCCGTGAGTTTCTGGATGAAAGTTGCGTCGTGGACTCAATTTTCTCGTCATTGTTAAATATTGATCACTTGTATGGTAAACTAGATATGAAAAAGTTTCTCACTGATGTGAGGACACAGATGTATGAATTAAAGAATTCATTTCGTATAGATTTCCTAGAAAGCGGCACGCCGGGAAATCGACTGTTGGGTCACATAGTGTTCGCTAAATTACCGGTGACCTTTAAAACAGAGTTGATACATAAAGTTAATAATAATTCCTTCTCTGGAACAAATTTTGGAGAACTGTACGGATATTATAAGAACTATTGAGCTCTGTAAATTTTAAGAATCGTAGATCTGATCTCTCTGTAAAAAAAGGTCTAATAACAAGTTTAAGCCTTCATTACCTGATAAGAGGCCCTCCACTTTGGAGAATTTTCTCGTCAAGACATCTAAGGCAAATATAGATGTTGTTTTTGTAAAAATAATGATCACGGGGTTCGCATGTGTAAATCCTATCCTACGCTCAAAGATAGGTTGAGACGGTGTAGTGAATTAGGGGTCTGTTAAAAATGCACCAGTTATCTCCATGTTGAAAAGGACTGTCCTTGCAGTAGAAAAGAGTCTTTTCTGTGTTGGTCTTGCAATAAACCCGGGCACCATAGCGTTATGTGTCCCATGCCGGTCGAGCCTACTATTTCTTCTAATGCTTGTTGGATGACCAGTAGCTCGTCGTTGTTGCATGTAGTTAACATTTCGGTTAACGTGGGAGGCAAGAAAGTTTCCTTTAACTATCTGGTGGATACCGGCAGTGAGAAATCTTATCTCTGCAGAGGACTTATAGGAAAGATTCCTAAGTTCGCATCCATGAAAAGCCGCAAATATCTTATTAAGACTTTTTGGGGTAATAAAGTAAGAGACCTGCATGGAGTGGATCTCTGTGTGAACTTTCCGCATGAGTCAAGGCAAGTTTCATTTTTGCTGAATGAATCTTTGGACCTATCATTTAAGATTGAAGGGTTGGGTAGTGTGATATCTGACCTAAAAAACAATGATGTGAAATTGGCTGCTGATTTCTCGTGTATGAAGAACGATGTATTACCAGTTCATGGTTTGATTGGAATAGACGTGATTAAGTTATTGCGCCCCTTTCAGTTAACCCAATTTAGAAACGGCTTTGTATTCAATTCGTCTCTAGGAATGATATTGTTCGGAGACGTGTCGGATTTCATTCCTTGCGGTGCTGTGCGGGAGCAGTCTGACTTAAATTACAATCAAGTCGTGGACAGATTTTCTTCGTGATATGTTACTCACGTATACTTTGTCTTGAATTCTAAATCGGATCATTTAGATCCTTGGAATTGTTTTGATGAAGAGGCAGGAAATTGGAGCAGATATTCAACCTGGAAACGTTGGGTATTGCAGATGAGGTATGCAGTAGCTACGATAAGGTAAAAATTGAAGATTTTCATTCGTCCATTGAGTATCGTGATGGAAATTATCATGTAAGTTTACCTTGGAACTTACATAAGTTGAACGAAGTTCCGTCTAACTACAATGTGGCATTAGCTGTCTTAGAAAAGGTAGTAAATAAATTGTCTGACAAGAATTTGTACACTGACTATTGCAATGTATTTCTCGATCAAGAGAAAGAAGGTATAATTGAGCGGATACATGTGGCTCCTTCGGAATTTGCTGAGTATACATGGGTACCCCATCGTCCTGTCTACAAAACTGAATCACAGTGCCCTACAAAGATAAGGCCTGTGTTCAATTGTTCGTTGAGAACGGGGGTGGGTGGGGCAAACCGTCCCTCAATGATTGCGCCTATAATATATTTATATATATATAATATATATTATATATATATATGTAATATATATATATAATATATAATATATATATATAATATATATTATATATATAATATATAATATATATATAATATATATATAATATATATTATATATATATAATATATATATTATATATATAATATATAATATATATATATATATGATATATATATAATATATATAATATATATTATATATATAATATATAATATATATATATAATATATAATATATATATATATTATATATTATATATATAATATACTAGCTGTACCCGGCCACGCGTTGCTGTGGCTCAGTTTGTTAAAATGGAACACATGTGAAAGTAGAGACAAGTTTGATTCTTTTTTTCAAGAGAATGTACAAATTATTTTTTTTTTTTTAACAGATGTTAAGAAAATAAACAGAAAAATACTTCCATCATTAATTATGCAAAAAAATAAATAAAATGTTGATTTAGTGTTTCAATATGCTTATAAATTATGATAAAACTTGCTGAGTATGCACTGTTTTACGGTTGTTGTAAAAATGGAACGGAAACTTAAATTTCGCTTCATTTTAATCTTTCTTAATTTTTTAATTGTGCCCCCCCCCCCAACGAATATAACCAAAACAGTAACATTCAACAATTGTACTTTATGTATATAAAACACAAAATGGGTGTTTGTATTACTGTACACATAGATTCGAAAAAGTTATCAAAAAACAGATATATAACAAATAAATGTTATCAAAGGCAAGATAAGTTACTTTTCTGCCAAACTGGATATATTTTTTGTGTTTTTATTCAATGTAACATATTTATTCAGCTCGAAAAACATAAAGTGTTTACCGATGTATTCGAAAATTCAAGATGGCGTCTCACACCCTCTTTAACACCGTAAGTATGGAAAAAGGTGTTATAAATAAAAAACTATGCAAAATACTATTAAAAACCCGCCGAATATATGTCAACCTATGTCACGGTAACATATATTGAGCGAGTTTTTAACAGTATTTTATCCGGTTTTTTATTTATAACATCTTTTCCCACACTTACCGTGTTAAAGAGAGAATCAGACGCCATCTTGAATGTTCCAATACATCGGTAAACACTGTATGGTTTTCGAGCTGAATAAACATGTTACATTGAATAAAAACACAAAAATATATCCAGTTTGGTAGAAAAGTAACTTATCTTGCCTTTGATAACATTTATTTGTTATATATTTCTTTTGGACAACTTTTTCGAATCTATGTGTACAAACCCCACAAAATATTTATTAAAAAAAAAATTTTTTTTTTTTAAAAGTTAATAACGAAAGGGAAATAATTCCATTTTTAAACGAAAAAGTCAGTTTACCTAACTTACTGTATTAATGCTATTTTTTTAAGCAAGAAAAAAAAAAAGGGTAAATATCCAGATACGCTACTACAGAACACCGACCACTCTAATTTGTTTTTTTGAAGGTAATTGAGGTCGCTGACAACGAATCTGATAGTCAAACTTGGGGCAAATTTACCGTTTGCATGGTATTTACCCCTGAACCCACGAACTTCTTTCCACCATTTTGCAGTATCCGTTTGTGCTACGCGCATGCACGCTGTAGCATAAACGACGGCTTCACCAAGCAAACTATGTTGGGGGGGAGGGGATTTTTTTTTCAAGGACATAGAATTTTCTAATTTTCAAAAATACATTATAGCGCTTTTTGGGTGGAAAATTTAAAATTAGCTGAAAAAGAAATAAAATAAGAAAAGGAAAGCACACCAAGTTGGAGTAGGGGGGTTATTTATCTGTTGTTTTTTTTTACCTGGAACATCGAATTTTCAAATTTTCCGTAAGTAACGCACCGACATTTACCAATTAGAACACCATTTAACATTTTCCGAAGATTTTACTTTGTACATTGGGGGCGCGAGCGGGGGGGGGGGGGCGGATGTGATGTTGGCGCGCGCGCGCCTCAACATCACATCCCCCCTCAAACAAATTAGAGTGGTCGGTGTTCTGTAGTAGCGTATCTGGATATTTACCAAAAAAAAAAATATTTAGGTTTGGCTATAAATTCCTAAACTCATTTCATCCTAAATAATTTAGGTGACTGAAATAGGAATCTAATTGAATCTTTAATTTCCTGAATAGTATCCGATAATTCATTTTTCTTCGAGTTATATCGAATACATTAATACGGACTTTAGGGGCTTTTTTCGTAATGTTACTGTAAAAATTATTTTTTATTGTTACAAATTACGATGCTTTAAAAAAAGCAAAAATAAATTCTTGCGTTTTTTATTTACTACTGAAAACCATAACTTTAGTAAAGGTATTTTTTGTTTAAACAAAATAAAACATTTTCACCAAGAGTTAAGTAAAAATAATTAGTTCATTATATTCTGCGATCATTATTTGAAAAATACTGCAATTTTCATTAAAATTCGTTAATTTCCTGATTTTTGGTGAATCAAAAGGGAGGAATCAAAATGTGTATACACTTTGAGCGTCGGCATTCATTTTTCGACCACGTGTGGTTAATTTAAATTAAAGTTCAATCACATGGTTACATTATCAATAAACCCATTGAAAATTTACCATATTGTAAACACATTCTGTTTACATTAAGCCTGTGGTGTTTTTTTAGTGATGCAATGTTGTCAACTGAGATTTAAAAATCCCGCGAGATCAGGAGAAAGAAATGTCCAGAAAATCGCTAGCCAGTTTGGCAGAAAAGTAACTTATCTTGCCTTTGATAACATTTATTTGTTATATATTTGTTTTTTGACAACTTTTTCGAATCTATGTGTACAGTAATACAAACCCGTGTACAGTAATATCAAACCCCTTCGGGAAGATTGGAATGCCCCCCCCACCTAAAAAAATGTACTTGGAAAAATCGATTTTATAGTGAGATTTAAGAATGGTTAGTCGAAAAAAAGGTGAAAAACAAAACAAATAATCAATAAATAATTGTTACCAAAGGCAATAAATGCTACTTTTTTTTACTTACATGAATGAGTTTATTTTATGTTTTAAAGTATTTTCAAGCAATTTAATGCGGGTGTCTGGGTGCCAAATACCTCCAGATTTTCTAGAATTTCCCGCTAGATTGTAAACGAAATCTCCAGATCTAGCAGGAAAACCGCTAAAATTGTAACACTGGTCACGTGACAGGAAGCGGTAATAAATAATTGTCCCTAAATAAAAAAAATGGCCTCTCGGTAAAAAGAAATCCACCTATTTATCATAGAAAAATTAAGTATAATGTTATAATTAAAAAGGAATATATAAAAACATACATGGATATAGTAAACATATTATACCAAAACGTGGAAGCCATCCGTCCAATGGTTTTTTAGACAATTAACTCCGAACGAACCAACATTTAGATTTTTATATATATAGATATAAGTGTGCACACCGATATGCTGGAGTTTTTATTCAAATTCAGAACCGATAGGTTGTTTTTATTTTATTTTTTTTTTTTTTGCGGATATTAGAAAAGCTTTCCTAATGGTTAAATTGAAGAAGGAATTTGACAAGAATCGGTTCTGCTTCTTTTTGAAGCTAAAGGTCGAGTTGGTCTGTTACAGATACAGTACCTTGACCTTTGGATTCGTATCAAGTCCATTCATTCTGAGTTATATAGTGAAATACTACGTGGAAAAACATGTCGTAGGATCCTGTCGAGACATGCTGTTAGATATATAGAAGTATAGATGTATAGAAGTCTATGTCGATAATCTGGTAAAAACAAACCAGTCGCAGTCTGAGTTGCTGAAGTTATATGTTGAAGCAGTAACTACCATGGGAAAGGGTGGCTTCGAATTAAGAAATTGTAGCAGTAACAGCGAGTTAGTTTCGCAGCGTATACAGTTGGATAACAATGGTTCCTCTCATGGAATGGTGGGTGAGAGGGTCTTGGGCTACACGTATGATCCGATGTTGGACAAAATGAAATTGAGTAGCGGAAATGTGGAGAGAGTGGTCTCAACTAAAAGAGACATGTTAGCGGTAAATGCGTCCATATTTGATCCATTGGGTCTAATATTGCCTGTTACCCTTAAAGGAAAGATCATCCTGAGCCAGTTATGGAAGTTGGGTGTTGCCTGGGATCAGAGCATTCCAGATGATATATGGCCTTCTTGGAACAAGTTCCAGGGAAATCTTGTTGGCATCAAGGATATTAGTTTCAGTCGGGTTATTCTGTGTACACTAATTCTTCTGTCTTCTTCAAATTTAGCGAATGGTATCGTGGAATATATGTACCAGCATGGAAATGCGAGGTTGTTTTTTGCCAAGGCAAAGGTGGCCTCCTCTGTGAAAAGAACCTTGCCAACCTTGGAATTACTAGCAGTCTTTTTAGGTATTAAACATGTCGCTATATTGACAAGAATGTTTCCGGAAATATTCAAGGAAGTCATAGTAGCAGTCGATGCACAGGTGGTGCTGTCATGGTTATTGTCAGAAACCATTAATACCAAGTGTCAGTTCACGAGAAACCGATTGAAAGTTATCAAGTCTATGGTAAACGAACTGACAGATAGAGGTTATACTTTCAAGTTTAGATAAGGTTGGAGAGATTCTCCGTTCTCTCTAGGGTTATCGGGATTCTAGCTATGGTTTTTAAATTCTTAGCCAAGCTGAGAAGAGATAAGAGTACTGACCCTCTAGTTAGGGCCAAGTTGTACTTACTCTTGTTAGTGCAGAACCAGTTCTTCGGAGAAGAGAGGAATTTCTTGCTGAACCCGAGTGGAAAAAATGTGCCTGGGCTAGTAGCTAGGTACAATTTATTTTTAGATGAAAAGGATATAATTCGCTGTCGCGGACGAATTGATGGTTGTCTCTATTTTTCGGATGAGTTGAAACATCCAGTATTGTTGCCCAAGTCTATTCATGCCACTACCTTGTTTATAAGAGCTTTTCATGTAAAATGTGCAAGCATTTGGGTGTTGCTGCGACTCTTGATGGTTTGCGCAATGCTGGATTTTGGATTCCAGAAGGTAGGCAAGCCGTGAAGACTGTTCTGGCTGATTGCGAAACGTGCAAAAGATACAACTCACTGTCTTATATCCTAAGATTACCAGTTTACCCAAACACCGAGTAAACTTAGTCAAACCCTTTGTACATGCGGGTATTGACTTCACAGGTCATCTGTGGGTGAGTGAGGGTGAAACTATCAAATAAATGTATATACTTATCTTTACGTGTGTTATAAGGGACATAATTACGGATAGCACCGGATACGAAACGGTGTATAAAAGAGCGTCTTGCATTGTCTTGGAGTCAGTTCAGTGGTACGCACTAGCCCGACCGTCTCGCGTCTTACACTCTCCAAGTGTAGTCAGGATTAACCAAGCTCCCAGGACGAGCGTTCCGCTCACACACGTTAAGTTACCTTTTTCCTTTACCTTTATTTACGCGTATATCAACTTCAAGGCGAGCAGCCATTTTGTATTGTGTATTATTTTCGAAGTACGAATAAACCTTTTGGTTACGCATTCCACTCGGCGTATTTTGTCATGTTATTATATACCGTCAAAACAGGATATAACAGTTGGCGACGAGGATGATTCTTATCTCTTAACAGAGATAAATTACCGTACTAATAGGACTGTGTACTATTCAAATTTACAAGGATTTCGTTACTGAACACGTACGGCAAAGAACTATTCGAAATTGTCTTACATAAAGTACGGATTTCTCCGATATGAACTCACGGAAAGGTAATAAAATTGTACTTGAAAGATATTGACAAGGTAAAGAGAACTTTATTTATATTTTTTGAAGAAAAAAATATGTGAGGAACTGAAAGAGTATCTTGTGTAGGAGACGGGGGGTCTCGTCGTGGGCGACGAAGCGTTTCACTGAAGAACCACAGCAACACACAGCAAACCAACAAACAATGACAGCCACGGCGCGAAGGTAACTAACAAAGCTCAGCTGACTGCACGAATAGAAACGGAACCCAATGGTCACTGTACTAATCGCCACGAACGTCAGAACCCGACTGCCTCGCACCTCCAATGGACCGATTTTTATTCCTCAAGATGGCCTAGCTAATTTGCATCCCCGCGAGATCTCGCGCGATCCTGCGAGATTCCGTCTCTAATAAAAGCAGGCAGGCGCCATCTTGAAACTCTTTCTTCCGCTGCCCCGACCACAGGATCAGCCACCACCCCACACGCCAGGCACACACGGACCCTCTTGCGCCGAGGGCTACGGTTAGTCTCACATTCCCCCCTGGTCTCCAGATCACATACGTGACACGGCGGACGTGGCCGTTTGATTCGAGCACTCCTGCGGAGGGGTGTTGCCGGGACTTCCTCATCGGAGCTCTCAGAAGTGGCATCGGAAGCATCAGCATCAGCATTAGAGCTCGCAGTTGAGTCATCAGGTCCATGGGGCACAGGTTGGATCCATCGCTCATCGTCGGATGACTCGCTCCTTCCACTGCTCGCAGTTGAGTCACCAGGTTCGTGGGGCACGGGTTGGATCCATCGCTCATCGTCGGATGACTCGCTACTTCCACTGCTTGCCGATTGGTCAGCGCTTAGAGCGGGCCGGACATCCCTTACGTGGCGCGGAGTATCATCGACTAGTATGGCCTGTTCACTGATGACGCCGGTGACCCGCCCCCTCCAAAAGCTGCTGGTGCACCGGCCGCCGGGTGGCTTCACCCAGACGGTGTCTCCCACTTGGTACATCCCCTGGGGTTCTCGTTGGTCGGGTAGACACACTTCAACGTCCTTGACGCGCACGTGGTAGTGATGAATCGCATCAGCGGGCGCACTGCCGCCAGTCACGGTGTCCTTAGGCGTTGTGTTGTATCTGTAAACCGCCTCCGCGATCGTACACTTCTTCCTGGCCGTGATCTTCTTCACGGTTCGGTGGCATCGCTCCGCTATGCCGTTGCCGCTCGGCACATACGCGCATCGGTGTCGAAGGCGGATCCCCCAGTTGTCCATAAAATGCCTAAATTCCCTGCTGCAGAACACCGTGTCGTTATCCGTGAGGATCTCCTCAGGCGGCCCCCTTTCGTAGAATATGGATTCCAATTCGTGGATGACACTGGTGGAATCCTGCCTCGCTAATTGGCGCCAAATCGCGAACCTCGTTGGCCCGCAGTCTATCAGCGTGAGGAAGTGTTGGCTGCCATAGTGGGTTATATCCATACCCAACCGACTCCAAGTCGCGTCCACTCCCAGCTGTCCTTTCCGCCATCTGGCTCGGGCGGGGTCGATGGACTGGCACATTTGGCACTCCCTGACCACTGCTCTTACTGCGCTTTTTGGTATTGATGGTCTAGCCAACTTCACAAAGTAGTAGGTCCGTTGTACTCCGGGGTGCCCACTGTTGTGATGTATCTTCCTGATTTCGTCCTCCTCGACGGAGGCAGCACACAGAGGCAATGGCTTAGCTTCTTTCTTCATAGCCTCATACCATCTCCGTGGTACCCGAGTGAGCTTGTCGGCGAGGTTGTAGTCCGAGGTGACAAGCACTACTTCTACGGACAGGTTGTACTCCGTCACCAGTTTTTTCACAGTCTCGAGCCTCCGTCTTATCAGCATTTCGCTGGCTGCCTTGGTGCGTGCCCTGGCCTTGCTCGTGAGTGTGTCCGACATCCAGTGGTGCACGCAAAGTGAGTCAGTGTGAACACGCAGTTTCTTCACTTCCCATTGAAGTGCCAGGTTAATGCCCTTTATTACAGCGTCGAGTTCTGCCAGGTTGATATGGGCAGCATCATTCGCCGGTCGCAGCCAGCAGGCATCCTCAACTACGGCCCCATCTTTCTCCAAAACTACACCGATCGCTAGAGAACTTGCGTCCACCCACACGCTCAGTTCGTCTCCCTGCACGCACCAGTCCCCTGTGGCGGGGTCATTCTTTTTCACACTAGCGACGGTCTCCTTTAACATTCGAACCAATAGTTCGTCGGTTATCTCATCGTCCCAGCCTTTGGTGACCGCATTTGCCCTCCTTTTTATGACGCCTGTCGCTGCACGAACCCATCCGCATACTGGAAGGTGCCCCACAAGTTTCCCGCACAGGGAGAACACGGCACGTCTTGTGTAAACGTCGGGTACGTCGGGAACTGCGGTTCCACGCCTCCACTTCAGGATCCCTCGCTCCTCTTGAACGCTCAAGCCCAATACGCGGGCACCATCCTCAAGCCGCTCAGAGTCCTTGCAGTTTAGACCAAACTCGGCAAGTTTGGATCTTACGCGCGAAGAGGACACAATATCTTCGTTCACGTATATATCGTCAATATACGCCGATGTTCCCTTTCTGATCCATTCTTCTTGTGACAACACGGCATTGACGATAGCCTTCATTATCTGGGGTGCTACGTTTAGCCCAAATCCGAGTCGCGTAAGACAGTATCTCTTCCCGGAAAACATCACTGTCTGGAAAGGCCACATCGCCTCGCCGATCCGGACCTGCAAGTATGCTTTTCTCAAGTCCAGTAGGGACACATTGGACCCCTGCCGGCGCCACTCTCGCAGCTTGCTGGCACAGACGTCGGCGTCCGCTGTGAACGCATCAACGTGCGCATTCAACTCATGGTAGTCCATTACCGGCCTCACCTTTGACTTGTTAGGTTGGGCAACTGCCATCAGCGGTATCAGGCCCTTGGGGGGTCCAAGTTTGTCATAGGGGTATGGAATCAGCCAACCATTCTTAATCCATTCACGGAGCTCGCTTTCGTATGCAGGCCTTATCTGGTCGGGCATACGGTACTCTGCCACTTTGTTTTGTAGTTTGGCCGGTTCCTTGTCTTCTGACCACCTCCAAGTGGCGGTCCACGCCTTCTGTTGGTCGTCGAATTCCGCACTGAAGTCCGGCTGGTCGACTCTTAGTTCTGCGCACACCGGGGGCCTATCCTGAAACTCTACAATGCCAGCGCGCGTTATGCGCATGCCGCCCAGGGCTTTGATGGCATCGTAGCCTAGCAACAGGTCGAAACTCAGCGGCTTTTCGCGTGTCACCAGCGCTTCGACGTTGGCCGAGTTCCCAGTTCTTGTGCGAATGTGTACCACACCCACGCCGCAACACATTCGTATTTTTCCAGTAATGGTAGTTATCCTGACGTTCTTCTTTTTCTACGCCCGACAGAAGTCCGCACACACTATGGTGCGGGAGCAACCGGAATCAAGGAGGGCTGAACATAACGTGTCATTAACTCGGACCTGAATGACAGGGAGCGCCTTGTTTATTTTCTGTTCGGGGAAGAGGTCGGCACTGGCACCTTGTCCCCGTCCCCGTTTCCCGCACAGTCTCGGGCCATGTGACAGTCTTGTTACAGCGGTAGCAGCGAACAGCCGTCGACCGCCTTCTACAATTTCTTGCCATGTGGCCCCGCCCGTTGCATCTGTAGCAGATGACATCACCTTGCGGGCTGGGTCCCTGAGACGGTCCTTCGCCACTTGGTGGGGGCCTGTGTGACGGCGACTACCGGTTCCTGCACTGTCGAGTCATCCTTCATTATTGTCCTGGCTCTGTCCACTAGGTCACTCAGCGGTAGTGAGGACATGGTAGAGGTTGCTCGCAGGAGCTGCTTTGCTCCAGCGGGGAGTCCTGACAGGAATTTGTAGGCTAGGGCCCTCTCGGGAAGACCGCCGAACAACACCGTCAGCTTCTTAAGTTCGGCGAGATACACGTCCACAGTTTCGCCCAAGCGTATAGACCTCGTCTCAAACTGCTCCCATGCAGTGGCGGGGTCAGTGGCGAACGCCCTGTACAACGCCGCCTTGATACTCGAGTAGTCACACTTCTCCTCAGCGCTGAGTTGCTGATATACAGCGAAGGCCCCGCCGGTCAGCCGCAGAGGAATCACGCGCTCGACATTTTTCATGCCGGACAACTGACAATGTAACTCGACCTTCTCAACCCAGCTGAGTACCGGGTCGGATCCGTCGAATTCCGGTATCAACTTTAGATCGAACCTATCCGCCATTGAAGAAAAGAAAACCAAGTTCAGAGTGGGGGGGGCCGAAATAGCTTGTAAGAGTATCTTGTGTAGGAGACGGGGGGGTCTCGTCGTGGGCGACGAAGCGTTTCACTGAAGAACCACAGCAACACACAGCAAACCAACAAACAATGACAGCCACGGCGCGAAGGTAACTAACAAAGCTCAGCTGACTGCACAAATAGAAACGGAACCCAACGGTCACTGTACTAATCGCCACGAACGTCAGAACCCGACTGCCTCGCACCTCCAATGGACCGATTTTTATTCCTCAAGATGGCCTAGCTAATTTGCATCCCCGCGAGATCTCGCGCGATCCTGCGAGATTCCGTCTCTAATAAAAGCAGGCAGGCGCCATCTTGAAACTCTTTCTTCCGCTGCCCCTGTGCGGCAAAAAGTTGGAATTTAAAGGAGAACTGAGGTGCAACGTGACATTTGATGGTCAGACACGCACGTCCAAAGTGTACGTGGTTCCAGGAAGGAACACAAGTCTGTTTGGAGTGGATTGGTTTGTCCTGTTTAACTTATGGGAGCGACCAGTTAATTCTTTTTGTAATAGGTTGAACACAGAGAAAGCAAACTAAGTGGAAGACTTTCTGGACGATGTAAAAGCAGAATTTCCAAGGGTTTTTGCTGAAGGACTTGGACATTGTGTGAAAGTAGAAGCCAAATTCGAAGTGAAGAAAGATGCCACCCTAGTGTTCAAACCTAAAAGAAATGTACCGTTTTCATCGAGGGACGCAATCGAGAAGGAGTTGGAAAGACTTCAACAGTTAGAGGTTATTGAAAAAGTTGACCATACGGATTGGGCCAGCCCGACGGTATATGTGAAGAAAAACAATAACAAAATCAGGGTCTGTGCGGACTTCTCAACAGGCCTTAATGACTGTTTAAAGGACCACAATTATCCCCTTCCGTCGGCAGAAGATCTATTCTCAAAACTAAACGGAGGAAAAATATTTTCCAAGATAGACCTCTCAGACGCGTACTTGCAAATCAAGGTCAATGATGAATGTTCAAAGTACCTGTGTATTAATACGCACAAGGGTATCTTCAAGCTAAAGAGGCTTCCTTTTGGCTTAAAGGTCGCCCCTGCTTTGTTTCAGCAGATAATGGATACGATGCTCGCAGGGTTGGAATTTGCGATGGCATACCTTGACGATATCTTGATAAAGAGCAGTAATTTGCAAGAACATAAGAAGCACGTCAGAGAAGTACTTAAGAGAATAGAGGGGTTTGGTTTCAGATTGAGTCCGGAGAAATGCGATTTCTTCATGAAAAGGATCAAATACCTGGGTCAAATAATTGACGAAGATGGACGAAGGCCAGATCCACAACGGACCGAAGCAATTGATAAGATGCCTGCCCCAGACTCAGTATCAAAACTACAGTCATTTCTGGGATTGGTACAATACTATGCGATATACATCCCTAATGTACATAAGTTGAGAGCTCCTCTTAACGAGCTACTAAAAAAAGGCAGTAGATGGAATTGGACAAAGGAATGTGAATCTGCTTTCCAGAAACTTAAAAAATGTTTACTATCAGATCTGGCATTAGCACATTTCGATCCAGAGAAAGAGATTGTACTAGCAACAGACGTCAGTGATTACGGAGTTGGTGCTGCATTACTCCACAAGTATGAGGATGGAACAACAAAAGCAATCTCTCACACGTCAAGAACTTTGATTGCAGCTGAGAAAAACTACAGCCAGATTGAAAAGGAGGCTCTCTCAATAATATTTGGAGTCAAAAAGTTTAACCGTTTTCTCCATGGACGAAACTTCATATTACAGACGGATCATAAACCACTAATCACGATATTTGGATCGAAGAAAGGCATCCCTACGCATACCGCAAATCGACTACAGCGATGGGCCGTAACTCTCTTAAACTATCAGTTTAAGATGGAGCATGTGTCATCAAAAAGTTAGGACACGCGGATGCACTGTCAAGGTTGATTCCAAAAAGAAATGAAAGTTTCGAAGAGACGGTAATTGCAGCTCTTAAAGATGAAAGCGAATGCTCAAATTCAATATGCAATATGATCCGTGAACTCCCGGTAACTCTAGAAGAGATTAAAAGAGAAGCTGCAAAAGACGTTTTTATAAAGCAAATGAAAAATCAAGTAGGACGGACGGAAAGAAATAAGATGGCAAGAGAAATTACACCTTTTTCCATTTGCGAAGATGTGCTTATGTATGCCGATAGAATCGTAATTCCACAGGTATTACGAAAAAGAATGCTAAACGAATTTCACACAGGTCATCCTGGCATTTCAAGGATGAAATCCCTAATTAGAGGTTACGTGTATTGGCCTGGTATGGATAAAGAGGTGGAAAACTGTGTCAAAGCGTGCAAAGGATGTCAGTTAGCAGCCCGAGATCCGCCTGTAAAAACGACCCCGTGGCCGAAGACGGACTTGCCCTGGTCACGACTGCATATTGATTATGCCGGACCCCTGAAAGGTTTTTTTTACTTAATTGTAGTGGAACATTTTTTTACTTAATTGTAGTGGACCATTTGGCCGGAGATATTCAAGATCAGACATCCAACAGCAAGGAATACTGTAAGTGCACTTGACGAAATTTTCAGCCGGTTTGGTGTACCAAAGACCATAGTGAGTGACAATGGTACAGCATTCACAGGTTACGAATTTAGAGAATTCTGCAACTCACTGGATATACAGCACATCACGACGCCTATTTACCATCCTAGGTCGAATGGGTTGGCAGAAAAATTTGTGGACACGTTTAAGCGGGCATTAAGGAAAAACATGAACATTGACACAAATGAGCGGACAATACAAACATTTCTAGCGATCTACAGAGTAACCCCAAATCCAAACAATGATGTAAATTCATCCCCTGCAGAACTTATGTTCGCTAGAAAAATTAGATCCATTTTCGATAGACTTCTACCGGATAAAAAGAAAGTTACCAGAAAAGAAAACTTTAATGTAAAGTGCTATTCCCCAGAAGATAAAGTTTATTTTAAAAATTTTCAGAATGGAAAAAATCATTGGGTCGACGGTATTGTTAAGAAAAGAATTGGGAACATGGTCTATACTATTCAAGGTCCCAGTTTTGTCTGTAAAAGACATGTTAATCAAATCCGTTCCAGAATTTCGGAAAATACAGAGGAAATTCCAATGGAAACGTTGTGCGACACATTTGACATTCCAAAACCGGTGGGTATACATGGACCCATGAATGTATCCCCTGAACATACCGCACGGGCTGAACAGAATTCTTTACCAAAGGAAACTCTGACCAAAAGGAAGAGCACACGTAAAAGGAAAGTCGTCAGGCGTTTAAGTCCTGATCCTAAACGGAAGCGATATTAAAGCTAAAATCGGGAAGATTTCAGCTTCAGGGGGAGGTGTTATAAGGGACATAATTACGGATAGCACCGGATACGAAACGGCGTATAAAAGAGCGTCTTGCATTGTCTTGGAGTCAGTTCAGTGGTACACACTAGCCCGACCGTCTCGCGTCTTACACTCTCCAAGTGTAGTCAGGATTAACCAAGCTCCCAGGACGAGCGTTCCGCTCACACACGTTAAGTTACCTTTTTCCTTTACCTTTATTTACGCGTATATCAACTTCAAGGCGAGCAGCCATTTTGTATTGTGTATTATTTTCGAAGTACGAATAAACCTTTTGGTTACGCATTCCACTCGGCGTATTTTGTCATGTTATTATATACCGTCAAAACGGGATATAACAACGTGTCTCAATGTAAGGGCAGTTCATCTGGAATTGTTGCGAGATGTGTCTATCTACTCAGTGGTACTGGTCTTTTTTTAGATTCTTTAACTTGTATGGTGTGTCTACCCACATCTACTCCGACAATGCTTTATTTTTTGTCGCGGGTTGTGATTTAATGAAGAGAGTATTGTTGGCGAATTAATTTAGAGAAAATCTCGATGCGTGTAGCATAAGGCATCGTGCAATCCCTTTGTATTCTGCATGGTTCGGTGCTGTGTGGGAGAGAATGATCAAAACGGTGAAGAATTGTTTATTCAAGGTTGTGGGAAGAAGTAGGTTAGACTATTACAAGTTGCTTACTGTGCTGTCAGAGATTCAGCGATCTATTAACGATCGACCGTTGACTTATCGTTGTTCTGATGATAATGGCCTGGAAGCTATCACTCCCAATGCATTCTTGCGTTCATATCCGGGGAAATGCTGCGTTTCTAAATTTCGAGGAAAATATGTCTTTCATTGAACCTCCTAGTAGATCAGATTTAATTGATAGGTTAAAATACCGAGATTCCTTTTTGCATAAATTCAGATCTATGTGGTATGAACAGTACTTGATGAGTTTGAGGGAGCTATCTGGTAATTTGTACCGGGCTGACTTTGACAACAGGATAAAGGTGAATGATGTCGTGTTGATAAAAGGATTTAAGTCTAGACCTCATTGGAATTTGGGCAGGGTGATAAAATTGAGCCTTGATTAAAAGGGTGATACGTTGCAAGAGCATGCAATAAAACACTTGTTCCCGTTGGAACTTACTATTACACATTCTTACTAAGACCCTCCTGCAGATCGAAGTGATGATTTGCCGGAGGATGAAAATGTTGTTGAATCGGTTAGAGAGGCCTGTTAGAGATAAGAGAGCAGTTAAAAAAAGAGATCCTGATTATCTCTGGTATTAATTGGATTATCCCCACCTTTTTTCTTTTTTTCTTTTTTTTTTTTTTTTGTTCGGGAGAGTGTCAGAAATTTATTTTCTTTCCTTCTTTATCTTTTTCCTTCTTTCCTTCCTTTTCTCGTTTTTTTTTTTTTCGTGTTGCATTAAGCTGCTGCTGATGACTTAAGATCACGCCATCCGTCATGACGTTCGATTGGTTAAGGGTTTTTACCGCCTTTTTCAGACAAGAATTGATGCACGTAACACGTCGTTACGAACGTCTCGAGGAACTCAGGTAATACCAGTCTTTAAAATTGAAATGCAATTCATTATTCAGATGAACGAATAATGAAGGTATGCTGAAGTGCTCCGAAAAGGTGACCAAGCTGTAGTTCGACAATTTAAATATCATCTACGAAGCAGTCGAGATGAAAGCTGAATTATGGTCGTCGTGGCCCTATAAAAGATATACCTACTGAAGAGTTTTTGCAGACTAAGGATTTTACTTAATCAGTGCTTGTACTCGGATTAATTCCTTCGTCGAAAATGAACTTTGAAAGAGTTAAAGGATTACGCGTCTTCGGAAAGGGCGAAGAGGATATATGTATATAAGATACACATTTAAAGAAAAAAATATGATTATTGAACGATAACCACGCAGTAAGTTTCTATACCTTTCAAAACTTCTAATTTCTGATTTCTCTCTCGTTTGTTAAATTAAGCTTTGCACTTGCCTGAAGGACAATTCTAGGCAGCTACTTTTCAGTCGAACTGGTGAACATTTGAACTTGAGTGTATTTTGATAATTGAACTTTGCAGCTTTGCTGTTTTCCTTTCTCCCAACCCTCTGTGATCTTTTCTCACTAATAAATGTTAATGCTTTCATGTTCCTAAAGTATTTCTTTGTTATTCATTTAAGTCCTGTTAGTATTGCATGCTATTTCCTTTGTCTTTTCTTTAAAGCTTAATTGACGTACACCTCATGGGATAACCTTCGCGGGACGTAGCGAATAAATTTCCCATAAATCCTTATTTGCAAGAAAGGCTGAAAGAAAAGAACATATAAAAAACGGAAAACAATCCTTGTTTTGAATTCAGTCCTTTTAACGAAATGTTCAGTCTTTCTTTGACGAAATGTTCTTTTTTTTCTTTTCCGAAAGGAAGTTTCTTTGACCTAAAATGGGAGAAAAAAGTATTTTCCTTTTGTGAAAGTTCAGGGGAGAAACAGAAGACCATAAAGCCGCTTTGGTAGGCTTTATGTGTATAAATACGGGGTAAATTCTTGTATTATGGAAAATTTCCTTTCTGAAGGAAACTTCGGTTGAAAAATCTTTCAAAGAGGGGATTTCCTTTCTAGGGGCGATATTCTGCTCATCTCGTCGGCGAAATTAATTTTTATTCTTCTTAGAAAAGAACTCTAAAACACACGGCTGTTTCCTTCGTTAATCCTTTGAGAATAATAATTTACTAGTTGTAAGACTCTTGTTTGTCTTTTAATAACAGGTAATAATCTTTCAGTCGTAAGACCTAGTTGTCTTATAATGACTGAGAATGAAATAACGTTAACAGTTTAGTACCACCCAATGGGCTTCTAAACAAACGTTTTTCTCTAAAGGAGAGAAATTAGGAAAATTAATTTTAACGTCAAGATCCTTTGACGGAGAATGAAAATAGCTTCCTTCTCCTTGGCCGGTTACGTTCAAACTGACGGAAATGGGCAAACCCCCTTTCCTCCTCCTCCTCCTCCTCCTCCCCTCCAAAGGGTAGGAGTGGAGCCTACTGCTAGAAAGTGAACTATACCGATGCTGATGATGATGGAAGTGACCTGCCGGTCAAGGAATGCGTTGCTTGACCCAAATGCCGAGATGTTGAGTGTATAAACAAAAAAAAAGATTATTTCTCTATTAAAAATTTTAACAGGGGGTGAGGAAGGGAGGAAGAAAGGATCCTTGGCCATTTTCATCAGTTCGAAGATCACCCGCCTGAGGGGAGGAAGTTTTATTTCGTGCTCCGTCAAAGAGATTTGATGTTAAATTCGTCACTTTTTTCTTTCTCCTTTAGAAAAGACTTACTTAGTTTCATTGTAATTTTGTTCCAGTTATTAAAAAGCACAAGGTTTTATCTACTGGAAAATTAGTCCCAGTTATTAAAAGGCGACAAGGTTTTACAACTGGAAAATAATTAGTATCTAAAGGATTAACAGAAGAAACTGGCTGTGTTTTGAGGATTTCTTTTCTGTAAAGAACAGAAATTAATTTCGCCGTTAAGTCGAGCAGATTGTCGGCACATGTGACCTCCAGGAAAGATTATTCAACCGAAGTTTCCGTCACAAAATAAAATATTCCATTAATACCAGAATTTATGCCGTGAATGATTTTAGCTGTATACATAAAGCCTACCAAAGCGGCTTTATTATTTCGTTTCTTTCCTTTGAATTTAAAGGAAAAATATTTTACCTCTTTCTTTCATTTAAAGTCAAAGAGACTTTATTTGTTTGTGATTCCTTTCGGAAAAGAAAAAAAACATTTTGTAGAAAGACTGAACATTTTGTTAAAAGAAGGATTGAATTTAAAAAGGACTCAAAGGAACCGTTTTCTGTTTTTTATATGTTCTTTTCTTTCAGCCTTTCTTACAAGTAAGAATTGTCTTCTTTGTATTGATTTTTTTTAAAATTTATTTTAAATGTTTTTAAAGGGTTTTTTTAAACCCTTTAAAAACATTTAAAATTTGCTTTGGGAAATAAAGGCAATTCATAACTTTTTATTTTAATAAATTTGGATCATTTTAAACACATTCGGGTCTGTATTTCTTTTGCTCATTTCTATTAGTTTCCCATTTCCGAGAAATTTGCTTTATATGCTTTTTCCCCCCTTTTTTTTCTTTCATTTTGTTACCATGGAAAACGGATTTTGGTAACGAACCCAAAATTCCGTTACTTTGCCTAAGTCTTATGTGTTTACAAACAGCATAAGACATTTTCTTTTAAACCTCTATACTTTGCCTTTATGTTTTCAAGTCTTATGTATTTATGCGATACATAAGACATTTCTCTAAAATTTTCTGAATTTTGCTTTTTTCTTTCAAGTCTGATATGTTTCCAACCACGTGGGAGCTTTTAAATTCTCTCGCTATTTCAACTTGTCTGCGTGACGTCAGCACATAAGTTGGGATTTTCCCGTCCCATTAAGCTTTACATTAGTCCGTTTTTTTTTTGTACTATTTTAGACTCTCTTAAAATTTAACATTTTGAGCAAAACCCATTTTAATTTGATCCAGTTATTGATTGATTTATTTCCATTTTTGTATATTTTTGTGTGTAATTTTGTCAGCTGTTTCCCACCATTTTTGCGCTATCTCCACCATTTTTGCGCTATCTCCACCATTTATGTGCTTGCTCCCTTGACCATATCGCCATTTTGAATTTTTTAGGGAATTGAAATTTAAATATCTTTGCTTTAGAATTTCTCCCCTACAAATTTTAAATAAATATTTAAATTATATGCTAAAATTTGCATTTTCCTTTTATTTGTTACGTTAGTGGAACACACGTAACATTTATAGATATATTACAAATTTAATTTGAGAATTGAATGTATTATTAATTTTCTTCTTTAGTTTTGGTAGAAATTACTTTTACCTCGTGATTTAAGCGAGAATTTAATAAGATATTTACCTCCCGATAATTTAGTCATAAACAGCAGGTTCTTAAGAGATATTTTGCTCTCCTATAATTTTTTAATTTACGATGAATTTATTTATCAACAATTAAATTATTTTTCCATAGTCATAGTGGGTCTATTATTTAAAAGAAAAAGGTTTAAAAAGAAATAGGTTTCCTGGAAGATATTTTTATTCCAGTAAATTGTATGCGTTTATTTCAACAAAGAATTTATTTCTTCTTTGTTAGTTCATTTACCCCCAAACCTTAGCGCCTCAGGTTTTAAGAAGAAAGTTTTAAAAGAAATATTTTCTTTTCTTGTTTTCGCCAATAGTTGGCAGTTGGGTGCATTTAATTATTAAAGGTCTACAACGTGGAAATTTACTCTCGGACTTAGCGTTAATAATTAAATTTAAGATGTAGTTTCCTTCTGACTTTGGTTCTGTCCTTGGCCAGTAGGGAGAAATTTCTTTGTACATTTTCAATTTGAATAATAGGTTTTTTTTTATCCCTAGTTAAGAAATTGAATAATTTATTGTTCCAAATAATAATATGAAATTCTTCTGTCGATTTCTATTTAGAGGAAATATAATAAAGTTCTTCTGCCCGTAGAAGAGAAAATACTGTATTTTTTTCCGATAGGAAAAAAATGATTCTATCCTTTCAGGAGAAATATATAGTTTCCTGTTAGAAGAGAAATTCTTCTGCACTTGTTAAAATAGAAAAAAAAAATCCTTCTATCCTCAGTCAGAGAAGGAAAAATTGATAGTTTTCCTCTTAGAAGAAAAACTTAGAAAAATTCTGCTGCACTTTTGTAGTTAATATAAGAAATTTATTTCTGCTCTCAGTCTTGAAGGATAAAATTCCTTCGGAGGTTATTTAATTTGTTCCAATCTAAAGTGCATCTTTGGAGCTGGATTTTCTCTTTTGTTTAGCCCGACTTCGTGTCCACTTACACCTTAGGGTCAATAATCGACAATTTTATTTGTACAATTTTATTGTTTAAAATTATTACTAACGCAAACCTCAGTTTAATGCGTATTTGTTTTAACTGTCCATAGGAGAAAATTTACTTTAAAATTTAGTTAGAATTCTGTGATAGTTATTCGGCTTTAATTTACATTTATTTAATATTTTTAAAGGCCTAAGCATGTCTTCAAATTCTTTCTTACCATACATTGGTAGAGGAAAGGTTATTTGCTATGGATCCTATTTTTATCAACCTAAAATTGTCCTAAAGTTATCTTTCGACAAAACATGACTACACGTTTCTTAACCTGACTGACCAAGTCTATGCTTGTTTTTCTCCTGAGACTCTGGATTTAGAATTTCTGGACGCGGATGCTTCTCATGTAGATGCATTCCAGAATGGTGTTAGAGCAGCCATGCGTAGTTTAGCTAGTGGTAAGCTAGGTGATTCTATTAGTATCCCAATGCTCTTTGATACACTGACGATAATGCCGGTCAAGGTTTCCGATCCTGAACCAGAATGCCCGGTTGCTGAGACTAACTCTCTAAGTACTGGCGAATTCGGCTTAGTGAGGGTCAGGCTGCAGTTAGAAAATTGTGCGGCAATTAAATTTAATCTGCCTAGATTGCAGCTTGCTGTAAATATAGCTAGAAAGAATTTAAATTTGTTAGGAATTTTGAAGTACTCCAGTTTGATCCATAATTTATTGAGTATGGATCCCTGGAATTTTATGCAATTCATGGAGGGATTTAAGTGGGAATTGGTTAGAGGCATTGTGCCTATTATTAAAGGCTGACAGCTAGAGTTTTTTAAGCAGTCTGTTGATAGTTAGGGAGACTGTTTAGATTTGGGCACTTGCCAAGATGGCCAAACCCTGTTTTCTGCATGCGTTGATGCGCATGTTAATCCTAATGGGTACATTACCACTGACCATTTAACATGCCCTTATCAAGGTGAAAGTAGTTTTGGGCTTGATATAAGCCCATTGCACCGAGCAAATACCTCTGAAAAGGGTCAGTGGAAAGACAGGAGTTTGACTTGTTACAACTCCTTCCAAGGAAAGGTACTGGATAAGCTCAGTATCTTTGTCTCATTAGAAGTACTTGCTTTCAGTACTTCATTTGGTGTAAGTATGTACCTTATGGGAGAAAATCTTTCCAAAGTTTTCAGGATCTATATCCCTTTGTCTCCGTGTGTTGCTCATGGGGAGAGTTTTCAAGCGAGAGTTTAGCAAACTTAAGCTTGACTGGATTTTTACAGTAAAATCTAGAGTGTTTGCTGGCTACATCATTTGTAGTGCCTCTGAAGATCTGGGAGGGCACAGATTTTTGGAGATGTTGTAAGACTGAGGTGAAGTGCCCGAGTCTGGAACCTGGAGCTTCGAATCTTACCCTGGAAATTTCAAGCGCCAGGGGCTTGGATGTTTTTAAAAGACTTGTCAGTCTTAGTTTGTCTGGCTTGATGTGTGAAGCTCAGCAGACCTTTAGTGCTGCATTTTCCTTGCACAGTTTATGCAGGAAATATATTTCGGTTTTATGAAGCTTCTTTAATCAAAAGGAAAGCTACGTTCGTCCCGCTCCTATTTTCGGAGTAGATATGACTGGATTGTTATGAATTCCGGAGATAATTCACACTTGCCTGTTAGTCCTTATAATTTAAATTCCATAATCAAGGACAGCCGTTTTCATTTTCATCTTAAAAACTCCCTAAAAACAAATAGAAAATGAATATTTTTCGAAATTTTAAGTGTTTTTATTATTTTTTTTGTATTAAATGTCGACCTTTTAAAAGAAGTAAAAAATTAAGCGCCTTTAAATGTTAACCTGATCTAGGTTTTAAAAACTTTTTACGATAATTTTTTTTCTTTTTTTGTCGGGAGAGTGTTGAAATTTTAATAAAGAAATAATTTTTATTTATTTTCTATATACTCGCATCTCGATATATGCAACATCTCGACATCCTAGTGAAAGGAACGCACTCTTTGACTGGCCGTTTGTAGGTCAATTCCATCATTATCATCATCATTATAATTCCCTTCCAGCAGTCTGCTACTCTCCCTCCCTCTAGAGAGGGGGTAAGGAAGAGAGGAAAAAAGGGCCTTTGCCAATTTTCATCAGTTCGAAGATCACCCGCCTGAGGGGAGGAAGTTTTATTTCGTGCTCCGTCAAAGAGATTTGATGTTAAATTCGTCACTTTTTTCTTTCTCCTTTAGAAAAGACTTACTTAGTTTCATTGTAATTTTGTTCCAGTTATTAAAAAGCACAAGGTTTTATCTACTGGAAAATTAGTCCCAGTTATTAAAAGGCGACAAGGTTTTACAACTGGAAAATAATTAGTATCTAAAGGATTAACAGAAGAAACTGGCTGTGTTTTGAGGATTTCTTTTCTGTAAAGAACAGAAATTAATTTCGCCGTTAAGTCGAGCAGATTGTTGGCACATGTGACCTCCAGGAAAGATTATTCAACCGAAGTTTCCGTCACAAAAAAAAAAATATTCCATTATACCGGAATTTATCCCGTGAATTATTTTAGCTGTACACATAAAGCCTACCAAAGCGGCTTTATTATTTCGTTTCTTTCCTTTGAATTTAAAGGTATCTGAGCCTTCACAAAGGAAAACTATTTCATCTCTTTCTCCCATTTAAGGTCAAAGAGACTTTATTTGCTTGTGGTTCTTTTCGGAAAAGAAAAAAAACATTTTGTAGAAAGACTGAACATTTTGTTAAAAGAAGGACTGAATTTAAAAAGGACTCAAAGGAACCGTTTTCTGTTTTTTATATGTTCTTTTCTTTCAGCCTTTCTTACAAGTAAGAATTGTCGTCTTTTTGTATTGTTTTTTATTTATTTGAAATGTTTCTTAAGTATTTTTTAAAACCATTGCTTTGGGAAATAAAGGCAATTCATAACTTTTTGTTTTAATAAATTTGGATCATTTTAAACACATTCGGGTTTGTATTTCTTTTGCTCATTTCTATTAGTTTCCCATTTCCAACAAATTAGCTTCCTTTTTTTTTCTTTCATTTTGTTACCATGGAAAACGGATTTTGGTAACGAACACAAAATTCTGATACTCTCCCTGAAAACAAAAATTTAGTTTGGGAAAATGTGTGTATAATATAAAAACAGATGACAAAAATAACGAAGAATACAAAGCTATATATGTTGCCAAGGGGTACAGTCAGATAAAGGACATAGACTACCATGAAACACATGCACCTAAAAAATGACCATCCGAATTCTAATGCAATTTACTGTGCAGTACGATTTGATAATTCACCAGATGGATGCCAAATCAGCATACTTAAATGCCAAAATAGACTGATATTTTCACCCAACAAACCGAAGGATTCATTGCCCCAGGCAATGATGGGCTTGCTTGGAAATTAAACAAATCACTCTATAGCCTAAAACAGATCGGTAAAAATTGGAACGATTTACTGAGTAAAGAACTTCTACAAGAAAAAATTAATAAAATCACTATCGACCCATGTATGTTTGAAAAAGTTGATAAAAATAAAAGAATTGTTATTCTCGTATGGGTTGATGATATCTTGATTGCCGCAAATAACTTAGACACAGTAACGGAAGTCAAAACCCTACTAAAACAAAAGTTTGACATGAAAGATTTAGGTCAAATCTCAAGATTTCTTGGTGTGGACTTTATAGTCAAACCAAATGAAATAGAAATGAATCGACGAACATATACTGAGAAAGTATTAGAAAATTTAAATATGCTAGATTGCAAACTCAGATAAACACCCTGTGAACAAAAATTAACTTTCTCTAAGGAAGCAAAGCTCTTTGATTCCACAAGGTACAGAGAGGCTATAGGAAACCTGGTTTACTTATCTACCTGCACCAGACCCGACATTTCATGGGTCGTAAATAAATTATCACAGTACAACCACATCCCCACAATTGAACACTGGAATGCAGTGAAGCATGTATTCAGGTATCTGAAAGGAACTTTAAACTTTTGTTTATCTTCCGGGAAATGAGGAGGCGGCTTGAAGTTAACAGGATTCACCGATGCTGATTGGGGAAGCTCTGAAGACAGAAAAAGTACGTCGGGGTATTTTTTTTCCTAAATGAAGAAGGACCTGTTATTGCCTGGAAAAGTAAAAAAGCAGTCTACTGTAGCTTTATCTACATGTGAGGCTGAATATACGGCAATGACACTAGCCATACAGGAAGCACAGTATCTACTACAATTAATAAACGATATAAACAATACAAAAGAATGGAAGCAAGCAACAATATATTCTGACCACCAGAGCGCAATCTGCATTGCAAAAAACTCTATCACAAATCAGCGAGTAAAACACATAGCCAAAAATATCACTACACACGGGACAAAATAAACGATAGACTGTGTAAAATTAAAATTATCAGAATGTAAAGTTTAAGCGTTAAGAGAGTAAACCTTAGCATCCTGAGTTATGTCCCTTTTGTTTCAGGAGTCATGTTTCTTTCTTTTTCGGTGTTAACCTTTTTAAAAGAAAGACGTTGATAACCCGTTTCCGCGTGTAGACCTTCCTTCTTTTACCGCCACATACATTTAACATGTCTCATTTAACAGCAAGCCACGGCAAACGATTTTTTTAAAAACTATTATTTACTACTGTAATTTAATTTTGTACTCTTGCATAATTTGACCCGAATTATCGTGAAATCCCGTCAAGCATGGATCGGGTGAGACCGGCAATTATTGGTGTCAGCCGAGCGTCGAAACAGACGCAGACTAATGAAAAAAAAAAAAAAAAAAAAGCAAAAACAAAGCGGATAAAATACAAATACAAATAATCAAAAATAACGAAAAAACTTACCTTGAAAAATAAAAATATATTTATTTTATTTTAGTATTTAATTTTTTTAAATTTCTTTTTTTTTTTTTTTTTTTGCAAAATATTTATCAACAGAAATTTTTTTTTTTTCTCCAAGAAAAGATTTTTTAACCGTATAATCGTTAGGTGTAAGTACAAATTTTTTTTTTTTTTGTTTATTATGTTTTCTTTTTTGTAACCGTATCTTTTTTTCTTGTGTTTTTGTTTATTTTCAAGACTTGTTGTTCAGTCAAGTTCTTTTGGTGGCACTGTCCATTTGTACATCTCCAGGAGAAACCATCCTTTACACACGATCTTTTTTTTTAAGTAAACATTTGTGTTTACAATTGTTGCACCTCATTTTTGGGGACAGCAATTTCTTCTCCTGACAATATTAGATTGTCTGCATCGATGTTTTCAGTTCTTTTTCTAACATGTATAGATTTATTTTCTTGCCTGTCATTTTTCTGTTTGGCGAATTTGAAAATATATTTGTCAGCTTTTTTTTCTTTCTTGTTGTTGTTTTTTTTTTTTTTTTTGTCTAGTCACCTTTCTTCCAAATTGAATGTCGTCTGCTTTCATTTAGATAGCACTTTTTCATTGGCTTTGATTAGCCAATGAAAAAGTGCTATCTAAAAATTCAATTTAAAAAAAAAGTAACTAATCAGAAAATTAATATTACCTTAAAAATTACGAAAAACATAACAGAAAAAAATTAAATAAATTAAATAAAAAGTCAAGTTAGCGTTTCAGCATTTGAACAACGTTCGATCACCACTCACCAGTCTTGCCCGATCCATGCTTGACGGGAATTCATGAGAATTCGGGTCAAATTATGCAAGAGTATCTTCAATTTAATAGGAATTTATTTTACATTCAAATAGTTTACTTAAAGATTAAATTATCGAAATGTAAAAAAAGATTCACTATTTTCGTTAGAAATAATTAAGTAAAATCTGGGTTTTTTTTTTTTTTTCAGTGGGGGTAGAAAACATAATACAAAAATAAAATGTTACGTGACTTTTTTGACATCTACGGAAGAGCAGAAGTGACAATAAGATAGTTTGTTAGTTCACTACACATCTTATTTGTCTATCTAAGTTTTCGATACTTTGGAACGATTTAAATTATTCATATAAAAGACCATTCCCCCCCCCCTGAATGCTACTTAGGAATAATTTTCCCTTTTACCAGTTTGGTGCCTCCGACCACTTCATTACTACTAAAATTAAAAACAAACGTTAACGAAAGAAGTTCAGTTTTTAAAGTATCTAAAATTGGAAAAAAAAAGTTTAATAAACTTTAAAATTAAACGTAAAACACAAGAAAGAAATTTATAAAAATAATTTAACAACTTACTTTTAATAGATAATTTGGTTACTTTTTAGTAAACACTAACAGAATAATCGAGTTAAGCAGTGAAGTTTTAGAACGGCGAACGCAACTGCGGAAGTGAATGTTTTCAATCGACCAGTTAGTTAATTTGGTTCAGTCCCAGCTACCATATTTTATTTCATAAAACAAGACATACAAGAAGATCGCAGTACATGTTCAAAAACTGGATTTTAACGTAATATTAATTTTGAATCGGTTTTAATCTGGCCATAAAATAGGTGACAAGAGTCATGTTTATATTATAACTTTATATTTAAAATTTTTTTTTCACACAATTAATTAAAAAATCTATGTTGTAGCGGACATTTTGAAATAATGGAATTTTAATCGTTTTAATCTTTTAAAAATCAGTTAATTTTTAAGAAGTTACTTTTTCTTGGCAATTCAACTGATTATAGTATATAGAAACAGAATTTAGAAAAAACGTTATTTAAAAAAAAAACATAATATTAAATTTATATCAATTTTTTAATTGCAACTTCAAGGTAAATCTTTGTTCAATACGTGTATTTAAACTTTTAAAAAATAAATATTTTTTACTTATTTGAACTCTTATGTTTCATGATAAATAGAAATTTCGATAGATTTAAATATATTTTGTTCGAATTTAGAAAAAAATAAATATGTGGAGGGGGGGCACGCACCAAAATAATATTTCCCCTCATATATTTTACGGAAACTGCGTAATTTCATTCTAAAATGGATAAGTATCGAAAATTTCACGAAAATCTGACTATTAGTTAATTTTTGCTAGATTTATTTAATACGGGTATGTTTTCACGTTCGGAATGGGAACGATATTTTAAAGCGCCAATTATGTATAAACTATTTTCGTCTCGCAATTTCATTATTTTCATAGGATGAAAAATTTTTTTTTTAATTATTACTAGTTCATTTTGCCGTTATTTTAAATGGTAAAAAAAGTTATATTGATAATATTAATTTATAATAAAGTTAAATCGTTTTACACATAGGGTGGAGTAATTTTGTGGTGAATTTTGGCAGTCTCTAATGTATATTAGTGATGGGACGATTGCAAATTTGTTCTTGATTCCGATTGAATTACCGATTCTGTCTTAAATTCCCGATCCGATACGATTCCGATTCCAATTTTTTTAAAATTTCTAAATGTTTAATTAGTGATTTTTTTTTTTAATTACTCTAAAACCTTCTCATGTCTATATATATTTTCGCAAACAAAAAATGCACTTAATGTGTGTGTGGGAGGGACATATATTAAATATACGAAGGTGGGGGTCTAAATATTTTTCTCTGATGTTTTCCTTTTAATTGATTTAACAAATAATGAAACAACTAAAGATGCATTTCTCTTTTAAAACAAATCCGATTTGCATTTGTCAATAGTTGGCAAAATGCTATTTGATAGTTGATAAACAATTGAAAATAATTAACGATTGTTATACAAAATAAAACAGTATAGAAACAGAATAGTTAACAAAGTCCCCTCTCCATTTTAAACAGGAGTTTCTAAATAGCATAGTTACTATATAGAAAACAATTCTTAACTTAACGGATTTGAATGTATTCTTAACTATTCTATACGTTCTCTCTTCCAAACAATGTTCATGTGTTTACCCTCATCATAAATATTTGCTCAATTATTACTACTGACAATGTCATAGATATGTAGTAGATTGATTTGTTTTAATGAAAAAAAAAACGAAACAAAAAACAAGACGCAGATAATTATAATAGAAATACTTTTTACTAATATTGTGAGAATTTTAGACTAACACCCTTGGCTAAAAATGATATTTTCCTTTTTTTTTATTCGACTTTTATTTTGTTTTATGCGATTGCATATGGACACCTTAAAAATCTTGCTGGAAAAAAGCACAAACAATTATTTTTAAATTTAAACTTTTGTACATTAATTTACCCTAAAATGATGAATAATCATCATTTCCAGGCTACTCTAACATCGTAGAAATGTTTAATAACCCAAAGTCTGACTGGCAAGGTTGTAAAACTATGCGTAATCGCTTACACCTCCCCCCCTCCAAAAAAAAAAAAGCTTACAGAATTTATTTCCATGAGGAAAATAATCATTTTTGGTTAGTGTTCTAAAATGCTACAACGTCTCTGAAATGAAAAATCATTTTACGTCCAATTAATATTGAAGCATATCTCCATCCTAAATTCTTAAATAATTGCTTTGTTTGTTTATCTTCCCACCAAGTTTTTTAAGGCATTAATGCGTTAAAACTATCCATAAAACAAGGTAGATTGTATTGAAGGTCATTTGAGAAAAAGGGACTAACTAGCAGAGAACGTCAAATGGATGCATTCTAGTGACCTGAAATTGGTTGAATTAGAAGGTCAGACAGATAAAGTTTAACTGCGTGTTTCATCTTCGACTTCATTTTGCACCCCACAAATCACTCCCAGCATGGGGATAAACCACACTAGAGAATCTAATAATTATCTCTTCTACATGTTCATATTATAAAAACCTGAGCACCTCAAAAGAATGTGGATTAGATCTATCTTTGTTATAGTAATAAAAAAAAATGCTCTCCCGAGCTCGCTTCTGTCCTCTCCAAACTTACTGAATTTTTCTTAACTGACAGCTGAAAAATTGTCCTTATGATACCAGTTTTCAAGAACTCTGGTGAAAAAACTGACTCCAAAAATTATTGCCCTTAAAGTTTTTTCCTATTCTTTGCTAAAATAGTTGAATCAATCTAGTCCGCAATTTCGAAAATATTAAATTTCTTTCTGAACAACAGAATTTTGGCAACCTTGTTTACTAGTGGTTCCTAAATTTTGTGAGTTAATGTGTTTGCAGGTCATCTCAGCATACATAATGAAAGCTTATCCCTAACAGCCATCCCAATAGTAGAAATCTTGGAAATTAGAGAGAGAGAGAGAGAGAGAGAGAGAGAGAGAGAGAGAGAGAGAGAGAGAGAGAGAGAGAGAGAGAGAAAACGAACAAACCAAGTTATGTGTTCATCAATGTTTCGTCTTTATTTCAAGACTTCCTCTTGATGAATGAAAGTAAGAAAACAAAACACTAGTACAAATATTTGAAAATATATTTCTGGGTCTAATAAAATGTATGACTGTTCCATTTCAGAAATAGAAAAAGTCCTTAAAAATTCAAAAGAGGGGAAGCGTAGCGTTGTGAAAGAGTAAGATTTTTTTTATAATGTCATATAGCCGTTAATATATTTAAAAAGATATGATGCAATTCATATTCTTTTGGGAACAAATATGTCCGTTATAATTCAATGTGTAGCTGAAATGAAACGAGCATATGTTTGTTATGCAATTTATTGACTGATTATATATATTAATTATATGAGTTTTTTTCTATAGTGTGAGAGAGTTAACCTGTGTCTAAAATTATGTTCTTTTAATAAAAGTTTTCTTATTAATGGCAATATATTATAGAAACCTCCATATTGTTTACTATAATAACACAATAAAAACAGGTATGATAGTTGGTTTCTTCCTACGTGCATTCAGAATTTGCAGTCCAGAATATCTGGATGAAGAATTCAAATACCTCACAAATACTTTGAAAACCTTGCAATATTCCGCATATTTTATATTAAATGCTAAGAAAAACGCCACAGAAATATTTTCCAAGATAAACAAAATCATATACACCAGACAGTTCTCTCATAAACACAAATAATACAGTAATTTGCAGCACTAGACAAATCCTACAAACCACATCACAAACTATAAAACAAACCACATCACAAACTCCAAAACAAACCAATTTCCAATGCAGGCATATACACTGTTCCTTGCCAAAATTTCCATCATATATACTTTGGTGAAACCTAATGCAAATTAGAGAAAAAGCTCAATAAACATAAAAGAGATATAAGAAATAGCAGTTCTCTAAATGCATTATTCTCTCATTCATTGCAGCATAATCATACTTTTGACTTCAAACAAGCAAAAATAGTTCATTTCAAATAAACTGTGACAAAGACTTCTTGAATCAGTGCTTATCGCAAATTCAAGCACAATATTAAACAACATAGAGGTTTCTATAATGTATCACCATTAAAAAGTAAACTTCTGTTAAAAGACATAATTTAATTTTAGACACGTTAACTCTCCCACACTATAGAAAACACCTTGTGGGAACATGATGAGAATTAGCAGCGAACCGGATGTTAACGCATCCACCATGAGAGACAAAATGAAAAATCGTCTTTTGCACATGGCTCCACGCATCGCTTCTGCTTGGGAAGAAAAAAATAAGATAACCACAAAATAATTATCGACTAATGGCAGAGCTCCGTGCCTAAAATAAACACCTCAAATATCACAGTCGCTGGGAGCCGGTTTGCCACTATAAAATGAGGGGAACCAAAAAGAAGAGAGGAGATTCTCCCTACTGCGTCAGTGAACGCACGGTCATGGACGGATTCTCCCACCCGACCTAAAGAGATGAAGAAGAAAAAGAAATAAGGCACCAGTGAACTGAAGCCGACTACGCTCTCTAGTTATGGGCCAAACGCCTTCAATTCTAAACAATGCCTAATTCACACAAACCAAAGAAGAGAGGCGGAAAAAGAAGACGAAGACGCCGGGCTGCTAGCCGACCCCTACCCTAACCCTCTCCATCGTCCAAAAGATAAGTTACATTTTACGAACATTCATTCCTTGTCAATTCATACATACTGTGGTTAGAAGCAAGAAAGACAAGTCTTACCGTGGGTGCTCAGTGAGTGAGTTCAGGCGAAGAAAAGGAAGAACAAACATTTTTATTTCGTCCGTTCTCGCGTAATCTCGTGTGTGCGTGAAGATGGAAACTATAAAACGATGTTCATTTCTCAGTGCTGGGAGATTATTCCCGATCAGCCAGGATAAGGAGATTGGTTGAGTTGTCGGGCATCAGGGGACACGCCACGAGTCATGTAGTCAAGATGACTTTCATTACCGGGTTCCCGGAAGAGATATTGAAAAGGTTGCAGCAGCTCCCGGGAGTGGAGATGCTGGATGTGAGTGAGCTGCTTAAAACTGCAAAAATCTTGGTGAGCACCCAGCCCACGGAGCCTGGAGGAACGACAGCAACGGTACAGCAGGATGTGGGCAGGAATCTGCCAAACCCGGGGATGGCATGTTTCGAATGCGGGGGACCACACATGAGAAGAGACTGCAGGAAGTTCTTGCAACGGACAGTGGGTTACAAATGCAATCGAAGAGGAGGCCATTTAGTGGTAAAATGCACAAGTTCAGGAAACTGGCAAGGGGAGGCCGACGCGCCAGCGGCCGCCCCGATTCAAGAATAGTGGCGCACCCGCAGCAGATGGCCAAGCAGAAGATTGCGGTGGAAGGATGGGAAGTTATGGCCTTGATTGACACTGGCTGCACCACTACCATGGTGCACACTACCCTGGTCGGAAGATGGAAAGGGAAGAGTGAAGTAGTGGCATTCGATGGGTCGTGAGTGAAGTGTCGAGGGAGGAAGACCGTCACTATTGATATTGCTGAACGTCGGATGAGGGTCCATGCAATTGTCACTGATCGCCTGGTGCCTGGCGTCCAAGCCATCATTGGAATGGATGTTATATGCCGCCTTGGAGGTGTTACCATCACATGTAACAACGTGAGGTTCGGACTAGCTGAGTGCGCGGTGACGGAGCAAGCCCCCAGAGGGATCAACAAGGCCGGGGAGGAAAGAAAATTGTTGATCAAAGATCAGGACTTCCGAGCCGAATTCGACGGAGAGCGGTGGACGGTGGAGTGGGCATGGAAACATTAAGTGCCATCGCTGACAAACAGGGTGGCGTGCTACACAAATTCGCTTAGAGGAGGGGCAAGAAAGGAGTTTGAGCAAGAAGTCGACCGATGGATTGAGGAGGGGATACTGATGCCTTGGACGGATGATGTGGAGTCGGGCATTTTGCCGTTGATGGCCGTTCTGCAAACAACTAAAGGGAAAGTAAGACCGGTCCTGGATTTCGAGAGCTGAACGGCCATGTTAAGTGCCATATGGGAGGCGACACCATAGATGTCTGCAGTGAAACCATTAGGGAATGGAGGCAGATGAATGGCGCATCTACGTTGGTAGATCTAAAATCTGCCTATTTGCAACTCCATGTTGCCAAGAAGCTCTGGAAATATCAGTTAGTCAAGTACAAAGGCAAAACCTACTGCCTTATGTGAGTTGGGTTCGGGTTAAATTCGGCACCCAAGATTATGTCAACTATCCTCAGGAAGATTCTGGAGACAATGGGAAAGGGAGATGGGGTAGTGAGCTCATACATAGACGACATTCTGGTGAATGAGACTGTGGTAACTGTCAAGGAGGTGGTGGCTCATTTGAAGAGGTTCGGGTTGGTCGCCAAAGAGCCGGAAAAATTAGACGGAGGGGCTGCTTTGGGCCTAAAACTGAAACGAGGTGCGTCAGGCGGCCTAGAGTTTCGCAGGGGAAACGAGATCCCACAACTGAAGCAGGAGCTCAACAGACGTGAACTTTTTTCCATATGCGGAAAGTTGATCGGACATTACCCCATTGCTAGCTGGCTTAGACCAGCATGCAGCTACATAAAGAGACACGCCGAAGGATGAGGATGGAATGATAAGGTGGCAGAAAGAACGGTCGCCATGATGGAAGAGCTCCTGAAAGAAGTAGAATGGCAAGACCTAGTCTGGGGAACCTGGAACATACCACAGACATTGGATGGAGTCGTGTGGTGTGATGCGAGCAGCATTGCAACAGGGGTCGTTTTGGAAATTGGAGGAGTAGTTTTTTTTTTTTTTTTTTTTTTTTTACATAGGCATCACCACATTATCAAGGCCCAGAGGCCACTCAAGGATAAGGGTTAAAGAGTGTACAGTAGAAATTGGACAATATAGTAATCATTAGTAATGAAAATTTGGTAAATTTGATAACTTATATGGAACGGCTCATCAAGAACTTATTTACTTTAGACTTGAACACAACCATATTGTAGTCAGCCGGAAAGCAGGAAAACGGAAGACAATTCCACAGGCGTGCAGTTCTAAGAAAGAAGCTTTGTTCATGGAATCTACGATTAGGTTTAGGCACAGATAAAGAGTGGGGGGAATTATTGATAGTGTTTACAGCTAGACGAGTGTTTCTTGTGAAAGTTTGGCGAGGGGGGACCATAGATTGAAGCTCAGTCGAACACTTTCCATGAAAATAACGATACATCAGAGACAAACTTGCAACATCTCTTCTGTGAGATAGAGGTTGCAAGGAGGAGAAGAGGACATCTCCTACGAGGCTACGAAGTCTTTTTTGAACTCTTTCAAGGCAAGACAAGTCCTTTCTAGCAGCTCCTGCCCAGATGTGGCAACAGTATTCCATCCTTGGACGTACCTGGCTCTTATATAGATAGAGAATAGCATCAGCAGTGAGATATTTACCGGATCGATAGAAAGATCCCACCATTTTTCCAGCGGCCTTGGCAACAGATTTGATGTACGTGCTCCATTTAAGATCAGGAGTAATGGTCAAGCCAAGAAGCTTGTCAAAACTTGAGGCTTCCTGAAGACGAGAGCCATTCATTTCAATTGATGCCAAATGTGGATTAGAATGTTGATGATGTAAAGAGAGAAGCTTGGTTTTAGATGCATTAAAAGTTACTAGCCACTCCTTTCCCCATTGTACTACGTGCTCAAGATCAGAGGAGAGAGAATTGGAGAGAACTTGGTCGTTTACTGTCTTAGATGTGCTACCATAAATGGTAGTGTCGTCAGCATAAATGTCTACAAATGATGTAAGGATGTGATTTGGAAGATCATTAATGTAGATCAGGAAAAGAGTTGGGCCCAGGATGGACCCCTGAGGGACACCGGCATTAATACTGTGAGCTTCTGATTTTTGCCCCTCAACTACTACTCTTATGAACCTATCAGAAAGAAATGATTTAATAATTGAGAAGACATTTCCAGCTATACCATAGCTAGCGATCTTATGAAGTAAACCTTTATGCCATACTCTATCAAAGGCCTTAGATATGTCAAGAGCAATTGCCCTAGAAAGATTGCCATCGTTGAGAGATTTGCTAATCCTATGCGATATAACTGTAAGCACATCTGCTGTAGATCTAGCAGAACGGAAACCATATTGAGTGTCACTAAGAAGGTTATTTTTGTTGAGATGGTTGATTACTTCTGTATTTAACACAGATTCTAGCAACTTACTCATGACGCACAGGAGACTTATTGGCCTGTACTGAGAGGGGGATGAGCGGTCACCTGAATTCTTAAATACAGGGCATACTGATGAGATTTTCCAGGGAGATGGGAAACTATTCTTCTTAAGACAACGTTTAAACAGTTTTGTAAGTATGGGCGCTAGTTCAGGTTGAAGTTTTTTGATTACTATAATTGGAATACCGTCAGGGCCAGTTGCTTTACTGGAATCAAGGTTTTTTGATCAGCTTGGCAACATCACGTACAGATATACGTATATCACATAGCGTGTTTTCTGATACAGGAGGAAATATTGGGGGTTGGCGGCCTTGGTCGCAAAGGGTAGAATTAGCTGCAAAGTTCTTGACAAAGAGTTTGGCTTTGTCTGATGCTGAGGAGATTACCTCAGGTCCATTGATAATAGTTGGGATGGAGCACACGCTTCTGTTCAGGATTCTGTTTGCTATTTGCCAAAACTGGTGGGAACCAAGCCGCTGCTCAGCTACTTTGGACTTAACAGATTGAGCATACACCCCTCTTGCGTTCCTTATTATTTTCTTACAATGGTTGCTGGCAGACCTGAAAACGGCTTTAGTTTCCATACATCTATTACATTGGAAGCAGTGGAAAAAGTGATTTCTGTGCGCAATGGCAGCAGCACATTCTGGAGAGAACCATGGCTGGCTGTTAGGTTTTTGCTGAAACTTTTTAGAGTTGCAGAAGATGCAGCCTGGTTGAGGAAAAAGAATGACGTCAGCCACATCAATGTGGCGGAATTAGACGCGACAATAAAAGGAGTCAATCTGGCCTTGAAATGGGGACTACATGACATCTGCCTCAAGACAGACTCTGGCACGGTGTTTGCTTGGCTAAAGTCTCTCATTTCAAGCGAAAAAAGGATAAAAACGAAAGGGGCTGTGGAAATGTTAGTGAAGTACAGGCTTGGGGTGCTGGCTGAGCTGATGCAAGAGTTTTGTTTGAAGCTTTGCGTAGACATGGTGGCTTCTGAAAAGAACCGAGCCGATGCTCTCACGAGAGTGAAGAAGAGTTGGCTGTTGCCAAAGAAAGATGTTGTTGCTGCATCGGATCTAGATGATGTTGGCGTGTGAGAACTGCACAATTTGCACCATATGGGGGTAGAGAGGACTTGGTACTTAGTGAAAAAAGTCGACCTGAGGATCACCAAGGAGCAAGTGAGGCAAGTGGTCAGGACATGCGACAGATGTCAGTCGATTGATCCTGCTCCAAGCACGCATGAAGCTGGCCAATTGGAGGTGAGTGGGACCTGGGAGAGACTGGCATGCGATGTCACCCATTACAGGGGTGGACTTTACCTGACCATGATTGACTGTGGGCCCGGGCGATTTGCCCTATGGAAGAAGCTACGTGGAGGAACAGGCAATGAAATAACGGCAATCCTTGATGAGGTGTTTTTGGAGCGAGGCCCGGTGGAAGATTTGTTAACCGACAATGGGACTGCATTCAAGTCAGTAGCAGTGACAGAAATACTGAAGAAATGGAAGATCCAACAATTTTTCAGAGCTGCCTACAGATCCAGTGGCAATGGGATCGTGGAGAGAAACCACCGCACCATAAAGGCAGTTGCGGAAAGAGGAGGCACCTCACCTGAGCAAGCCGTCTTCTGGTATAACGTCGTCTAAACTGGGACAAGTACCAGAGACGGTTCCACAACTGTCAACGTTTGTATATTCCTGGGAACATCCCAGGGTGGAGTCGGCAAGCCGAGAAGTAGAGGCCACAGGGACAATTAAACTCGGGGACGAGGTATGGGTGAAGCCACTGGGGGCGCGCTGCACCACACAATGGAGTAAAGGCTGCGTGACTGGGAGGAACACTAGTAACAACATTGTGGAGGGCGGAGTCCCGAGGCACATTCTCGACGTTAGACCAGTGGAGGGCGAAGCAGTGGAGGGGAGTGTGCAGCCACAGGAGGAGGACGAGCCACCTCAGAGGCCAAGTAGAGAGAGGTGACCGCCACAGTGGATGAGAGACTATGAAATGTGATCTTGAGATCAGGGAGGCATGTGGTTAGAAGCAAGAAAGACAAGTCTTACCGTTCGTGCTCGGCGAGTGAGTTCAGGCGAAGAAAAGGAAGAACAAACATGGCGGCCAGCATTTTTATTTCGTCCGTTCTCGCGTAATCTCGTGTGTGCGTGAAAATGGAAACTATAAAACGATGTTCATTTCTCGGTGCTGGGAGATTATTCCCGATCAGGCAGGAGAGAAGGCAACGAGAGTAGAGACAGAGGACTGTAGCGATAACCTTTCTTGAACATTCCGTTTGTGTATTTGAGGTGAACCCCCCCATTATACTTCACATACCTACAAATATTTTACGAACATTCATTCCTTGTCAATTCATACATACCTACAAACATTTTACGAACATTCATCTCCTTCGTTAAATCACATTCCATCCTACGAACACTTTGCCTCTCCTAATACAAATTGTTGGTAGTAAATAAAATCGGTTCTCAACCTTCAATATGCGTCTGTCTTTAATTATATGGAGTCAGAATCTACACACTTCCAACGTTGTTCATTTCATGTATTCTTGGTTGTGGCCTCTATGGCATCCTTCCCCACCTCTAATCCTTTTTTATAAATACCGAGGCCATAACCGCCTATAATAATAAATACATATAATCAGTCAATAAATTACATAACAAAATACACTCATTTCATTTTAGCTACGCATCCATAGTTGAATTATAATAGATATATTTGTTCCAAAAAGAATATGAATTGAATCTTATCTTTTTAAATATATTAATGACTATATAACATGATAAAAAAAATCTTACTATCTTTCACAACGCTATGTCCCCCCACCTTTTTTTTTTTAAATTTCTAATGATTTTTTTCCATATATACACATGTATTATCTGATGTTTCCAGGGTTTAAGCAGGGGAATGAAACGTCCTCATCAAGAGGAAAGATAAGGAATAATTGTTATGGTGCATTTATTTTGATTTTTGATCTCTTCAAATCAAGTATTAGTATCATTATAAACATTGCCATGTCTACTATGTATGTTTAAAATTTCATAAAAATATGTTGAATAGTTTTTTTTAATTCATGGATACATTTATTTTCAGGGGTGAAGAGCGTTATACATCTTTGTTTTCCTACAAAATAAATCAAACATAACTTAAAAAAAGAGTATTCCTTTTATGTTGCTATCCAAGTTGTAAATGCCACTACTGTATAAAACTCAATTAAACTAAATATAGCCCACATTATCCACTATTACGCCTAGAAGCTATCTTCAGAAATTCATAATGATAGATTAATTAGTTTCAGAGTTTACCTCACACATATATAAACTTCAACATGAATGCCTACAGAAGAGAACTTGAATGCTTCCAAATCATTGTTCTCGAGTATTTGAGGTCTCTCTGTATATGGGCTTGTCAGGACAATTTGGAATAAGGATGCTTTTCCCTATATGTAAACCCTGACTAAATATTCAAATCCAAATAAGATCTTCTCGGTATGAATAACCTCAAGTAATAACATGAAGCTGGATACTCCACCAGACTAGATGAATTTTTGTCCTGGAATCCAGCAAGGGGAAGAATGCAGAGTTCTACTCTGTCTCAATAACTTCTTTGGCCACCCTCTTGAACTCCAGCTGATAACTTACAACTGGTCTTCTTTCCACCCAACATAGCAGCCAATTCACAACCAATGAATCAGGAAATCATAGAGAACCTCAAGTGCTACTACAAGAAGCTCCTGCTAAGCCACTGTCTTGAGGCCATGGACAAGGGAAAGGAGTTCAAGTTCACATTGCTCAATGCTCTACATGTTACTCAGCGTACTTGGTAGTGGGTCAGTGAATCGACGATCAGAAACTGTTTTACAAATTTATAGTTTGTAAAAAATGAGTCCAGATTGAGATCTGGTATTCACGAGCATGAGGAGATCAAGTTGTCTGACTTTCTCAAAGCTGACAAGCACCTCGCAACTGGTGCGTCTGTTATGCTGGAGGAGATTGCAAAGGAGATGCTCAGCCATAAGGAGCCAGTGGAAAGCGAAAATGACCAAGTAACTATTAAGGAGGAAATTGTTCCATTCAATGTAGCCTGCTATCGGGTTCATGCAGCAAAGCAGCAGAAAATCCAGTGTGATGCAAGCGTACAATTGATTAGACAACAAGATGCTCACGATCTGTTATGCCAGCTGAAGATTTTTGAGGGCTTTGGACTGAGCTGATGGAGAACTTTAGAAAATAAAGTCATTTTTTACAATAAAGGTCTTTTTATTTCAGAAAATAAGGCTGTTTCTATAAACCCTCATTACCATGCCATTTTTGGTCCCGATGGGTGGCATAGTAGCAAGGTTTAACTGTATTTGATTTGTTAGCGAGGGAAGGAATCTGTCATTATATTCACCAAAACCAACAAAATATACGCAAACTATGACTAAAAACACCTTGAATAACAAGTATTCTTCAGTTTTATGAAATCTGATGTGTGAACACATTCATCTTTGCTATATATATATATATATATATATATATATATATATATATATATATATATATACATGCATACATATATACACTCGTGAGTAAAAAAATAATGAGCACAATTTGATATATTTTATTACACCAAAAGCTATATTGAACAAAGAACAATTGAACAAGGAAACTTAAACGAGACTAATAACACAGAACCAGACATATACTTTAATAAATGCTTAGGATGGAATCGAATTCCCTTTAATCTTTAAAAATTTTTTTTAAAAGATCAATCCTTTTAGACATGCTCTCAACCAAAGTGGAACACTGTGAAGAGGATATGCTATTCCATTCGCTTTGCACAGCTTCCCACAGTTTGACATTGTTTGAAAAGGTTCTTCCATCCAATGCACGAGATATTATGGACCAAATATTCTCGATTGGGTTTAAATCGGGGCTTTGAGCTGACCAAAATATCACATTAATTGAATTATCAAAACATCATTTTTTGTGACTTTAGCAGTGTGTGCAGGGGCATTATCGTGTTGAAAAATAATGTTCTAAGATATTCCCAGCTTCTGGATACTTGGTAACATTGAATGTATTCCTTTGCATTAATTCTCTTCTCACATCTAATAACTTCTCCAACTCCTGCTGCAGTAAAAGTTCTCAATACCATTATCTCTCAATTCCTGTGTTTAACTGTCGTTTTTATACAAGTTGGTGAAAATCTTTCTCCAGTTCTTCGATTGCACCATTCGGGAGTATCAATAACAAGACAAAATCTTGATTCATCTAACCAGAAAACATTCCTGCACCAGTCTGTATCTTTCTTGCAACATTCATCTTTTTTTCATACAAGAAAACTCTCTTTCTGTCGTTGATGGCTTATTTGCACACCTTTTAGGAGAAAATCCCACCTCTTTCATTCGTCTCGATATTGTATATCTAGAAAATCCCATTTCTTTCATTCGTCTCGATATTGTATATCTAGAAAATCCCATTTCTTTCATTCGTCTCGATATTGTATATCTAGAAAATCCCATTTCTTTCATTCGTCTCGATATTGTATTTCTAGAAAATCACATTTCTTTCATTCGTCTCGATATTGTATATCTAGAAAATCACATTTCTTTCATTCGTCTCGATATTGAATATCTAGAAAATCCCATTTCTTTCATTCGTCTCGATATTGTATATCTAGAAAATCACATTTCTTTCATTCGTCTAGATATTGAATATCTAGAAAATCCCGTTTCTTTCATTCGTCGAGATATTGTATATCTAGAAAATCCCATTTCTTTCATTCGTCTCGATATTGTATATCTAGAAAATCCCATTTCTTTCATTCGTCTCGATATTGTATATCTAGAAAATCCCCTTTCTTTCATTCGTCTCGATATTGTATATCTAGAAAATCCCCTTTCTTTCATTCGTCTCGATATTGTATATATAGAAAATCACATTTCTTTCATTCGTCTAGATATTGAATATCTAGAAAATCCCGTTTCTTTCATTCGTCGAGATATTGTATATCTAGAAAATCCCATTCTTCCATTCGTCTCTATATTGTATATCTAGAAAATCCCATTTCTTTCATTCGTCTTGATATTGTATATCTAGAAAATCCCATTTCTTTCATTCGCCAAGATATTGTATATCTAGAAAATCCCCTTTCTTTCATTCGTGTCGATATTGTATATCTAGAAAATCCCATTTCTTTCATTCGTCTCAATATTGTATATCTAGAAAATCCCATTTCTTTCATTCGTCTCGATATTGTATATCTACAACATCCCATTTCTTTAATTCGTCAAGATATTGTATATCTAGAAAATCCCATTTCTTTCATTCGTCAAGATATTGTATATCTAGCAAATCACATTTCTTTCATTCGTCAAGATATTGTATATCTAGACAATCCCATTTCTTTCATTCGTCTCGATATTGTATATCTAGAAAATCACATTTCTTTCACTCGTCTCGATATTGAATATCTAGAAAATCACATTTCTTTCATTCGTCAGGATATTGTATATCTAGAAAATCCCATTTCTTTCATTCGTCTCAATATTATATATCTAGCAAATCCCATTTCTTTCATTCGTCTCGATATTGTATATCTACAACATCCCATTTCTTTCATTCGTCTCGATATTGTATATCTAGAAAATCCCATTTCTTTCATTCGTCTCGATATTGTATATCTAGAAAATCACATTTCTTTCATTCGTCTCGATATTGAATATCTAGAAACTCACATTTCTTTCATTCGTCTCGATATTGTATATCTAGAAAATCACATTTCTTTCATTCGTCTCAATATTATATATCTAGAAAATCCCATTTCTTTCATTCGTCAAGATATTGTATAACTAGAAAATCACATTTCTTTCATTCGTCCAGATATTGAATATCTCGAAAATCCCGTTTCTTTTATTCGTCGAGATATTGTATATCTAGAAAATCCCATTCTTTCATTCGTCGAGATATTGTATATCTAGAAAATCCCATTCTTTCATTCGTATCGATATTGTATATCTAGAAAATCACATTTCTTTCATTCGTCTTATATTTAACATCTAGAAACTCACATTTCTTTCATTCGTCTCGATATTGTATATTTAGAAAATCCCATTTCTTTCATTCGTCTCGATATTGTATATCTAGAAAATCACATTTTTTCATTCGTCGAGATATTGTATATCTAGAACATCCCATTTCTTTCATTCGTAAATGTATTGTATATCTAGAAAATCACATTTCTTTCATTAGTCTCAATATTGTATATCTAAAAAATCCCATTTCTTTTATTCCTCTAGATATTGTATATCTAGACAATCCCATTTTTTCCATTTGCCTCAATATTGTATATCTAGAAAATCCCATTTCTTTCATCTATCTCGATATTGTATATCTAGAAAATCCCATTTCTTTCATTCGTCTCGATATTGGTCATCTAGAAAATCCCATTTCTTTCATTTGTCTCGATATTGTTAATCTAGAAAAACCCATTTCTTTCATCTATCTCGATATTGTATATCTAGAAAGTCCCATTTCTTTCATTCATGACGATATTATATATCTAGAAAATCCCATTTCTTTCATTCGTCTCGATATTGTTCATCCAGAAAATCCCATTTCTTTCATTTTTCTCGATATTGTCTATCTAGAAAATCGCATTTCTTTCATTCGTCTCGATATTGTTCAACTAGAAAATCCCATTTCTTTCATCTATATCGATATAGTATATCTAGAAAATCCCATTTCTTTCATTCATGTCGATATTATATATCTAGAAAATCCCATTTCTTTCATTCATTTCGATATTGTTCATCGTCTCGATATTGTTCATCTAGAAAATCCCATTTCTTTAATCTATCTCGATATTGTATATCTAGAAAATCGCATTTCTTTCATTCGTCTCGATATTATATATCTAGAAAATCCCATTTCTTTCATTCGTCTCGATATTATATATCTAGAAAATCCCATTTCTTTCATTCATGTCGATGTTATATATCTAGAAAATCCCATTTCTTTCATTCCTCTCGATATTATATATCTAGAAAATCCCATTTTTTTCATTCGTCTCGATATTGTATATCTAGAAAATCCCATTTCTTTCATCTATCTCGATATTGTATATCTAGAAAATCCAATTTCTTTCATTCGTCTCGATATTATATATCTAGAAAATCCCATTTCTTTCATTTATCTCGATATTGTTCATCTAGAAAATCCCATTTCTTTCATATATCTCGATATTGTATATCTAGAAAATCCCATTTCTTTCATTCATGTCGATATTATATGTCTAGAAAATCCCATTTCTTTCATTCGTCTCGATATTGTTCATCTAGAACATACCATTTCTTTCATCTATCTCGATATTGTATATCTAGAAAATCCCGTTTCTTTCATTCATGTCGATATTATATATCTAGAAAATCTCATTTCTTTCATTCGTCTCGATATTGTATATCTAGAAAATCCCATTTCTTTAATTCGTCTCGATATTGTATATCTAGAAAATCCCATTTCTTTCATTCGTCTCGATATTGTATATCTAGAAAACCACATTTCTTTCATTCGTCTCGATATTGTATATCTAGAACATCACATTTCTTTCATTCGTCTCGATATTGAATATCTAGAAAATCCCATTTCTTTCATTCGTCTCGATATTGTATATCTAGAAAATCACATTTCTTTCATTCGTCTAGATATTGAATATCTAGAAAATCCCGTTTCTTTCATTCGTCTAGATATTGAATATCTAGAAAATCCCTTTTTTTCGTTCGCCGAGATATTGTATATCTAGAAAATCCCATTTCTTTCATTCGTCTCGATATTGTATATCTAGAAAATCCCCTTTCTTTCATTCGTCTCGATATTGTATATCTAGAAAATCCCATTTCTTTCATTCGTCTCGATATTGTATATATAGAAAATCACATTTCTTTCATTCGTCTAGATATTGAATATCTAGAAAATCACGTTTCTTTCATTCGTCGAGATATTGTATATCTAGAAAATCCCATTCTTCCATTCGTCTCGATATTGTATATCTAGAAAATCCCATTTCTTTCATTCGTCTTGATATTGTATATCAAGACAATCCCATTTCTTTCATTCGTCAAGATATTGTATATCTAGAAAATCCCATTTCTTTCATCTATCTCGATATTGTATATCTAGAAAATCCCATTTCTTTCATTCGTCTCAATATTGTATATCTAGAAAATCCCATTTCTTTCATTCGTCCCGATATTGTATATCTACAACATCCCATTTCTTTCATTTGTCTCGATATTGTATATCTAGAAAATCCCATTTGTTTCATTCGTCAAGATATTTTATATCTAGAAAATCACATTTCTCTCATTCGTCATGATATTGTATATCTAGAAAATCCAATTTCTTTCATTCGTCTCGATATTGTATATCTAGAAAATCACATTTCTTTCATTCGTCTCGATATTGAATATCTAGAAAATCATATTTCTTTCATTCGTCAAGATATTGTATATCTAGAAAATCCCATTTCTTTCATTCGTCTCAATATTATATATCTAGAAAATCCCATTTCTTTCATTCGTCTCGATATTGTATATCTACAACATCCCATTTCTTTCATTCGTCTCGATATTGTATATCTAGAAAATCCCATTTCTTTCATTCGTCTCGATATTGTATATCTAGAAAATCACATTTCTTTCATTCGTCTCGATATTGTATATCTAGAAAATCCCATTTCTTTCATTCGTCTCGATATTGTATATCTAGAAAATCACATTTCTTTCATTCGTCTCGATATTGAATATCTAGAAAATCCCATTTCATGCATTCGTCAAGATATTGTATATCTAGAAAATCACATTTATTTCATTCGTCTCAATATTATATATCTAGAAAATCCCATTTCTTTCATTCGTCTCGATATTGTATATCTAGAAAATCACATTTCTTTCATTCGTCCAGATATTGAATATCTCGAAAATCCCGTTTCTTTCATTCGTCGAGATATTGTATATCTAGAAAATCCCATTTCTTTCATTCGTCGAGATATTGTATATCTAGAAAATCCCATTCTTTCATTTGTCTCGATATTGTATATCTAGAAAATCCCATTTCTTTCATTCGTCTTATATTTTACATCTAGAAACTCACATTTCTTTCATTCGTCTCCATATTGTATATCTAGAAAATCCCATTTCTTTCATTCGTCTCGATATTGTATATCTAGAAAATCACATTGTTTCATTCGTCTAGATATTGTATATCTAGAAAATCCCATTTCTTTCATTCGTCGAGATATTGTATATCTAGAAAATCCTATTTCTTTCATTCGTAAATGTATTGTATATCTAGAAAATCCCATTTCTTTCATTCGTCTCGATATTGTATATCTAGAAAATCCCATTTCTTTCATCTATCTCAATATAGTATATCTAGAAAATCCCATTTCTTTCATTTGTCAAGATATTGTATATCTAGAAAATCCCATTTATTTCATCTATCTCGATATTGTATATCGAGAAAATCCCATTTCTTTCATTCGTTTCGATATTGTATATCTAGAAAATCCCATTTCTTTCATTCGTCTCGATATTGTTCATCAAGAAAATCCCATTTCTTTCATTTGTCCTGATGTTGTATATCTAGAAAATCCCATTTCTTACATTCGTCTCGATATTATATATCTAGAAAATCCCATTTCTTTTATTCGTCTCGATATTGTTCATCTAGAAAATCCCATTTCTTTCATCTATCTCGATATAGTATATCTAGAAAATCCTATTTCTTTCATTTGTCTCGATATTGTATATCTAGAAAATCACATTCTTTCATTCGTCTCGATATTGTATATCTAGAAAATCCCATTTCTTTCATTCGTCTCGATATTGTATATCTAGAAAATCCCATTCTTTCATTCGTCTCGATATTGTATATCTAGAAAATCCCATTTCTTTCATTCGTCTCGATATTGTTCATCTAGAAAATCCCATTTCTTTCATTTGTCCTGATGTTGTATATCTAGAAAATCCCATTTCTTTCATTCGTCTCGATATTATATATCTAGAAAATCCTATGTCTTTTATTCGTCTCGATATTGTTCATCTAGAATATCCTATTTCTTTCATCTATCTCGATATAGTATATCTAGAAAATCCTATTTCTTTCATTCATGTCGATATTATATATCTAGAAAATCCCATTTCTTTCATTCGTCTCGATATTGTTCATCTAGAAAATCCCATTTCTTTCATCTATCTCGATATTGTATATCTAGAAAATCCCATTTCTTCCATTCGTCTCGATATTATATATCTAGAAAATCCCATTTCATTCGTCTCGATATTGTTAAACTAGAAAATCCCATTTCTTTCATCTATCTCGATATTATATATCTAGAAAATCCCATTGCTTTCATTTGTCTCGATATTGTATATCTAGAAAATCCCATTTCTTTCATTCGTCTCGATATTGTTCATCTAGAAAATCCCATTTCTTTCATTTGTCTCGATATTGTATATCTAGAAAATCCCATTTCTTCCATTCGTCTCGATATTATATATCTAGAAAATCCCATTTCTTTCATTTGTCTCGATATTGTTCATCTAGAAAATCCCATTTCTTTCATCTATCTCGATATTGTATATCTACAAAATCCCATTTCTGTCATTTGTCTCGATATTGTATATATAGAAAATCCCATTTCTTTCATTCGTCTCGATATTATATATCTAGAATATCCCATTTCTTTCATTTATCTCGATATTATATATCTAGAAAATCCAATTTTTTCATTCGTCTCGATATTGTTCATCCAGAAAATCCCATTTCTTTCATTTGTCTCGAGATTGTATATCTAGAAAATCCCATTTCTTTCATTCGTCTCAACATTATATATCTAGAAAATCGCCTTTATTTCATTCGTCTCGATATTGTTCCTCTAGAAAATCCCATTTCTTTCATTCATGTTGATATTATATATCTAGAAAATCCCATTTCTTTCATTCATTTTGATATTGTTCATCGTCTCGATATTGTTCATCTAGAAAATCCCATTTCTTTAATCTATCTAAATATTGTATATCTAGAAAATCCCATTTCTTTCATTCGTCACGATATTGTTCATCTAGAAAATCCCATTGCTTTCATCTATCTCGATATTGTATATCTAGAAAATCCCATTTCTTTCATTCATGTCGATATATAATAATTTTCTAGATATACAATATCGAGACAAATGACAGAAATGGGATTTTCTAGATATATAATATCGAGATAGAGAAAAGAAATGGGATTTTATAGATGAACAATATCGAGACAAATGAAAGAAATGGGATTTTCAAGATATCTAGAAAATCCCATTTCTTTCATTCGTCTCGATATTGTTCATCTAGAAAATCCCATTTCTTTCATCTATCTCGATATTGTATATCTAGAAAATCCCATTTCTTTCATTCGTCTCGATATTATATATCTAGAAAATCCAATTTCTTTCATTCGTCTCGATATTGTTAATCTTAAAAAAACCCATTTCTTTCATCTATCTCGATATTGTATATCTAGAAAGTCCCATTTCTTTCATTCATGACGATATTATATATCTAGAAAATCCCATTTCTTTCATTCGTCTCGATATTGTTCATCTAGAAAATACCATTTCTTTCATTCATGTCGATATCATATATGTAGAAAATCCCATTTCTTTCATTCGTTCCGATATTTTATATCTAGAAAATCCCATTTCTTTCATCTATCACGATATTATATATCTAGAAAATCCAATTTCTGTAATTCGTCTCGATATTATATATCTAGAAAATCCAAATTCTTTTATTCGTCTCGATATTGTTCATCTAGAAAATCCTATTTCTTTCATCTATCTCGATATAGTATATCTAGAAAATCCCATTTCTTTCATTCATGTCGATATTATATATCTAGAAAATCCCATTTCTTTCATTCGTCTCGATATTGTTAATCTAGAAAATCCCATTTCTTTCATCTATCTCGATATTGTATATCTAGAAAATCCCATTTCTTCCATTCGTCTCGATATTATATATCTAGAAAATCCCATTTCTTTCATTTGTCTCGATATTGTTCATCTAGAAAATCCCATTACTTTCATCTATCTCGATATTATATATCTAGAAAATCCCATTTCTTTCATTTGTCTCGATATTGTATATCAAGTAAATCCCATTTCTTTCATTTTTCTCGATATTGTTCATCTAGAAAATCCCATTTCTTTCATTCGTCTCGATAATGTATATCTAGAAAATCCCATTTCTTTCATCTATCTCGATATTGTATTTCTAGAATATCCCATTTCTTTCATTCAGGACGATATTATATATCTAGAAAGTCCCATTTCTTTCATTCGTCTCGATATTGTTCATCTTGAAAATACCATTTCTTTCACTCATGTCAATATTATATATCTAGAAATCCCATTTCTTTCATTCGTCTCGATATTGTATATCTAGAAAATCCCGTTTCTTTCATCTATCTCGATATTATATATCTAGAAAATCCCATTTCTTTCCTTCGTCTCGATATTATATATCTAGAAAATCCCATTTCTTTCATTTATCTCGATATTGTTCATCTAGAAAATCCCATTTCTTTCATATATCCCGATATTGTATATCTAGAAAATCCCATTTCTTTCATTCATGTCGATATTATATGTCTAGAAAATCCCATTTCTTTCATTCGTCTCGATATTGTTCATCTAGAAAATACCATTTCTTTCATCTATCTCGATATTGTATATCTAGAAAATCCCATTTCTTTCATTTATGTCGATATTATATATCTAGAATATCCCATTTCTTTCATTCGTCTCGATATTGTATATCTAGAAAATCCCATTTCTTTCATTCGTCTCGATATTATATATCTAGAAAATCCCATTTCTTTCATTCATGTCGATATTGTATATCTAGACAATCCCATTTCTTTCATTCGTCTCGATATTATATATCTAGAAAATCCCATTTCTTTCATCTATCTCGATATTATATATCTAGAAAATCACATTTCTTTCATTCGTCTCGATATTATATATCTAGAAAATCGCATTTCTTTCATTCGTCTCGATATTGTTCATCTAGAAAATCCCATTTCTTTCATCTATCTCGATATTGTATACCTAGAAAATCCCATTTCTTTCATTCATGTCGATATTATATACCTAGAAAATCCCATTTCTTTCATTCGTCTCGATATTATATATCTAGAAAATCCCATTTCTTTCATTCGTCTCGATATTGTATATCTAGAAAATCCCATTTCTTTCATCTATCTCGATATTGTATATCTAGAAAATCCCATTTCTTTCATTCGTCTCGATATTATATATCTAGAAAATCCCATTTCTTTCATTCGTCTCGATATTGTTCATCTAGAAAATCCCATTTCTTTCATTCATGTCGATGTTATATATCTAGAAAATCACATTTCTTTCATTCCTCTCGATATTGTATATCTAGAAAATCCCATTTCTTTCATTCGTCTCGATATTGTATATCTAGAAAATCCCGTTTCTTTCATTCGTCTAGATATTGAATATCTAGAAAATCACATTTCTTTCATTCGTATAGATATTGTATGTCTAGAAAATCCCATTTCTTTCATTCGTCTCAATATTATATATCCAGAAAATCCCATTTCTTTCATTCGTCTCGATATTGTATATCTACTACATCCCATTTCTTTCATTCGTCTCGATATTGTATATCTAGAAAATCCCATTTCTTTCATTCGTCTCGATATTGTATATCTAGAAAATCACATTTCTTTCATTCGTCTCGATATTGTATATCTAGAAAATCCCATTTCTTTCATTCGTCTCGATATTGTATATCTAGAAAATCACATTTCTTTCATTCGTCTCGATATTGAATATCTAGAAAATCCCATTTCATTCATGCGTCAAGATATTGTATATCTAGAAAATCACATTTCTTTCATTCGTCTCGATATTGTATATCTAGAAAATCCCATTTCTTTCATTCGTCTCGATATTGTATATCTAGAAAATCACATTTTTTCATTCGTCTAGATATTGTATATCTAGAAAATCCCATTTCTTTCATTCGTCGAGATATTGTATATCTAGAACATCCCATTTCTTTCATTCGTAAATGTATTGTATATCTAGAAAATCCCATTTCTTTCATTCGTCTCGATATTATATATCTAGAAAATCCCATTTCTTTCATCTATCTCGATATTGTATATCTAGAAAATCCCATTTCTTTCATTTGTCAAGATAATGTATATCTAGAAAATCCCATTTCTTTACTCTATCTCGATATTGTATATCTAGAAAATCCTATTTCTTTCATTACTCTCGATATTGTATATCTAGAAAATCCCATTTCTTTCATTCGTCTCGATATTGTATATCTAGAAAATCACATTTCTTTCATTCGTCTCAATATTGTTCATCTAGAAAATCCCATTTCTTTCATTTGTCCTGATGTTGTATATCTAGAAAATCCCATTTCTTTCCTTCATGACGATATTATATATCTAGAAAATCCTATTTCTTTTATTCGTCTCGATATTGTTCATCAAGAAAATCCTATTTCTTTCATCTATCTCGATATAGTATATCTAGAAAATCCTATTTCTTTCATTCATGTCGATATTATATATCTAGAAAATCCCATTTCTTTCATTCGTCTCGATATTGTTCATCTAGAAAATCCCATTTCTTTCATCTATCTCGATATTGTATATCTAGAAAATCACATTTCTTCCATTCGTCTCGATATTATATATCTAGAAAATCCCATTTCATTCGTCTCGATATTGTTCATCTAGAAAATCCCATTTCTTTCATCTATCTCGATATTATAGATCAAGAAACTCCCATTGCTTTCATTTGTCTCGATATTGTATATATAGAAAATCCCATTTCTTTCATTTATCACGATATTATAGTTCTAGAAAATCCCATTTTTTCATTCGTCTCGATATTGTTCATCCAGAAAATCCCATTTCTTTCATTTGTCTCGATATTGTATATCTAGAAAATCCCATTTCTTTCATTCGTCTCGATATTATATATCTAGAAAATCCCATTTCTGTCATTTGTCTCGATATTGTATATCTAGAAAATCCCATTTCTTTCATTCATGTCGATATATAATAATTTTCTAGATATACAATATCGAGACAAATGACAGAAATGGGATTTTCTAGATATATAATATCGAGATAGAGAAAAGAAATGGGATTTTATAGATGAACAATATCGACACAAATGAAAGAAATGGGATTTTCAAGATATCTAGAAAATCCCATTTCTTTCATTCGTCTCGATATTATTCATCTAGAAAATCCCATTTCTTTCATCTATCTCGATATTGTATATCTAGAAAATCCCATTTCTTTCATTCGTCTCGATATTATATATCTAGAAAATCCCATTTCTTTCATTCGTCTCGATATTGTTAATCTAGAAAACCCATTTCTTTCATCTATCTCGATATTGTATATCTAGAAAGTCCCATTTCTTTCATTCATGACGATATTATATATCTAGAAAATCCCATTTCTTTCATTCGTCTCGATATAGTATATCTAGAAAATCCTATTTCTTTCATTCATGTCGATATTATATATCTAGAAAATCCCATTTCTTTCATTCGTCTCGATATTGTTCATCTAGAATATCCCATTACTTTCATCTATCTCGATATTATATATCTAGAAAATCCCATTTCTTTAATTTGTCTCGATACTGTATATCTAGAAAATCCCATTTCTTTCATTCGTCTCGATATTGTTCATCTAGAAAATCCCATTTCTTTCATTCGTCTCGATATTGTATATCTAGAAAATCCCATTTCTTTCCTCTATCTCGATATTGTATTTCTAGAATATCCCATTTCTTTCATTCATGACGATATTATATATCTAGAAAGTCCCATTTCTTTCATTCGTCTCGATATTGTTCATCTTGAAAATACCATTTCTTTCACTCATGTCAATATTATATATCTAGAAATCCCATTTCTTTCATTCGTCTCGATATTGTATATCTAGAAAATCCCATTTCTTTCATCTATCTTGATATTATATATCTAGAAAATCCCATTTCTTTCATTTGTCTCGATATTATATATCTAGAAAATCCCATTTCTTTCATTTATCTCGATACTGTTCATCTAGAAAATCCCATTTCTTTCATATATCTCGATATTGTATATCTAGAAAATCCCATTTCTTTCATTCATGTCGATATTATATGTCTAGAAAATCCCATTTCTTTCATTTGTCTCGATATTGTTCATCTAGAAAATACCATTTCTTTCATCTATCTCGATATTGTATATCTAGAAAATCCCATTTCTTTCATTTATGTCGATATTATATATCTAGAAAATCCCATTTCTTTCATTCGTCTCGATATTGTATATCTAGAAAATCCCATTTCTTTCATTCGTCTCGATATTATATATCTAGAAAATCCCATTTCTTTCATTCATGTCGATGTTGTATATCTAGACAATCCCATTTCTTTCATTCGTCTCGATATAGTATATCTAGAAAATCCCATTTCTTTCATCTATCTCGATATTATATATCTAGAAAATCCCATTTCTTTCATTCGTCTCGATATTATATATCTAAAAAATCGCATTTCTTTCATTCGTCTCGATATTGTTCATCTAGAAAATCCCATTTCTTTCATCTATCTCGATATTGTATATCTAGAAAATCCCGTTTCTTTCATTAATGTCGATATTATATATCTAGAAAATCCCATTTCTTTCATTCGTCTCGATATTATATATCTAGTAAATCCAATTTCTTTCATTCGTCTCGATATTGTATATCTAGAAAATCCCATTTCTTTCATCTATCTCGATATTGTATATCTATAAAATCCCATTTCTTTCATTCGTCTCGATATTATATATCTAGAAAATCCCATTTCTTTCATTCGTCTCGATATTGTTCATCTAGAAAATCCAATTTCTTTCATCCATCTCGATATTGTATATCAAGAAAATCCCATTTCTTTCATTCGTCTCGATATTATATATCTAGAAAATCCCATTTCTTTCATTCGTCTCGATATTGTTCATCTAGAAAATCCCATTTCTTTCATTTAGGTCGATGTTATATATCTAGAAAATCACATTTCTTTCATTCCTCTCGATATGGTTCATCTAGAAAATCCCATTTCTTTCATTCGTCTCGATATTTTATATCTAGCAAATCCCATTTCTTTCATTCATGTCGATATTATATATCTAGAAAATCCCATTTCTTTCATTCGTCTCGATATTGTATATCTAGAAAATCCCATTTCTTTACTCTATCTCGATATTGTTCCTCTAGAAAATCCCATTTCTTTCACTCATGTCGATAATATATATCTAGAAAATCCCATTTCTTTCCTTCGTCTCAATATTGTTCATCTAGAAAATCCCATTTCTACATCTGTCTCGATATTGTATATCTAGAAAATCCCATTTCTTTCATTAATGTCGATATGATATATCTAGAAAATCCCATTTCTTTCATTCATCTCGATATTGTTCATCTAGAAAATCCCATTTCTTTCATCTATCTCGATATTGTATATCTAGAAGATCCCATTTCTTTCATTCGTCTCGATATTATATATCTAGAAAATCCCATTTCTTTCATTCGGCTGTATATTGTATATCTAGAAAATCCCAGTACTTTAATCTTTCTCGTTATTGTATATCTAGAAAATTTTATTTCTTTCATTCATCACGATATTATATATCTAGAAAGTCCCATTTCTTTGATTCGTCTCGATATTGTACATCTAAGAAAATCCCATTTCTTTCATTCATGTCGATATTATACGTCTAGAAAATCCCATTTCTTTCATTCGTCTCGATATTGTTCATCTAGACAATCCCATTTCTTTCATCTATCTCGATATTGTATATCTAGAAAATCCCATTTCTTTCATTCATGTCGATAATATATATCTAGCAAATCCCATTTCTTTCATTCGTCTCGATATTGGTCATCTAGAAAATCCCATTTCTTTCATCTATCTCGATATTGTATATCTAGAAAATCCCATTTCTTTCATTCGTCTCGATATTTTATATCTAGAAAATCCCATTTCTTTCATCTATCTCGATATTGTATATCTAGAAAATCCCATTTCTTTCACTCATGTCAATATCATATATCTAGAAAATCCCATTTCTTTCATTTGTCTCGATATTGTTCATCTAAAAAATCCCATTTCTTTCATCTATCTCGATATTGTATATCTAGAAAATCTCATTTCTTTCATTCGTCTGGATATTATATATCTAGAAAATTCCATTTCTTTCATTCATGTCGATGTTATATATCTAGAAAATCCCATTTCTTTCATTCCTCTCGATATTGTTCATCTAGAAAATCCCATTTCTTTCATTCGTCTCGATATTGTTCATCTAGACAATCCCATTTCTTTCATCTATCTCGATATTGTATATCTAGAAAATCATATTTCTTTCATTCGTCTCGATATTATATATCTAGAAAATCCCATTTCTTTCATTCGTCTCGATATTGTTGATCTAGAAAATCCCATTTCTTTCGTCTATCTCGATATTGTATATCTAGAAAATCCCATTTCTTTCACTCATGTCAATATTATATATCTAGAAAATCCCATTTCTTTCATTCGTCTCGATATTGTTCAACTAGAAAATCCCATTTCTTTCATCTATCTCGATATTGTACATCTAGAAAATCCCATTTTTTTCATTCGTCTCGATATTATATATCTAGAAAATCCCATTTCTTTCATTCGTCTCGATATTATATATCTAGAAAATTCAATTTCTTTCAGTCATGTCGATGTTATATATCTAGAAAATCCCATTTCTTTCATTCCTCTCGATATTGTTCTTCTGGAAAATCCCATTTCTTTCATTCTTCTCGATATTGTATATCTAGAAAATCCCATTTCTTTCATTCATGTCGATATTATATATCTAGAAAATCCCATTTCTTTCATTCGTCTCGATATTGTATATCTAGAAAATCCCATTTCTTTCATCTATCTCGATATTGTATATCTAGAAAATCCCATTTCTTTCATTCGTCTCGATATTATATATCTAGAAAATCCCATTTCTTTCATTCGTCTCGATATTGTTCATCTAGAAAATCCCACTTCTTTAATCTATCTCGATATTGTATATCAAGAAAATCCTATTTCTTTCACTCATGTCGATCATATATATCTAGAAAATCCCATTTCTTTCATTCGTCTCGATATTGTTCATCTAGAAAATCTCATTTCTTTCATCTATCTCGATATTGTATATCTAGAAAATCATATTTCTTTCATCCGTCTCGATATTATATATCTAGAAAATCCCATTTCTTTCATTCGTCTCGATATTGTTCATCTAGAAAATCCCATTTCTTTCATCTATCTCGATATTGTATATCTAGAAAATCCTATTTCTTTCATTCATGACGATATTATATATCAAGGAAGTCCCATTTCTTTCATTCGTCTCGATATTTTTCATCTAGAAAATCCCATTTCTTTCATCTATCTCGATATTGTATATCTAGAAAATCCTATTTCTTTCATTCATGTCGATATTATATATCGAGAAAATCCCATTTCTTTCATTCCTCTCGATATTGTTCATCTAGAAAATCCCATTTCTTTCATCTGTCTCGATTTGTATATCTAGAAGATCCCATTTCTTTCATTCGTCTCAATATTATATATATAGAAAATCCCATTTCTTTCATTCGTCTGTATATTGTATATCTAGAAAATCCCATTACTTTCATCTCTCTCGATATTGTATATCTAAAAAATCCCATTTCTTTCGTTCATGACAATATTATATATCTAGAAAGTCCCATTTCTTTGATTCGTCTCGATATTGTTCATCTAAAAAATCCCATTTCTTTCATTCATGTCGATATTATATATCTAGAAAATCCCATTTCTTTCATTCGTCTCGATATTTTATATCTAGAAAATCCCATTTCTTTCATCTATCTCGATATTATATATCTAGAAAATCCCATTTCTTTCATTCGTCTCGATATTGTTCATCTAGAAAATCCCATGTCTTGCATCTATCTCGATATTGTATATCTAGAAAATCCCATTTCTTTCATTCATGTCGATATTATATGTCTAGAAAATCCCATTTCTTTCATTCGTCTCGGTATTGTTCATCAAGAAAATTCCATTTCTTTAATCTATCTCGATATTGTATATCTAGAAAATCCCATTTCTTTCATTCATGTCGATATTATATATCTAGAAAATCCCATTTCTTTCATTCGTCTCGATATTGTTCATCCAGAAAATCCCATTTCTTTCATTCGTCTCGATATTATATATCTAGAAAATCCCATTTCTTTCATTCGTCTCGATATTGTTCATCTAGAAAATCCCATTGCTTTCATCTATCTCGATATGGTATATCTAGAAAATCCCATTTCTTTCATTCGTCTCGATTTGTATATCTAGAAAATCCCATTTCTTTCATTCGTCTCGATATTATATATCTAGATAATCCCATTTCTTTCATTCATGTCGATATTGTATATCTAGAAAATCCCATTTCTTTCATTCGTCTCGATATTGTATATCTAGAAAATCCCATTTCTTTCATCTATCTCGATATTATATATCTAGAAAATCCCATTTCGTTCATTTGTCTCGATATTATATATCTAGAAAATCCCATTTCTTTCATTCGTCTCGATATTGTTCATCTAGAAAATCCCATTTCTTTCATCTATCTCGATATTGTATATCTAGAAAATCCCATTTCTTTCATTCATGTCCATATTATATATCTAGAAAATCCCATTTCTGTCATTCGTCTCGATATTGTTAGTCCAGAAAATCCCATTTCTTTCATTCGTCTCGATATTATATATCTAGAAAATCCCATTTCTTTCATTCGTCTCGATATTGTTCATCTAGAAAATCCTATTGCTTTCATCTATCTCGATATGGTATATCTAGAAAATCCCATTTCTTTCATTCATGTTGATATTATATATCTAGAAAGTCCAATTTCTTTCATTCGTCTCGATATTGTTCATCTAGAAAATCCCATTTCTTTCATCGATCTCGATATTGTATATCTAGAAAATCCCATTTCATTCATTCGTCTCGATATTATATATCTAGAAAATCCCATTTCTTTCATTCGTCTCGATATTATATATCACGAAAATCCCATTTCTTTCATTCATGTCGATGTTATATATCTAGAAAATCCCATTTCTTTCATTCCTCTCGATATTGTTCATCTAGAAAATCCCATTTCTTTCATTCGCCTCGATAGTTTATATCTAGAAAATCCCATTTCTGACATTGATGTCGATATTATATATCTAGAAAATCCCATTTCTTTCATTCGTCTCGATATTATATACCTAGAAAATCCCATTTCTGTCATTCATCTCGATATTGTATATCTAGAAAATCCCATTTCTTTCATCTATCTCGATATTGTATATCTAGAAAAACATATTACTTTCATTCGTCTCGATATTTTATATCTAGAAAATTCCATTTCTTTCATCTATCTCTATATTGTATATCTAGAAAATCCCATTTCTTTCACTCATGTCAATATTATATATCTAGAAAATCCCATTTCTTTCATTCGTCTCGATATTGTTCATCTAGAAAATCCCATTTCTTTCATCTATCTCGATATTGTATATCTAGAAAATCCCGTTTCTTTCATTCGTCTCGATATTATATATCTAGAAAATCTAATTTCTTTCATTCGTCTGGATATTATATATCTAGAAAATTCCATTTCTTTCATTCATGTCGATGTTATATATCTAGAAAATCCCATTTCTTTCATTCCTCTCGATATTGTTCATCTAGAAAGTCCCATTTCTTTCATTCGTCTCGATATTTAATATCTGGAAAATCCCATTTGTTTCATTCATGTCGATATTATATATCTAGAAAATCCCATTTCTTTCATTCGTCTCGATATTATATATCTAGAAAATCCCATTTCTTTCATTCGTCTCGGTATTGTTCATCCAGAAAATCCCATTTCTGTCATCTATCTCGATATTGTATATCTAGAAAATCCCATTTCTTTCATTCATGTCGATATTATATTTCTAGAACATCCCATTTCTTTCATTCGTCTCGATTTGTATATCTAGAAAATCCCATTTCTTTCATTCGTCTCGATATTATATATCTAGAAAATCCCATTTCTTTCATTCATGTCGATATTGTATATCTAGAAAATCCCATTTCTTTCATTCGTCTCGATATTGTATATCTAGAAAATCCCATTTCTTTTATCTATCTCGATATTATATATCTAGAAAATCCCATTTCTTTCATTCGTCTCGATATTATATATCTAGAAACTCCCATTTCTTTCATTCGTCTCGATATTGTTCATCTAGAAAATCCCATTTCTTTCATCTATCTCGATATTGTATATCTAGAAAATCCCATTTCTTTCATTCATGTCGATATTATATATCTAGAAAATCCCATTTCTTTCATTCGTCTCGATATTGTTCATCCAGAAAATCCCATTTCTTTCATTCGTCTCGATATTATATATCTAGAAAATCCCATTTCTTTCATTCGTCTCGATATTGTTCATCTAGAAAATCCCATTGCTTTCATCTATCTCGATATGGTATATCTAGAAAATCCCATTTCTTTCATTCATGTCGATATTATATATCTAGAAAGTCCAATTTCTTTCATTCGTCTCGATATTGTTCATCTAGAAAATCCCATTTCTTTCATCGATCTCCATATTGTATATCTAGAAAATCCCATTTCATTCATTCGTCTCGATATTGTATATCTAGAAAATCCCATTTCTTTCATTCGTCTCGATATTATATATCTAGAAAATCCCATTTCTTTCATTCATGTCGATGTTATATATCTAGAAAATCCCATTTCTTTCATTCCTCTCGATATTGTTCATCTAGAAAATCCCATTTCTTTCATTCGTCTCGATATTTTATATCTAGAAAATCCCATTTCTTTCATTCATGTCGATATTATATATCTAGAAATCCCATGTCTTTAATTCGTCTCGATATTATATACCTAGAAACTCCCATTTCTTTCATTCGTCTCGATATTGTATATCTAGAAAATCCCATTTCTTTCATCTATCTCGATATTGTATATCTAGAAAATCCCATTTCTTTTACTCATGTCGATAATATATATCTAGCAAATCCCATTTCTTTCATTCGTCTCGATATTGGTCATCTAGAAAATCCAATTTCTTTCATCTATCTCTATATTGTATATCTAGAAAATCATATTTCTTTCATTCGTCTCGATATTTTATATCTAGAAAATCCCATTTCTTTCATCTATCTCGATATTGTATATCTAGAAAATCCCATTTCTTTCACTCATGTCAATATTATATATCTAGAAAATCCCATTTCTTTCATTCGTCTCGATATTGTTCATCTAGAAAATCCAATTTCTTTCATCTATCTCGATATTGTATATCTAGAAAATCCCGTTTCTTTCATTCGTCTCGATATTATATATCTAGAAAATCTCATTTCTTTCATTCGTCTCGATATTATATATCTAGAAAATTCCATTTTTTTCATTCATGTCGATGTTATATATCTAGAAAATCCCATTTCTTTCATTCCTCTCGATATTGTTCATCTAGAAAGTCCAATTTCTTTCATTCGTCTCGATATTTTATATCTAGAAAATCCCATTTCTTACATTCATGTCGATATTATATATCTAGAAAATCCCATTTCTTTCATTCGTCTCGATATTATATATCTAGAAAATCCCATTTCTTTTATTCGTCTCGATATTGTTCATCTAGAAAATCCCATTTCTTTCATCTATCTCGATATTGTATATCTAGAAAATCCCATTTCTTTCATTAATGTCGATATTATATGTCTAGAAAATCCCATTTCTTTCATTCGTCTCGATATTGTTCATCCAGAAAATCCCATTTCTTTCATCTATCTCGATATTGTATATCTAGAAAATCATATGTCTTTCATTCGTCTCGATATTATATATCTAGAAAATCCCATTTCTTTCATTCGTCTCGATATTGTTCATCTAGAAAATCCCATTTCTTTCATCTATCTCGATATTGTATATCTAGAAAATCCCATTTATTTCACTCATGTCAATATTATATATCTAGAAAATCCCATTTCTTTCATTCGTCTCGATACTGTTCAACTAGAAAATCCCATTTCTTTCATCTATCTCGATATTGTATATCTAGAAAATCCCATTTCTTTCATTCGTCTCGATATTATATATCTAGAAAATCCCATTTCTTTCATTCGCTTCGATATTATATATCTAGAAAATCCCATTTCTTTCATTTGTCTCGATATTGTTCATCTAGAAAATCCCATTTCTTTCATTCGTCTCGATATTATATATCTAGAAAATCCCATTTCTTTCATTTATCTCGATATTATATATCTAGAAAATCCCATTTCTTTCATTCGTCTCGATATTGTTCATCTAGAAAATTCCATTTCTTTTATTTATCTCGATATTGTATATCTAGGAAATCCCATTTCTTTCATTCGTCTCGATATTATATATCTAGAAAATCCCATTTCTTTCATTCGTCTCGATATTATATATCTAGAAAATCCCATTTCTTTCATCTATCTCGATATTGTATATCTAGAAAATCCCATTTCTTTCATTCATGTCGATATTATATATCTAGAAAATCCCATTTCTTTCATTCGTCTCGGTATTGTTCATCTAGAAAATCCCATTTCTTTCATCTATCTCGATATTTTATATCTAAAATATCCCATTTCTTTCATTCATGTCGATATTATATATCTAGAAAATCCCATTTCTTTCATTCGTCTCGATATTGTTCATCTAGAAAATCCCATTTCTTTCATTCGTCTCGATATTGTTCATCTAGAAAATCCCATTTCTTTCATCTATGTCGATATTGTATATCTAGAAAATCCCATTTCTTTGATTCATGTCGATATTATATATCTAGAAAATCCCATTTCTTTCATTCGTCTCGATATTGTACATCTAGAAAATCCCATTTCTTTCATCTATCTCGATATTGTATATCTAGAAAATCCCATTTCTTTCATTCGTCTCGATATTATATATCTAGAAAATCCCATTTCTTTCATTCGTCTCGATATTTTTCATCTAGAAAATCCCATTTCTTTCATCTATCTCGATATTGTATATCTAGAAAATCCCATTTCTTTCATTCATGTCGATATTATATATCTAGAAAATCCCATTTCTTTCATTCGTCTCCATATTGTATATCTAGAAAATCCCATTTCTTTCATCTATCTCGATATTGTATATCTAAAAAATCCCATTTCTTTGATTCATGTCGATATTATATATCTAGAAAATCCCATTTCTTTCATTCGTCTCGATATTGTTCATCTAGAAAATCCCATTTCTTTCATTCGTCTCGATATTGTTCATCTAGAAAATCCCATTTGTTTCATCTATCTCGATATTTTATATCTAGAAAATCCCATTTCTTTCATTCATGTCGATATTATATATCTAGAAAATCCCATTTCTTTCATTCGTCTCGATATTGTTCATCTAGAAAATCCCATTTCTTTCATCTATCTCGATATTGTATATCTAGAAAATCCCATTTCTTTCATTCATGTCGATATTATATATCTAGAAAATCCCATTTCTTTCATTCGTCTCGATATTATTCATCTAGAAAATCCCATTACTTTCATCTATCTCGATATTGTATATCTAGAAAATCCCATTTCTTTCATTGGTCTCGATATTATATATCTAGAAAATCCCATTTCTTTCATTCGTCTCGATATTGTATATCTAGAAAATCCCATTTATTTCATTCGTCTCGATGTGTTATATCTAGAAAATCCCATTTCTTTAATTCGTCTATATTGTATATCTAGAAAATCCCATTTCTTTCATTCGTCTTGATATTGTATATCTAGAATATCCCGTTTCTTTCATTCTCGGGGGGGGGGGGTGAAACCTCATAAGAGCTAAGTTGAAGAGCTCTTGTTCTTTGTTGGGAAATTAATTAGAGGAACTTAACCTGCATCATGGAGCTGTGATCAAAGAACTCGACTATAAACAAGTGTAAAACGATATATGAATAACTATTTTGTTTTGTTATATAAAAATGTCCCAGAGTTTTTCCTACTTTCTCGATTGCCAGCCTTAATCAAGTTTATTTCAGGTATGCCTTGATGCCAGATGATGAGAGAGATAAACTGGATCGAGCACGAAGCCAGTGACGGCCTAAATCGACAATGTTGCCACACGGACTTAGGGTCATGCACATTTCACGTGCCCTGAGCAACAGAAGGATATTTTCCAGTTACCAGTGAGAATCTGATCACCCTTGAGGGGTCCACCACTAGACAAATAAGAATGTAGCCCTGCTGGGTTGCATCTAAGGTCCTGTGAGCTGGGAGCGACGAACACGGCCAGAAGTACATCACAAGCATGCTCCTGTGAACCAGGATAGTGACGGATTCAGCCCAGCCCTCAGAAAGAGAGGGTGTTAGGGTTATATTATGGTGCCGTGACCAGGATATCACATCTCTATGAGATGTGCACAAATGAGTAACCACAAACACATTTTTGAAGCGTCTGGAACTCAGTTTTCTTGAAAAAAAAAACATTGAAAAAATAAGGAAAAAGGAAAATGGTATAGAAAAATGTTTAAAAAAAATCGGGGGAAAAGAACGATTGGAAAAAAAACTTATTAAAAAGATAAGAAAGATTGACATTGAATTTATCGGAAAGAAAAGAGAGATTGAAATTGACCTTTGAGGGCATGGCTAAAAACATAATAGCCAGCTGTCAGAATGCATGAAAAAAAGAACTGCAGCAAGGAGCAAGGAGGACCACGAGAGTCAGAGAAAAGGAGAGATGAAAGAAACGAAGCAGACGATAAGAGAGGTAAGGGCAGATTTTTATTGGTTCCTATTGCTTCGCTTAAATATTTTTTTAGGTGCGTTGTCAGTGTTGTTTTTCTTGATTAAGTGTCCCGTAATGAAAGTTTTGTCTTAATATGCAAAGTATTATCGATTTTGCTTCCACCTCCAAAGGAAAAAGTGAAAATGAAATATGTATTCGTTAGACTAGTTGATATGCCATCATTGTATAAGAACGGACGCGCATATGTTGTCACTGATATGAGAGAGAGAGAGAGAGAGAGAGAGAGAGAGAGAGAGAGAGAGAGAGAGAGAGAGAGAGAGAGAGAGAGATAGGCAAGTCCACTTAAAAGGCATAGCAGTAAACAGATTTAGTAGACATGAGGAGAGAGGGAAGGGCGAAAAGCAAAAAAGCAGCAAGCCCCAAGACCAGCTTGGAGCAGGAGCGAGGTGTGGCGAATTGATGAGCATAAGAGTGTATATGATTTATCACGGGTAGCAGTCCGAAGGGTTAAATTCGCTTTGAACATTTTAAAAGAAAAATAGTTTTTGAAAAAAAAGGGAGAGTAAAGGAAAAATAAATAAATAAATAAATAAATTATAATAGAACGACGGTCATATAATGGTTGAAAGAAAAAAGAAAGAAAAGAACTGACAGAAAGAGAGCGACAGTTGACAGTTTTAGAAGAAAAAAAAATGCGATCGTTTTTGTAATTTCTGAAATTGAATTGGTTTGTGAAAAAAAAAAAAGAAATGTGTGATTTTGTTTGTATATCTTAAATCATAGTTTATCGGCATGGACTGTAAGGACACAATGAGAAATGAATAAGGAATTTCACAAAGTTACCGGTTGATTGGGAAAACGCTGTGAGGCAGCTGAATAGAATTGCCCAAAATGGGATGCAAACCCCGGGGAGGGTGTATAAAAAGTGCTGAATGCACGGTGTGTAATACATGGAGTTTGACGGTAGATTTAACGAGACACTGGGTGTGTCTGCGTGAGATGCCATGGAAAAGGCATGTGAGAATACGAATATCATAGATGTGTGATATCTCCGCCCGGTCCGCAGTGACAGACACCATGATTTGATAGAAGAAAAAATAAATAAATAAAGGGAACTGTTTCATTATTTTAATAATTGTATTGAAATGTACTAATTTTTTTTTGAAAAAAAAAAATTTTTTTAGATGAGGACTGATAACGTGTGTAATAGTTGTGTAGCATTCTCCCCTGTTGTGAATAGAAAATGAGTTGGCCTGAGAGTTTTCATGAAATGTGAATAAAATATTGTGTGAAGTGATGTTAAGGCATTTAAACTGTTGAATAGAAAAACAGTTGGCCTGAGAGTTTTCATGAAATGTGAATAAAATATTGTGTGAAGTGATGTTAAGGCATTTAAACTGTTGAATAGAAAATCAGTTGGCCTGAGAGTTTTCATGAAATGTGAATAATATATTGTTGGAAGTGATGTTAAGGCATTTAAACTGTTGAATAGAAAATTATTTGGTCAGAGTTTTCACAGGGTGTGAGGTGGTAAATTGGTTGGAAGTGGCATTAAAACATTTAGGCTGTCAAAGAAAAACCATTGAGCCTGGGAATTTACATTAAAAAAAATGAAATCAATCGCATGGTAAATAGTTTTGAAGCATTTAAACTGTCAAGTAGAATGTCTTAAAGAAACTAACGGTGCTGATAGTATTCTGTTTTGAAAAAATTATGCAGTCGTTGAGAAGGCGTGGGAAATGTGCCTCTATGCCAAGAGGGTTGCATGAGCTGAGGACACAGTTCTTTCCCTTCGTGTAAAGGATTGAGAGAGATGCGTCTGAAGAAAAGAAAAACTCCGAGGTTTATGATGTTATGAGTAAAGATATTGCATTCTTGGTTTTTAGATATTTTTGTAATCGAGCACTCTACTGGAGTAGAGCTAATCATTTTTATGTGCCCAACATGTCGCTTAGATTTAAAACCGACACTATTGATGGTAAATTTAAATTTTTGTATAGCTGAAGAATGGATTGCTATTGAGCAAGTAGAGATAAATAAATAGAGGCGTAAATGTGACTTGACTGTGCCACGTTTGGTTAGAGTTATTTCAGTCACGAGAATATCACATTTACCTTGTTTTCATTTTGTTGGCTTCGGATAATCATGTGAGAATTAAGTGAGATTTTTTTTGAAGACAGTGATTTGAAGGGGAGCAATTAGACCCACGGATGAACAATAAATTAGTCATGCGGAAATACAGTGTTTGAAAGAAGACAAAGTTAAAGAGGGTCAATCACACCAGAAATGAATAGAGATCTCTGTTTGAGTCCGTGTGAATTATGAGATGAAAGATCTTATTACCATCAGTTGGCTCGATGCACTGGAAAATGTGCATGTGAGTAGTATGCCTGAAAACTTTTGTCAATCTCGTAGGAGAGAGAATTAATTGTATTGGGAATTCTGTATTGTATTTGGGAATTCTGACTGAAAAGAAATAGTTTATTTTAATTTGAGGACCAACTAAATTTGGAAAAGAAGAGAAATATCAGAAAAATGGATGTGTGGAAAGGATCTGACCTTTCTTTTACTCAATGAGGTGTGAGAGAAATCTGGAGATTGTTTTTTTTAATTAGCAGATAGCTGGATAAAAATGTGGGAGTCAATAATGAAAGAATTCCCCAGTTTTAAATGTAGGAAGGAATCAGGTAACCACAAACCACCGACAGTAGCGCACCTGGGCGAGGCAGGGATACCAATGAGTGCCCTCTACCAAACCTGGATAGCATGCATGAGCTGCGACCATCGACAAAACCCAAGATTACAAGCAGGGACCCCAAAGTCAATCCCTAAGCCATTATTAAAAAAGAAAACGAATGAAAAAAAAAAAACAAATATCAAAAGCGCAAATATTTTTCTGATTGTTTATGATTTATTAGAAAGAGAAAATGAGCAAGTAGTTTAAAGGGTGTATGAACCCTCCTTTGATAGTGAACTGAGCATGGTTATCTTTCCTCGGTTGCATGCACATATGTTAAGTCATAGAGAAGCACCGAAAATGAAAAAAAAATGAAAAAAAAGGAACACACGTTTTGCATGCACATGATCAGTTGTAAAGAAGAACTGAAAATAAAAGGAAAACAAGAAACTGTTTTGCATGTACATGATTTAGTCACCTCAATAGTAAAGTGAAAAAAAGTTTATCAACTGAAAAAATGCATGTGTAGGCGAATATAAAAATCCATGACTCATGAGCTGTGGAAGCTTATAAATGCATGGGTGCATGTTTGGTTATTGAATGAGTGCCATTTTATCTGATGATAAGAACTATGAACTACATACAAGTACTTATGCACGCATACATACTACATTATAATATATACAGCAGTACAACCAGAACCATTGGACAAGAACATTTTTGCATGCTGAATGGACAATTTTTGTCAGATGCTTTTTATTGACTGATTGTAGAATTACTAGTTTCGGGTCAGGCTTCTGGTGCAGGTCGCATATATGCCAATTATGATTAATTGACAAGTGAAAGGAAGGGCCGGATATGACGAGATTCCTGGCGACACCAGATGATCTTGCTTTTCAAATAGAGGAAGAGAAGAAGGGAGACAGATTTGGAATTATCTACATGTCAAAAGAGATGGTCTTGTTTTTCAAATAGAGGAAGAGAGGGCAGCAGAGGGGGGTGTTAATGTCTGATTGGGACAAAACAAATGTCTATGGGATTTTGTCAGAAAGAGAAAAACCAAATAATAATTTGTTTTGTCTCATTTGCTGTTATATATCTATCAACAACGGAAAGGTTGTTTTTAAAATCTCTGTTGAGCGAGATGAAGAATGGGGGTCAAAAAGTAGGGGTCACCGCCAGGCATTGTTTGACCTGGGTGACTAATCATGCCTAATTGGTAATAAGTAAAAAAACCTCAGTGCAGGGGGGGTTGAGGTCTGGTAGAGATAAGCTCTAAGAGAAAAGAAAGAATAACTCCAGAAAGATGGAAGGGGAATTTCTGATTTGATAAAAACTATTGGTTTTTTAGAGTTAGGGCCCTTTTACTCACTGGCATTTGAGGCATCCACATCGCTCTCACCCTACCTGGGGGGGGGGGGGCGAAAGCTCATAAGAGCTAAGTTGAAAAGCTCTTGTTCTTAGCTGGGAAATTAATTAGAGGAACTTAACCTGCATCATGAAGCTTGGATCAAAGAACTCGACTATAAACAAGTGTAAAACGATTTATGAATAATTATTTTGTTTCGTTATATAAAAATGTCCCAGAGTTTTTCCTACTTTCTCGATTGCAAGCCTGAATGAAGTTTATTTCAGGTATGCCCTGACGCCAGATGATGAGAGAGATAGACTGGATCCAGCACGAAGCCAGAGTGACAACCGAAATCGACAATTTTGCTCCACGGACTTAGGGTCATGCACATTACGCGTGCCCTGAGCAGCAAAAGATATTTTCCAGTGACCAGTGAGAGTCTGATCACCTTTGAGGGGTCCACCACTAGACAAATAAGAATGTAGACCTGCTGGGTTGCATCTATGGTCCTGTGAGCTGGGAGCGACGAACACGGCCAGAAGTACATCACAAGTATGCTCCCGTGAACCAGGATAGCGACGGATGCCGCCCGGCCCCCGGAAAGAGAGGGTGTTATGGTTATAATTGTATATCTAGAAAATCCCATTTCTTTCATTCGTCGAGATATTGTATATCTAGAACATCCCATTCCTTTCATTCGTCTCAATATTGTATATCTAGAAAATCACATTTCTTTCATTCGTCGAGATATTGTATTTCCAGAACATCCCATTTCCTTCATTCGTCTCGATATTGTATATCTAGAAAATCCCATTTTTTTCATTCATCTCAATATTGTATATCTAGAAAATCCCATTTCTTTCATTCGTCTAGATATTGTATATCTAGAAAATCCCATATCTTTCATTCGTCTCAATATTGTATGTCAAGAAAATCACATTTCTTTCATTCGTCTCGATATTGTATATCTAGAAAATCCCATTTCTTTATTTCGTCTCAATATTGAATATCTAGAAAATCCCATTTCTTTCATTCGTCTCGATATTGTATATCTAGAAAATCACATTTTTTTCATTCGTCGAGATATTGTAATTCCTGAAAATCCCATTTCTTTCATTCGTCTCAATATTGTATTTCCAGAAAATCCAATTTCTTTCATTCGTCTCAATATTGTATATCTAGAAAATCCCATTTCTTTCATTCGTCTCTATATTGTATATCTAGAACATCACATTTCTTTAATTCGTCTCGATATTGTATATCTAGAAAATCCCATTTCTTTCATTCGTCTCGATATTGTATATCTAGAAAATCCCATTTCTTTCATTCGTAAAGATATTGTATATCTAGAAAATCCCATTTCTTTCATTCGTAAAGATATTGTATATCTAGAAAATCCCATTTCTTTCATTCGTCTCGATATCGTATATCTAGAAAATCCCATTTCTTTCATTCGTCTCGATATTGTATATCTAGAAAATCCAATTTCTTTCATTCGTCGAGATATTGTATATCTAGAAAATCCCATTTCTTTCATTCGTCAAGATATTGTATATCTAGAAAATCCCATTTCTTTCATTAGTCTCAATATTGTATATCTAGAAAATCCCATTTTTTTCATTCATCTAATTATTGTATATCTAGAAAATCCCATTTCTTTCATTCGTCAAGATATTGTATATACAGAAAATCCCATTTCTTTCATTCGTCTCAATATTGTATATCTCGAAATCCAATTCCTTTCATTCGTCAAGATATTGTATATCTAGAAAATCCCATTTCTTTCATTCGTCTCGATATTGTATATCTAGAAAATCCCATTTCTTTCATAAGTCAAGATATTGTATATATAGAAAATCCCATTTCTTTCATTCGTCTCGATATTGTATATCTAGAAAATCCCATTTCTTTCATTCGTCTCGATATTGTATATCTAGAAAATCCCATTTCTTTAATTCGTCTCGATATTGTATATCTAGAAAATCCCATTTCTTTCATTCGTCTCAATATTGTATATCTAGAAAATCCCATTTCTTTCATTGGTCAAGATATTGTATATCTAGAAAATCCCATTTCTTTCATTCGTCTCGATATTGTATATCTAGAAAATCCCATTTCTTTCATTCGTCTCAATATTGTATATCTAGAAAATCCCATTTCTTTCATTGGTCAAGATATTGTATATCTAGAAAATCCCATTTCTTTCATTCGTCTCGATATTGTATATCTAGAAAATCATATTTCTTTCATTCGTCTCGATATTATATATCTAGAAAATCCCATTTCTTTAATTCGTCTCAATATTGTATATCTAGAAAATCACATTTCTTTCATTCGGCTCGATATTGTATATCTAGCAAATCCCATTTCTTTCATTCGTCTCGATATTGTATATCTAGAAAATCACATTTCTTTAATTCGTCAAGATATTGTATATCTAGAAAATCCCATTTCTTTCATTCGTCTCGATATTGTATATCTAGAAAATCCCATTTCTTTCATTCGTCTCGATATTGTATATCAAGAAAATCACATTTCTTTCATTCGTCTCGATATTGTATATCTAGAAAATCCCATTTCTTTCATTCGTCTCGATATTGTCTATCTAGAAAATCCCATTTCTTTCATTCGTCAAGATATTGTATATCCAGAAAATCCCATTTCTTTCATTCGTCAAGATATTGTATATCTAGAAAATCCCATTTCTTTCATTCGTCTCGATATCGTATATCTAGAAAATCACATTTCTTTCATTCGTCTCGATATTGTATATCTAGAAAATCCCATTTCTTTCATTCGTCGAGATATTGTATATCTAGAAATCCCATTTCTTTCATTCGTCAAGATATTGTATATCTAGAAAATCCCATTTCTTTCATTCGTCTCGATATTGTATATCTAGAAAATCCAATTTTTTTCATTCATCTAATTATTGTATATCTAGAAAATCCCATTTCTTTTATTCGTCTAGATATTGTATATCTAGAAAATCCAATATCTTTCATTTGTCTCAATATTGTATGTCTAGAAAATCCCATTTCTTTCATTCGTCTCGATATTGTATATCTAGAAAATCCCATTTCTTTCATTCTTCTCGATATTGTATATCTAGAAAATCCCATTTCCTTCATTCGTCTCGATATTGTATATCAAGAAAATCCCATTTCTTTCATTCGTCTCAATATTGTATATCTAGCAAATCCCATTTCTTTCATTGGTCAAGATATTGTATATCTAGAAAATCCCATTTCTTTATTTCGTCTCGATATTGTATATGTAGAAAATCCCATTTCTTTCATTCGTCTCGATATTGTATATCTAGAAAATCCCATTTCTTTCATTCGTCTCAATATTGTATATCAAGAAAATAACATTTCTTTCATTCGGCTCGATATTGTATATCTAGAACATCCCATTTCTTTCATTCGTCTCGATACTGTATATCTAGAAAATCCGATTTCTTTAATTCGTCAAGATATTGTATATCAAGAAACTCACATTTCTTTCATTCGTCAAGATATTGTATATCTAGAAAATCCCATTTCTTTCATTCGTCTCGATATTGTATATCTAGAAAATCCGATTTCTTTCATTCGTCTCGATATTGTATATCTAGAAAATCCCATTTCTTTCATTCGTCTAGATATTGTATATCTAGAAAATCCCATTTCTTTCATTCGTCAAGATATTGTATATCTAGAAAATCACATTTTTTTTAATTCGTCTCGATATTGTATATCTAGAAAATTCCATATCTTTCATTCGTCTCGATATTGTATATCTAGAAAATCCCATTGCTTTCATTCGTCAAGATATTGTATATCTAGAAAATCCCATTTCTTTCATTCGTCAAGATATTGTATATCTAGAAAATCCCATTTCTTTCATTCGTCTCGATATCGTATATCTAGAAAATCACATTTCTTTCATTCGTCTCGATATTGTATATCTAGAAAATCCCATTTCTTTCATTCGTCGAGATATTGTATATCTAGAGAATCCCATTTCTTTCATTCGTCAAGATATTGTATATCTAGAAAATCCCATTTCTTTCATTCATCTAATTATTGTATATCAAGAAAATCCCATTTCTTTTATTCGTCTAGATATTGTATATCAAGAAAATCCCATTTCTTTTATTCGTCTAGATATTGTATATCTAGAAAATCCCATATCTTTCATTCGTCTCAATATTGTATGTCTAGAAAATCCCATTTCTTTCATTCGTCTCGATATTGTATATCTAGAAAATCCCATTTCTTTAATTTATCTCGATATTGTTTATCTAGAAAATCCCATTTCTTTCATATATCTCGATATTGTATATCTAGAAAATCCCATTTCTTTCATTCGTCAAGATATTGTATATCTAGAAAATCCCATTTCTTTCATCCGTCTCGATATTGTATATCTAGAAAATCCCATTTCTTTCATTCGTCAAGATATTGTATATCTAGAAAATCCCACTTTTTTCATTCGTCTCGATATTGTATATCTAGAAATCCCATTTCTTTCATTGGTCAAGATATTGTATATCTAAAAAATCCCATTTCTTTCATTCGTCTCGATATTGTATATCTAGAAAATCTCATTTCTTTCATTGGTAAAGATGTTGTATATATAGAAAATCCCATTTCTTTCATTCGTCTCGATATTGTATATCTACAAAATCCCATTTCTTTCATTCGTCAAGATATTGTATATCTAGAAAATCCCATTTCTTTCATTTGTCTCGATATTGTATATCTAGAAAATCATATTTCTTTCATTCGTATCAATATTGTATATCTAGAAAATCCCATTTCTTTCATTGGTCAAGATATTGTATATCTAGAAAATCCCATTTCTTTCATTCGTCTCGATATTGTATATCTAGAAAATCCCATTTCTTTCATTCGTCTCGATATTGTATATCTAGAAAATCCCATTTCTTTCATTCGTCTCAATATTGTATATCTAGAAAATCCCATTTCTTTAATTCGGCTCGATATTGTATAACTAGCAAATCCCATTTCTTTCATTCGTCTCGATATTGTATATCTAGAAAATCCCATTTCTTTCATTCGTCAAGATATTGTATATCAAGAAAATCACATTTCTTTCATTCGTCAAGATATTGTATATCTAGAAAATCCCATTTCTTTCATTCGTCTCAATATTGTATATCTAGAAAATCCCATTTTTTTCATTCATCTGATTATTGTATATCAAGAAAATCCCATTTCTTTTATTCGTCTAGATATTGTATATCTAGAAAATCACATATCTTTCATTCGTCTCAATATTGTATGTCTAGAAAATCCCATTTCTTTCATTCGTCTCGATATTGAATATCTAGAAAATCCCATTTCTTTCATTTATCTCGATATTGTTCATCTAGAAAATCCCATTTCTTTAATATATCTCGATATTGTATATCTAGAAAATCCCATTTCTTTCATTCGTCTCGATATTGTATATCTAGAAAATCCCATTTCTTTCATTCGTCTCGATATTGTATATCTAGAAAATCCCATTTCTTTCATTCGTCAAGATATTGTATATCTAGAAAATCCAATTTCTTTCATTCGTCTCGATATTGTATATCTAGAAATCCCATTTCTTTCATTGGTCAAGATATTGTATATCTAGAAAATCCCATTTCTTTCATTCGTCTCGATATTGTATATCTAGAAAATCTCGTTTCTTTCATTGGTCAAGATATTGTATATATAGAAAATCCCATTTCTTTTATTCGTCTCGATATTGTATATCTAGAAAATCCCATTTCTTTCATTCATCAAGATATTGTATATCTAGAAAATCCCATTTCTTTCATTCGTCTCGATATTGTATATCTAGAAAATCCCATTTCTTTCATTCGTCTCAATATTGTATATCTAGAAAATCCCATTTCTTTCATTGGTCAAGATATTGTATATCTAGAAAATCCCATTTCTTTCCTTCGTCTCGATATTGTATATCTAGAAAATCCCATTTCTTTCATTCGTCTCGATATTGTATATCTAGCAAATCCCATTTCTTTCATTCGTCTCAATATTGTATATCTAGAAAATTACATTCCTTTCATTCGGCTCGATATTGTATATCTAGCAAATCCCATTTCTTTCATTCGTCTGGATATTGTATATCTAGAAAATCCCATTTCTTTAATTCGTCAAGATATTGTATATCAAGCAAAATAACATTTCTTTCATTCGTCAAGATATTGTATATCTAGAAAATCCCATTTCTTTCATTCGTCTCGATATTGTATATCTAGAAAATCCCATTTCTTTCATTCCTCAAGATATTGTATATCTAGAAAATCACATTTTTTTCACTCGTCTCTATATTGTATATCAAGAAAATAACATTTCTTTAATTCCTCTCGATATTGTATATCTAGAAAATCCCATTTCTTTCATTCGTCTCCATATTGTATATCTAGAAAATCCCATTTCTTTCATTCGTCAAGATATTGTATATCTAGAAAATCCCATTTCTTTTCATTCGTCAAGATATTGTATATCTAGAAAATCCCATTTCTTTCATTCGTCTCAATATTGTATATCTAGAAAATCCCATTTCTTTAATTCGTCTCGATATTGTATATCTAGAAAATCACATTTTTTTCATTCGTCGAGATATTGTAATTCCAGAAAATCCCATTTCTTTCATTCGTCTCAATATTGTATTTCCAGAAAATCCCATTTCTTTCATTCGTCTCAATATTGTATATCTAGAAAATCCAATTTCTTTCATTCGTCTCTATATTGTATATCTAAAAGATCCCATTTCTTTAATTCATCTCAATATTGTATATCTAGAAAATCCCATTTCTTTCATTCGTCTCCATATTGTCAATCTAGAAAATCCCATTTCTTTTATTCGTCTCGATATTATATATCTAATAAAAACCCATTAATTTCATTCGTCGAAATATTGTATATCTAGAAAATCCCATTTCTTTCATTCGTCTCCATATTGTATATCTAGAAAATCCCATTTCTTTCATTCGTCAAGATATTGTATATCTAGAAAATCCCATTTCTTTTCATTCGTCAAGATATTGTATATCTAGAAAATCCCATTTCTTTCATTCGTCTCAATATTGTATATCTAGAACATCCCATTTCTTTTTTTCGTCTCGATATTGTATATCTGGAACATCCCATTTCTTTCATTCGTCTAGATATTGTATATCTAGAAAATCCCATTTCTTTCATTCGTCTCAATATTGTATATCTAGAAAATCCCATTTCTTTCATTAATCTCGATATTGTATATCTAGAAAATCCCATTTCTTTCATTCGTCTCAATATTGTATATCTAGAAAATCCCATTTCTTTCATTCGTCAAGATATTGTATATCTAGAAAATCCCATTTCTTTCATTCGTCAAGATATTGTATATCAAGAACATCACATTTCTTTCATTCGTCTCGACATTGTATATCTAGAAAATCCCATTTCTTTCATTCGTCAAGATATTGTATATCTAGAACATTCCATTTCATTCATTCGTCAAGATATTGTATATGTAGAAAATCCCATTTCTTTCGTTCGTCAAGATATTGTATATCTAGAAAATCCCATTTCTTTCATTCGTCAAGATATTGTATATCTAGAAAATCCCATTTCTTTCATTCGTCAAGATATTGTATATGTAGAAAATCCCATTTATTTTATTCGTCTCGATATTGTATATCTAGAAAATCCCATTTCTTTCATTCAAGATATTGTATATCTAGAAAATCCCATTTCTTTCATTCGTCAAGATATTGTATATCTAGAAAATCACATTTTTTTCATTCGTCAAGATATTGTATATCTAGAAAATCCCATTTCTTTCATTCCTCAAGATATTGTATATCTAGAAAATCCCATTTCTTTCATTCGTCTCGATATTGTATATCTAGAAAATCACATTTCTTTCATTCGTCTCGATATTGTATATCTAGAAAATCCCATTTCTTTCATTCGTCTCGATATTGTATATCATGAAAATCACATTTCTATCATTCGTCTCGATATTGTATATCTAGAAAATCCCATTTCTTTCATTCGTCTCGATATTGTATATCTAGAAAATCACATTTCTTTCATTCGTCAAGATATTGTATATCTAGAAAATCCCATTTCTTTCATTCGTCAAGATATTGTATATCTAGAAAATCACATTTCTTTCATTCGTCTCAATATTGTATATCTAGAAAATCACATTTCTTTCATTCGTCTCGATATTGCATATCTAGAAAATCACATTTCTTTCATTCGGTAAGATATTGTATATCTAGAAAATCCCATTTCTTTCATTCGTCAAGATATTGTATATCTAGAAAATCCCATTTCTTTAATTCGTCTCGATATTGTATATCTAGAAAATCCCATTTCTTTAATTCGTCTCGATATTGTATATCTAGAAAATCCCATTTCTTTCATCGGTCTCGATATTGTATATCTAGAAAATCCCATTTCTGTCATTCGTCTCGATATTGTATATATAGAAAATCCCATTTCTTTCATTCGTCAAGATATGGTATATATAGAAAATCCCATTTATTTCATTCGTCTCGATATTGTCTATCTAGAATATCACATTTCTTTCATTCGTCTCGATATTTTATATCTAGAAAATCCCATTTCTTTCATTCGTCAAGATATTGTATATCTAGAAAATCACATTTCTTTCATTCGTCAAGATATTGTATATCTAGAAAATCCCATTTCTTTTATTCGTCAAGATATTGTATATCTAGAAAATCCTATTTCTTTCTTTCGTCTCGATATTGTATATCTAGAAAATCACATTTCTTTCATTAATCTCGATATTGTATATCTAGAAAATCCCATTTCTTTCATTCGTCTCAATATTGTATATCAAGAAAATCCCATTTCTTTCATTCGTCAAGATATTGTATATCTAGAACATCCCATTTCTTTCATTCGTCAAGATATTGTATATCTAGAAAATCCCATTTCTTTCATTCGTCAAGATATTGTATATCTAGAAAATCCCATTTCTTTCATTCGTCTCAATATTGTATATCTAGAAAATCCCATTTCTTTCATTCGTCTCGATATTGTATATCTAGAAAATCCCATTTCTTTCATTCGTCTCGACATTGTATATCTAGAAAATCCCATTTCTTTCATTCGTCAAGATATTGTATATCTAGTACATCCCATTTCATTCATTCGTCAAGATATTTTATATCTAGAAAATCCCATTTCTTTCGTTCGTCAAGATATTGTATATGTAGAAAATCCCATTTCTTTCATTCGTCAAGATATTGTATATCTAGAAAATCCCATTTCTTTCATTCGTCAAGATATTTTATATCTAAAAAATCAGATTTCTTTCATTCGTCTCGATATTGTATATCTAGAAAATCCCATTTCTTTCATTCGTCAAGATATTGCAGATCTAGAAAATCCCATTTCTTTCATTCGTCAAGATATTGTATATCTAGAAAATCCCATTTCTTTAATTCGTCAAGATATTGTATATCTAGAAAATCCCATTTTTTTCATTCGTCGAGATATTGTATATCTAGAAAATCCCATTTCTGTCATTCGTCAAGATATTGTATATCTAGAAAATCCCATTTCTTTCATTCGTCAAGATATTGTATATCTAGAAAATCCCATTTCTTTCATTCGTCTCGATATTGTATATCTAGAAAATCCCATTTCTGTCATTCGTCAAGATATTGTATATCAAGAAAGACACACTTCTTTCATTCGTAAAGATATTGTATATCTAGAAAATCCCATTTCTTTCATTCGTCTCGATATTGTATATCTAGAAATCCCATTTCTTTAATTCGTCTCGATATTGTATATCTAGAAAATCATATTTCTTTCATTCGTCAAGATATTGTATATCTAGAAAATCCCATTTCTTTCATTGGTCTCGATATTGTATATCTAGAAAATCCCATTTCTTTCATTCGTCTCGATATTGTATATATAGAAAATCACATTTTTTTCATTCGTCAAGATATTGTATATCTAGAAAATCCCATTTCTTTCATTCGTCAAGATATTGTATATCTAGAAAATCCCATTTCTTTTATTCGTCAAGATATTGTATATCTAGAAAATCCCATTTCTTTCATTCGTCAAGATATTTTATATCTAGAAAATCACATTTTTTTCATTCGTCAAGATATTGTCTATCTAGAAAATCACATTTCTTTCATTCGTCAAGATATTTTATATCTAGAAAATCCCATTTCTTTCATTCGTCAAGATATTGTATATCTAGAAAATCCCATTTCTTTTATTCGTCAAGATATTGTATATCTAGAAAATACCATTTCTTTCATTCGTCTCGATATTGTATATCTAGAAAATCACATTTCTTTCATTAATCTCGATATTGTATATCTAGAAAATCCCATTTCTTTCATTCGTCTCAATATTGTATATCAAGAAAATCCCATTTCTTTCATTCGTCAAGATATTGTATATCTAGAAAATCCCATTTCTTTCATTCGTCAAGATATTATATATCTAGAAAATCCCATTTCTTTCATTTGTGTACTAGTTAGGACCATGTCTAAGAAAGATTAACAAGATGTTGGTTTATGTTACATTTAAACTTTTTATATCAGTACAATCAGGGAAGCAGGAAATGAATGCCAGAAAGCTTTTTACTCTAACAGTTTAGCAGGAAGGGACGTCCAATGTCTAGCTGTTCTAGGAGGAAGAAACTATTAGAGTAAAAAGCTTTCTGGCATTCATTTCCAGCTTCTGTTTTGAATTCTCTGTTAAATCATAAATTTTCTTTCGATCCTTCAAAACAGTTAATTTAAGTCTGTGGTCGTCCTTCAAAGTGAATACTCTAGGGTGATATACCAAGCATTTGACTTTGAACCTTTGTACAATTCACTACAGAAAGAGATTTTTTCACTTTTTCTTTTAAAATATTAAAAATCTACTTGTAAGTCATTTTGGACTGCCTTAATCCGTCAATTCGGTTTTTTATATCTTCACCACGATGTGGTCCTACCATATTTAGGATTAAGTCTTCCACTTATTATTATATGCCATAATAATAATGATCTGAAAAATAGAAATTTTCAGTTAAAATTACCAAAAATTTATTGTAAAAATAGATTTCTTCCTTCTTTCAATCTTGGCCCATTAATTTTTGCTATATATATATATATATATATATATATATATATATATATATATATATATATAATTTAAAGGAGATTAGAATAATAGTCTAAAGAGCTAAGTGTATTTTAATGTAATAGTGAAATTACTAGTTTAATTAAAATACAGGAAATGCTCGTTGTAATTTAGATATATAATAAGCTCGATAGTTAAATGTCCTAGAGCTAATTCAATATTAAGTAATGTGATTTATAATTTAAAAATTCATCATTCAATAAAATAAAAAGCTATAGCAAACATCTAAATGACTACTTTAAATACAGTTCCTGATTTCAAAAAAAGAAAAACTAAAAGGTAACTATATCTATATATTTTTAAATCAAATTTATTATGTAAATTCAAAAAAAAAAAAAATTTTTTTTTTCTACTCATTTCTATCTCTAACCTATACTAATTTTCTTATAAATTTTAAATCCAAACCTTTTACTTCAATTTTTCAGATTCATCTGCCTTACTTTTAATGCTAGGTTTATTTTTGGTGTCTTTTCAATTCAATAGAAATCCTCCTAAATTTGCTGATGAGGAGACCGTGCTTACCAAAAAAACTATGTATAATTGTTCTACGTGACTTCATGTATACCACAAATAAAAAGCACGGATTTCCGAAACGATCGTACAGATAATTGACTTTGTTGTTGTTCCTTCTTATGAAACTGATTTTTAATTTAATTAAAATTTGATTTTTAAATTTAAAAAATTTCTTTAAATTTTTAAATTATAAATCACATTACTTAATATATATATATATATATATATATATATATATATATATATTTCATAATGCTTTAAGGGATACAAAACTTAATATTGCAATTAGTAAGGGAAGACTTTTATGATTCATGATTAAAAGTAAATTTGTATATATATAAATATGTATATTCCTTTCATCTTCTCTCCAAAAAGGGGGGAAAGGGGGAACAGGAGAGGAAAGAAAGAGAAATGGAGAGCCAGCTGACCGGTTTCCACCCTTGCTTCTCAAAGCTGTATTGAGGGAATTTTTAAAACAAAGAATGAAAAAGTGATTAAAATTGCGTTTTATTTAATTGACGGGGAGAAAAAAAAAAAGTGGGAAAACAATTAAAATAAAACAGCGTTATGGTCGAATACCTAGAGATTAATCACGTTCAAACCGAGGAGGCATTCCCTTTGCTTGCAAAGAGAAGGCTTTCTAAGTCGAACGTGAATACTCTCCAAGATCTTGAGGTGATATAATGAATGAGCATGACTCAGAATAGAAAAAGAGTCCGTGCTAAAGTTTGCTGCACAAGACGGGTTTTTAAGTAAATGATCAGTAATTGAGGACCCGTATGTGTTAGTAACAACGTCAGTTGCCTGGTAGGTTCCATTTCTAATTTTACTGGATATATGTTGTTGGATTCTTCCATCTAATCTTAATGTCGTTCGACCCAAGTAGTTGGCACCGCAATCACATTCAAAATTGTAAATAACGTTACTATTGGGGTGGGGGTGGGGGGGGGTAGAACGTCTTTTCAAGAAGATGGTAATAAAGTTCTCATAAAGAACACGACATGCACATTGGCAGCAAAATAACATCCATGAACTGCTGAACTTATTTGTTTGCCAAATTTCTCACTTACTGTGCCCAACCAAGGCAAACGAAGATAAATTGGACATTTGGCTACTATATTCTCTTTAATGCGAGCGAATTCAGCCAATTTCTTTTGAATAACTGACCTAATCACATCTAGTGGGTACCCGTTTTGGGATAAAGTATCCGTAATTGTTTTCAATTCCTCATCTAATTTTGACTTGGAACAAATCATAAGGGTACGATGTGTTAGGGTTCAAATTAGATTTACGTTTTTTGGGGCAAAATGAATCCCAACGAGTGTTCAAACCTGTAAAGATGTATGGTAACTAGATGGTGTTTTGTTACGAATACATCAAGGAAAGCTATGGACGAATTGCACTCTCCCTCATAGGTGTACTTTAACGCGTGATGCATTCCATTAAGGATAAAAAGGTGTTGCTTCCGTTTGGTTATTAAATAAACAGAATGCGTCATCAACATATCGGAATACACTAATAGTTTTATGGGTCTAGATAGTAAGCGCTCTTCATAGAACCCCACAAAAATATTCGCCATGGTCAGTTCAAGTACTGACCCCATGGCTACACCATCTTTTTTGCCGATACATATATACAGCAAAGATGAATGTGTTCATATATGTGTCTATATATATAAATATATATAGCATGTCAGGAGACGATGAAAAAATCCAATTAAGTGCTCGATCGTGGATGTTAGAGTTGAAGATACAATATTTATTTCAACACTATACATACATATTTCAAAGGCATAGCAGCAGTTTCATTCACTCCTTCCAACCTCTTATAGTTGATTCAACACAATGAAACCACTAGTATGCCTGTAAAATATGTATATATAATGTTGAAATAAATATTATATATATTGTTACGTGCTGGGAAAAGCTAAGTCGGGGTGATCACTTTTGACACCAAAATGGTGCAATAAATATTATATATATTGTGAATGGTGAAATAAATATTATATATATTGTTACGTGCTGGGAAAAGCTAAGCCGGGGTGATCACTTTTGACACCAAAATGGTGCTTCACCTTACGTTCTCGTAACACAGAATGAAAATAAAAGAAAAGGATTTGCACCCTAGAATGGCACGTTGTCTGAGATTCAGGAATAACTCATTTAACCTTGAACAATTCAAACGTAAAGCAAGAATGACAATATGTGGATAAAATATCATAAGGGATTTATTAAACATATGAATGAAATTTAATGTAATGCCTCAATGGGTTGGGGTGAGGTCGAGCAAACAAGAAATTAAGCAAAAAAAAAAAAATAATGAAATCAACCAAAAACAAAAAAAAGGATAAAGTGAAAACAAACTTGACATGAATGTTGTCCTGGAATAGCAGTCCAAAAAATATATATATAAACATGGATGGGAGGCGGGGTTGAATTTGGGAGTTGGGGTATTAGAAATAGGGTACTTAACTGCCGATAGGATATGTCGCATGGTCAGTATAGTTTCTCTCTTCATGCTTTTTATTTTATTTTATTTATTTTTTCTATTATTTTTAAAAGTCCATGAACTTTTTCCAATTCGTCGACATCATTGAACCAAAACTTGTGATGGCATCAGTTACATTGTTCCCTGTGGATATCATTTCCACGTCGATTTTGTTTCTGGCTGTGGAATACTAAGTTTCTTTTCATGGGGGTTTGAGTTAGCCAGCAAAAGAAAGTCATTTATTTTATGCTCGGAACAGTACAGAGATGATTTGTCCATCATATCCGGTCACTGGTTCCTTCCATTGCTTTTTGGCATGGCGGTGCATGGAATTTTTCCATCTGCCCCCTCGTGATGTTGACTCCAAAAAGAGCGTTTTTTTTTGTTTCTCCCGCTTAGAGATTTTTTTTTCCTCCTCCCTTTCTCATTGCTGCTACTACTTTCTGGCGCATCATGTTTACAGTGAGAGGGTTGAGCGAAGGCGAAGAAACAGGGAGGGTGTTAAAGGTGGTGCTGGAGTTCTCGTTGCTAGCACTGTTGTGCGAGGGGTGGGCTTAGTAGGGGTCTACATTTGATTTGGAGAAGGAGGGGTCGCTATTCACAGATATTTATTCATTTATTCCTCTTTTCTTTTGTTTCTTTTCCGCTCTCCACCTAAATCATTACAATATATATATATATATATATATATATATATATATATATATATATAGATAGATAGATAGAGAGAGTGAGAGAGAGAGAGGAAAGATGAATGTGTTCATATATATATATATATATATATATATATATATATATATATATATATGAAGCCATAAATGTGACATAAACAATAGACATAAGAAATAAACTTTACATTTGGATAACTATAAAATTGGGAAAAGAAATAAGAAAAAAGTACCCAAACATGTCAGATAAGAATAGATACTCATAAAAACAGTTAATTTCAATAAAGATTTAATTTATAGAACAAAATCAAAAATGGTCAAAAGTTTAATAACTAATACTTGGCTGACATTTGTATTGCTGTTTTTAGTTCTAGGCATGGCATTGATCAGTTGACAAATATCATCTTGAGGAATTTCTTGCCATATCTGACACAATAATTCTAAAGGTTCAGGTTTAGAAGATGACTTCCTTATCATTTTGCAAAGGTTCCAGTCTAATATGCCTGAAAGGTTTTCAATTGGGTTCATATCCGGGAATTAACTTGGCCATGGAAGTTTATTAACCTCATTTTGGCTTGACAAATGTGTTGCCCTAGCAGAGTCATAAATAGGAAGTTAACGTGGTTCATTTTACCAGTTGAGAATATTGGTAGGAGTCCTTCATGTAATATTGAAACATATTTAGCAGAATTTATGTTTCCTTCGCACTCCACCTGGTCTGAGTGACCATCACTCCAAACTGCACCCCATACTATAACCAGAAACCTCCATGTTTCAGTGTTGGATGCAGTCTTTTTAAATGAAACTTCTGTGATGGAGCCTCCATACTCATACCCTTCCACTGTCGAGAAATAATGCAAATTGGGACTCATCCAAAAGGGGATAAATCTCTCCATCATCTCACAAGTTCAATTTTTTTCTGCGCTTGATAATGGCAGGACAAAGAATAGGTTTCCTTCTCGCAGCCCCACCATAGTAGCCCAGCTTGTGAAGATACCTGAAAGCTGTTCTGGAACTGAGACAAGCTTGTGTTGCAATGTCAGAGGCTTTGCACTGAGGATCGTCTTCCACATTTCTTCTCACAAGATGCAAGGTTTTTTCATAGGGCCCCGGGCAATCTGGATGAGATTTTGTTTACTCTTTGTCCTCTCTTGTGAATTGTACAATTACTTTATTAACAGTAGAAAGGGGTAAGATTTCTTGCTATTTTGCATTGACTAAGACCATCTTCCTATTGTCCCATAATTTGTCCTTGCAGAAATTCTCATAAGTCAGATGCTCCTTTCGTTCCTGGCATGCTTTAATGTTGTTAGCTGCAATTTTAATGAGATACTTTATTTCAGCGCTATTTTTATCTGTAAAAATAAATAAGCATTAATTTTATATTTTTATCTGTAAAAATAAATAAGCATTAATTTTATATTTTTATCTGTAAAAATAAATAAGCATTAATTTTATATTTTTATCTGTAAAAATAAATAAGCATTAATTTTATAAAAATATTTTAGTGTCTATTTCTGTCATGTCTGTGTACACCTAAACTCATAGTAAATGTCAATCAGCCTGTCAAGCCTGCACATGTTTTTTATTGCTATGTCACTTGCAAGGATATCTATATACTATGTGACCCACTCCTTTTACAAAATATGATCTCAGTAAGGGTATGTGTAGCATTTATCAGAATTTGTCTCTAGATAAATGATCTCTGGGTCTTATACCAGATATTTCCATGCCTTAGCTTTGTTAAAAATGCAGTATATATTGGGCAAAGATTTTGTGTGTCTTCCAAAACATTAGGAGATTATCCCCCACCCCCCAATTAGGTCACAACTACTACTTTATTTTGATTCAAAAATTCATAAACTGTGCCATATCTTTTAAAACATTCTTCTTGCATAACTAAAAGCCATAATTCTCTTTATGCCTATATTATTTTTGTTATTATTATTATTATTATTATTATTATTATGAAGTATTATTATTCTTTATTATCCTTCTATAGAAGTAAAGAGACTTATTATTTAGCCATTTCAGTTACATTTGTTTGTGATGTAAAATAACACCTAACGGCCATTTTTTATTCTCAAAATGCCCACAGATATTAAGAGATATTAAAGAGTAAATGAATCCATAAATTGAGAGAAATGCTAAGAGAGATATGGGTGATTTGTTCAGTTATAAATTTTGCCTAATTAGAATAATTAAAACATTTTTGTTTTCAAAACATACCTAAAGCGTGTTTTAGTCTGTATTTTATATTAAAGTATATAAAAAACCCCTAGAGAAACAAATGTTAATGAACTCACTGCTAGTATAACAATGCATACATTCAAATAATACATTCAAGTATACACACACATTTTTTTCTGGATTTATGTTTATGAGAACATGTAGAGTGAAGACATACACATGAAAGCAAAATATTCAACATTTCATCTTATTTTCTTCCTTTTTTATGGTAGGATTTAATAATTGCACAAGAACTCAATGCTCATATTTTAAAAAAAAGATCCACTTTTCAAAGTGCACATATAGTTCCAATTTATAAACAAGTTCTATCAAATATTATATTTTAATAAATGAAGCTTAATTTCTTCTAACAAAAAAAATATACATACATATACAGTAAATATTTTTCAACATACTTATCTGTATTTTAAATTTAAATGTGAGTTTTTTGACAGTATCGTTGTCTTTCATTCAATCAGCACAATATTTTTAGATGTTGTAATTACATCACGTAGTTGAAATGTGTGTGAAAGGTGATACAAACAAACTATTATTATATACAAATGTGTTTTCATTACTAAAGATAGAAAATATATGGTTTACTTCATTTTTGAAGATATGTTTACATCATTTTGTATTTCATTATAAAAGATACAAAATATATGCTTGCTAACATGCATATGCTGTATCTTAATAAAAGTTAACAACGTTAAGACAAATATTTATTACTAGCAGGGGTACCTGGCGTTGCCCAGGTGTGGAGAGGTGGTGTAGTAAGGAACCGGGGGGGGGGTCAAAAGAACAGTAGGCAGCCCAAGTGGAGAGAGGTGTTAAAAAAAAATGTTAGTAGGCAGACAGGCAGGCATGAACCTGCAACACAAAGGAGGAAAAGAAGGTGAAAAAAAAAACATCCTAGCCGATGTGTCCATTGTGAAACCAGAAGTTGCGAGCATTCAAATTAAGGGTAGTCAATCAAAAGGAGACGATGATTTGTGAACATGTTGATGCACAAACTGACCCCTCCTTGTAAAAAACGGCCCAGTTGAGGGTGAAGGAATTAATGTTTTTGGCCTATTTTTGGATATTTGTCGTCTGGAAGATGCAGCTTTGTAATGATACCAATTTCGTTAGGATCTGTCATGTGTGTCAAAAGTTTTTGGAAGACTTACACACACATTTTACCTTTTATATATTAGATGATAATGATGCAAACACTTATATTTTGTATTGTGAATAATAAAGTACAACATGAAGCTGATACATCTCTTAAACAATGGAACACATGATTTCTATCTTTCGTAATGAAGTACATTATGGTGCGAACATGTATTTTGATGAAGTACATTATGGTGAGAACATGTATACTCTGTATTTTGATGAAGTATGATGCAAATGTGTTTATTTAGCATTTATAATAATAAAGTACACCAGGATGCAACCGCATATAAATTGTATTTTAAAGTACATCATTATTTAAGATACAACATGTATCCGTCTCACATACTTCATTATTGAAAATACAAATAGTATGTGTTTTCACTATGCTATACTTCATTATCTAGGACATAAAAATGCTTTTCGATTGAAACTCGTTTTTATATTCATTTTAATGTTATAAATTACATTGAAATATGTCTTCATATTGTTAACCAGTGAAAATATTATTCGCAGTTAACATTCAATATAATCATTGTTAAATGCAATGTCATCAGATAATAAAATTTTATATGACATTCAAAAATTAACTTTTTAAGTAATTTTTTCTTTTGAGCCCTGAATTCTTAGTTTGCTTCAATTTCCACCGGTTCATTTTTCTAATAAGTTATCTTGGTTCAATTTTTTTAAAATGTTATCAAGTCAGGAGCAGATCCGAGATACTCTTCAATGAGGTCATTGTTGCTATGATCCAAATCCCGGAGAAGGGATTTTTCAAAGTTGAAATCATACTTGTAATCCTGGAAAATATCTCGACTTGGCAAGTTGAAGTCCAATTGCAAATCTAAGCACTTGGCAATGATTTCTAAATTTGTTGAAAATTTAAATGGGACATCACTCAGTGGAGAAATGTGGCTGACGTTTCCATGAGAAAAATTATTTCTTATTGATGTATTAAATTGGTCTGTATTCTGTGGATCTGATGAACAAACAGGACTTGACATTATGACCTGAAAAAATAAACAAAACAACAATAAAAACATCTTGTAAAAAAAGTTTTTATAATAATTAGATTCCAATAACCTAATGTTTCAAATCATTCTGTTTTTCATTTATGTGGTTGATTGTTTAAAATGATTTGATGAAAATATTTGAGGATTCAATTTAGCATTAGAAATATTTTTGCCAACTGATAGATATATGAAAACAATGTCAATAAACATTAAATCAAAACTTCATATTTTAAAAAACATGAATTGAAAAACAGATCAATATTATTAAATATATTATTAAATGAATTAAAATTATTCTTGAAATTAAAAAATTTAGATTCATTTGGAATAACTTGTATTGAAAGTGGCAATCCCCATGCAAATCATTTCCATTAAATCTAACTGAAAATGTTCATTTCTTGGACTATTTTCCATATTTTATTTACAAAATAATTTCCTTAACAAAAAAAACTAAAAACATTTTTTGCTTTTGACTTTGTATAAATTTTTGAAAACATGACTTTGTATAAATTTTTGAAAACATGACTTTGTATAAATGTTTGACTTTTTGGGTTGAGAATTGGAATGTTTTTTACTACATATCATTTTTGACTAATACATGGTTTTCTTAACCTTCACTTTTAGAATGATAAAAGAGATGAGAATCTTGATGTTGAAAAGCAACAAGAAGGCACTCAGAATGTGAAATTAGATTTAAAGAGTTAATAAAAATGTGGATACACTTCATTTTATTTAACAAACTACCAGCAGATCTATTGAGAGGACAACACTGTCGACTATATTTGATCTGGGTGTCGACAAAGTTTCTCAAGCTGGATTGAAAGATGGAAATTATGGCACAAAATTGCCTCAATGTCTTAACCCACTAGTATATAAAAATAAAATGGTTAGTTGAGAATAAGAGGAAATGAAGGTTCATTTAGGGTCAACTAGATTGTGGGAATTAATAAAAATGAACATGATATTATATGGATCAAAGTGAAAGGTGCAGCCTGTGACTATGAGAAAGTGATACAACATGCTTAAAGATTATTGATCTCTTTTAGTCTACCAGCGCAAATCACTGCTCAATGATTCTTGTGGCTGAAGCAAGAAAAAAGACAGAATCTGCCTGTTTGTGGGAATTTGATCAAAGCTGAATGAAAAAAATCTTTTATAAAATGCAACAGTAAGCAGATAATCATGAAAAAGATGAAATATGCAAAGTCATGAGAAATCAGAATGACATTAAATGTGCTGATAAACAACAAAACAAAATAAACCAAATACAATACGCTAAAGTCCAGCTAGAATTCGTCACTGACAACTTTCTCTCTCAACTTCCAGCACGTCTCTCCCCACTGCCTCTGCCAACAGACATTTTATCAGATAATGTCAGTGATTCGCCCTCTTTGAAAGCTACTGGGGCATCGATTATTGGGAGGCTTCACCCAAACAATGTCCCCTAACTCATACAGCCCTTGGGTTTCCTGCCGATCAGGCAGACGGGCATCAATGTCCTTGATGCACACTCGATAGCAATGGATCACATTGGTGGGTGCACTTACAGCAGTCATGCAATCCTTTGGAGTTGCATTATATCTATAGACCGCCTCTGTGATCGTGCATTGTTTTCTTGCTGCGATCCTCTTCACGCTTCGATGGCACCGCTCTGCTATGCCGTTGCCACTTATATGCACATCTGTGTCTGAACTCCCCACTGCAGAAGGCTGTGTCATTGTCTGTGAGGATCTCTTCAGGCGGCCCCCTTTCATAAAATATGAACTCCAATTCACGGATTACACTGGAGGAATCCTGTCTTATTAACAGATGCCAGATTGCAAACCTTGTCGGTCCACAATCAATCAGGGTGAGGAAATGTTGGCTGCCGTAGTGGGTTATGTCCATGCCCAGTCGGCTCTAAGTCACGCTTACTCCCATCTGACCTTTCTGTCATCTGGTCGGGGCAGGGTCGATTGACTGGCATGTTTGGCATTCCCTGACTACAGCTTTCTCTGCACTTTTGGACACCGACAGATTGGACACCTGCACAAAATAACATGTCCGTCTCACTCCGGGGTGTCCACTGAGGTGGTGTATCTTCCTGATTTCATCCACCACCTCAATAGAGGTGGCACATAATGTTACTGGCTCGGCTTTCTTCTTCATGGTGTCATACCATCTCTGTGGCACCCGAGTGAGCCTATCAGCAAGGTTGCAAGTTGAACCTCCGTCTGATCAGCATCTCGCTGGCTGCCTTAGTGCGCACCCTACTCTTGCCTGTCAGTGTGTCTGATATCCAGTGGTACACACATAGTGAATCTGTGTGTATGCATAATTTCCTGACTTTCCACTGGAGTGCCAGGTTGATACCTTTTATCAATGCATCGAGCTCTGCCAGGTTGATATGAGCAGGGTCACTCGCCGGTCGCAACCAGCAAATGTCCTCAATCGCAGCACCATTCTTCTCCAACAACACACCAATTGCCAGAGAGCTCACATCCACCCACACATTCAGTTTGTCTCCCTGCATGCACCAGTCTCCTTTGGCGGGGTCATCCTGCTTTACCCTTGTGATGGTCTCCTTTACCATGCAAACCAACAGATCATCGGCTGTTTCATCATCCCAGCCTTTGGTGACTGCGCTTTCTCTCCTTTTTATGATGCTTGTTGCCACACGAGTCTATCCACACACTGGTAGGTGCCCCAGAAGTTTTCCACACAGAGAGAATACTGCTCGCCTCGTGAAGACATCGGGCACTTCAGGAACTGCAGTTTCGCGCCTCCATTTCAAAGTCCCTCGCTCCTGTTGAAGGTTCAGGCCCAAGACACGAACGCCATTCACCAAATGTTCTGGATCCTTGCATGTCAAACCAAACTCAGCCAGTTTCACCCTCCCATGTGACGACACAATGTCTTCGTTCACATATGTCATCAAGGTACGCCGATGTCCCATTTTTTATTGTTTCTTCCTGTGACAACACAGTGTTAATAATGGTCTTCATTATTTGGGATGCCACGTTCAGCCCAAAGCCTAGTCTGGTAAGGCAGTACCTCCTGCCAGCAAACACTACCGTCTGAAATGGCCACATTGTTTCACTGATTCGGACCCACAGGTATGCTTTTCTTAGATCCAGCAGGGACACATTAGAACCCTGCTGGCACCACTCTCGTAACATACTGGCACAAACGTCAGCATCTGCTGTGAACGCATCAACATGCGCGTTTAGTTCGTGATAGTCCATCACTTGCTTCACCTTTGTTTTGTTGTGCTGAGCAACCGCCATCAGCGGAATCAGGCCTTTGGGAGGTCCAAGTTTCTCATAGAAGTAGGGAATCAACCAGCCATCCTTGATCCAATCACGAAGTTCCTCTTCATATGCAGGCCTCATTTGGTCGGGCACATGGTACTCTGTTACCTCATTTCGAAGTTTGGCTGGTTCCTGGTTTTCCGACCACTTCCAGGTGGCCGTCTAAGCCTTCTGCTGCTGGTCAAACTCGACAATAAAGTCTGGCTGATCAATCTTCAAAGCAGCACACACTGGAACCTTCTCCTGAAACTGTATCGCCTCCGTCTGTGTTATGTGAGCACCACCTAGGGCTCTGATGGCATCATAGCCTAGGAGCAGGTCAAAGCTGAGCAGTTTCTCGGGTGCTACCAGCGCTTTGATGTTAGCTGAATTTCCAGTTTTAGTGCAAATGTTCACAGTGCCCACCCCGCAACATGTCCGCATCGCTCCACTGAGGATGGTTAATCTAGTAATCTCCAAGTGCAGCAGAGGCCCGCGCTCACTATGGTGCGAGAGCACCCAGAGTCGAAGAGTGCTGAGCACAATGTCTCATTGACACAGACCTGAATGATCGGAAGCGCCTTGTCTAATTTCTGTTTGGGGAAGAGGTCGACGCTGGCACCTTGTCCCCGACCCCGTTTCCCGAACAATCCTGGGCCATATGACCAGTCTTATTACATTGGTAGCAGCGAATAGATGTCAGTCGCCGCCAGCAGTTCCTCGCAATGTGGCCCTGGTTATTGCACCTATAACACATGACTTCACCGTGCAGGACGGACCCCTGGGATGGTCTATCCTCATCTAATGCGCGCTGTGCAGCAGCAACTACCAGTTCTCCCATCTCATAAGTATACTTCATCACAGTCCTGGCCCGGTCTACCAGGTCATTAAGGGACAATGAAGCTATGCTTGAGCTAGCCCGCAGGAATTGCTTTGCTCCGGTTGGGAGCCCTGCCAAAAATTTGCATGCCAAGGCCCGCTCAGGCAGCCCACCAAACAACACTGTTAATTTTGTCAGCTTGGCCAAATAAACGTCGGCAGTTTCACCAGGATGAAAGATTCTTGCCTCAAATTGCTCCCAAGCAGTGGTGGGGTCGATAGCGAACGCCTTGTATAATGTCGCCTTGATCCTTTCATAATCCTGTTTTTCCTCAGGACTAAGCTGTTGATATACTGCGAAAGCCCCGCCGGACAGACGTAGAGGAACCACATGTTCAATATTCTTCACACTAGACAACAGGCAATGTAGTTCCACCTTCTCCACCCAGTCAAGTACTGGGGTCGAGCCGTCGAATTCTGGTATTAATTTAAAGTCGAATTTGTCCCCCATTATGCCGAAATAGCTTGACGTTAAATGGGCTGGTAAACAGCAAAACAAAATAAACCAAATACAATACGCTAAAGTCCAGCTAGAATTCGTCACTGACAACTTTCTCTCTCAACTTCCAGCACGTCTCTCTCTCCACTGCCTCCGCCAACAGACATTTTATCAGAAAACTGACCCCATTCCATTTGCATACATGCGCAGTGGAAGATGAGATCTCGTGAGATTCCACGAGACTACACCTTATAAATCCATGGCTGCCATCTTTAATTTCTCTTTCTCTCAGATCCCATCTGAAGGCAAGTTGTATGACCGTACGACACACACACACGAGGGCGCTTTCCTCTTTGATTATTACATTCAACTCTACACTTTGATATCTCCAAAATGAAAACTTTGTGAAAACACACTCAAAAGACATTACAACTTCGATAGAAGCCATGAGAAGGTCATCAAGAAACTTCACAATGAAAGAAATGAATTTATTCTAATCTCAACAAAATGTTCTTGAATCAGATTCAAAATCATCTTCTGATAATCAAGAGACAACAATCTACAAGATGAAAAAACAAAAAAGCAAGTACACCATATGCATCCACAGTAAGAACATCACAAAACAATCCTCAAACCACATTGTTCAAGCTGTAGGGACCAAAATTGTTAGTAGGGTACAATAAGCCATGCTGATAACATTTTAATATTTGTGGCTAAAAAAAGCAGTTTTCTTGGTGTGAACAATAACAAGATAATTTCCATATTAGGAAGGCAATGATGAAAAACTTATGCGTTATGCAGACTTTTAAAATCAAATTTTATCTTTGGTTGATGTTGAATACAATAACAGATATCATCAGTACATACTTGGTAAATATATCATCACCCGAACCAAATTAAGCACCTCAGCCATAGCTTGAGATAAAATAAACTCAGGATATAACTATTTTTTAAGGGAGAATTTATTATAAATATTCACTGAGAATATAAAGGAGAGAACATAACCTTATAAAAAAATCCTAACACTGAAAAAATCAGAAACTTTATATCATTCAATCTTACGCAAACATATTCAACCATAGAGAAAACTGCCAGAAAAATAATATCAGAACACAGAATTGAATTTTAAAAAAGATTTAGTGAAATCAGTCATTTCAGATATCATTGTTACACATCCAATTTTAATTAACCTCCCCATCTCAAAAAGAAAGTTCATTAAAAAATCTCACAGTTCTATGCAAGTCAGTGTGAACCAAACAAATATTGAGATTTCTCTAGAGAACACTGCATCCTATGAACTAATGCAATCACGCTACTATTTACAAGTTTATGTATGATGATTTAGAAAACATGATTCTATCAGCTACAACATTAGAGTTATGCGTGTCTTTTGTACGAAATAGACATGCATAACAGTGTTGTACTATTTTGTATAACACTGTGTCATGCATGTCTATTTTGTATAACACGGTTTTATGAATGACTGTTTTGTATACCATTGTTTTATGCATGCCTGTTTTGTATTACACTGTTTTATGATTGTGTGTTTTGTATAACACTGTTTTATGCATGTCTGTTTTGTATAACACAGTTTTATGCATGTCTATTTTGTATAACACAGTTTTATGCATGTCTGTTTTGTATTAAACTGTTTTATTCATGTCTATTTTGTATTACACTGTTTTATGCATGTCTATTTTGTATAACACTGTTTTATGCATGTCTATTTTGTATAACACAGTTTTATGCATGTCTGTTTTGTATTAACCTGTTTTATGCATGTCTGTTTTGTATAACACTATTTTATGCATGTCTATTTTGTATAACACTGTTTTATGCATGTCTATTTTGTATAACACAGTTTAATGTATGTCTATTTTGTAAAACACAGTTTTATGCATGTCTATTTTGTATTAACCTGTTTTATTCATGTCTATTTTGTATAACACCATGTTATGCATGTCTATTTTTTATAACACGGCTTTATACTTGTCTATTTTGTATAACACGGCTTTATACATGTCTATTTTGTATAACACTGTTTCAGGAAGGAAAGCCTATTTTGTATAATGCGTTTTTATAGATGTCCATTCTGTATAACACTGTTTTATGCATGTCTATTTTGTAAAAAACTGTTTTATGCATGTTTATTTTGTATAACACGGTTTTATGCATGTCTGTTTTGTATAACACGGTTTTATGCATGTCTGTTTTGTATAACACGGTTTTATGCATGTCTGTTTTGTATGACACTGTTTTATGCATGTCTGTTTTGTATTACACTGTTTTATGCATGTCTGTTTTGTATAACACTGTTTTATGCATGTCTATTTTGTATAACACTGTCTTATGCATGTCTATTTTGTATAACACAGTTTTATTCATGTCTATTTTGTATTACACTGTTTTATACATGTATATTTTGTATAATACTGTTTTATTCATGTCTGTTTTGTATAACACTGTTTTATGCATGTCTGTTTTGTATAACACTGTTTTATGCATGTCTATTTTGTATAACACTGTTTTATGCATGTCTTTTTTGTATAACACTGTTTTATACATGTCTATTTTGTATAACACTGTTTTATTCATGTCTGTTTTGTATAACAGTTTTATGCATATCTGTTTTGTATAACACTGTTTTATACATGTCTATTTTGTATTACACTGTTTTATGCATGTCTGTTTTGTATAACACTGTTTTATGCATGTCTGTTTTGTATAACACTGTTTTATACATGTCTGTTTTGTATAACACTGTTTTATACATGTCTATTTTGTATAACACTGTTTTATGCATGTCTATTTTGTATAACACTGTTTTATGCATGTCTATTTTGTATAACACTGTTATATTCACGTCCATTTTGTATAATACTGTTTTATAAATGGCTATATTGTATAACACTGTTTTATGCATGTCTATTTTGTATTACACTGTTTTATACATGTCTGTTTTGTATAACACTGTTTTATCCATGTCTATTTTGTATAACACTGTTTTATCCATGTCTGTTTTGTATAACACTGTTTTATTCATGTCTGTTTTGTATAACACTGTTTTATCCATGTCTATTTTCTGTAACACTGTTTTAATCATGTCTATTTTTTATAACACAGTTTTATGCATGTCTGTTTTGTATTAAACTGTTTTATGCATGTCTGTTTTGTATTACACTGTTTTATGCATGTCTATTTTGTATAACACGGTTTTATGCATGTCTGTTTTGTATAACACTGTTTTATGCATGTCTGTTTTGTATAACACTGTTTTAAGCATGTCTATTTTGTACATAACTGTTTTATACATGTCTATTTTGTATAAAACTGTTTTATTCATGTCTGTTTTTATAACACTGTTTTATGCATGTCTATTTTGTATAACACAGTTTTATGCATGTCTATTTTGTATTAACCTGTTTTATTCATGTCTATTTTGTATAACGCCATGTTATGCATGTCTATTTTGTATAACACGGCTTTATACTTGTCTATTTTGTATAACACGGCTTTATACTTGTCTATTTTGTATAACACGGTTTTATGCATGTCTATTTTGTATAACATCGTTTTATGCACGTCTATATTGTATAACACCGTGTCTTGCATGTCTATTTTGTATTACACGGTTTTATGCATGTCTATTTTGTATTACTCTGTTTTATGCAGGTCCATTTCGCATAAGGCTGTTTCATGAAGTTAACTTTTGTAAAAGGCTGTTTTATGCATGTCTATTTTGTAAAAGGCTGTTTAATGCATGTCTATTTTGTATAAGGCTGTTTTATGCATGTCTATTTTGTATAACACTGTTTCAGGAAGGAAAGCCTATTTTGTATAATGCGTTTTTATAGATGTCCATTCTGTATAACACTGTTTTATGCATGTCTATTTTGTAAAAAACTGTTTTATGCATGTCTATTTTGTATAACACGGTTTTATGCATGTCTGTTTTGTATAACACGGTTTTATGCATGTCTGTTTTGTATAACACGGTTTTATGCATGTCTGTTTTGTATAACACTCTTTGATGCATGTCTGTTTTGTATTACACTTTTTTATGCATGTCTATTTTATATTACACTGTTTTATGCATGTCTTTTTTGTATAACACTGTTTTATGTATGTCTAGTTTGTATAACACTGTTTTAGGCGTGTCTATTTCGTATAACACTGTTTTATTCATGTCTGTTTTGTATAACACTGTTTTATGCATGTCTGTTTTGTATAACACTGTTTTAAGCATGTCTATTTTGCACATAACTGTTTTATACATGTCAATATAGTATAAAACTGTTTTATTCATGTCTGTTTTTATAACACTGTTTTATGCATGTATATTTTGTATAACACAGTTTTATGCATGTCTATTTTGTATTAACCTGTTTTATTCATGTCTATTTTGTATAACACCATGTTATGCATGTCTATTTTGTATAACACGGCTTTATACTTGTCTATTTTGTATAACACGGCTTTATACTTGTCTATTTTGTATAACACGGTTTTATGCATGTCTATTTTGTATAACACCGTTTTATGCACATCTATATTGTATAACACCGTGTCTTGCATGTCTATTTCGTATAACACTGTTTTATGCATGTCTATTTTGTATAACACAGTTTTATGCATGTCTATTTTGTAATACACAGTTTTATGCATGTCTATTTTGTATTAACCTGTTTTATTCATGTCTATTTTGTATAACACCATGTTATGCATGTCTATTTTTTATAACACGGCTTTATACTTGTCTATTTTGTATAAAACGGCTTTATACATGTCTATTTTGTATAACACTGTTTCAGGAAGGAAAGCCTATTTTGTATAATGCGTTTTTATAGATGTCCATTCTGTATAACACTGTTTTATGCATGTCTATTTTGTAAAAAACTGTTTTATGCATGTCTATTTTGTATAACACGGTTTTATGCATGTCTGTTTTGTATAACACGGTTTTATGCATGTCTGTTTTGTATAACACTGTTTTATGCATGTCTATTTTGTAAAAAACTGTTTTATGCATGTCTGTTTTGTATAACACGGTTTTATGCATGTCTGTTTTGTATAACACGGTTTTATGCATGTCTATTTTGTATAACACTGTTTTATGTATGTCTAGTTTGTATAACACTGTTTTAGGCGTGTCTATTTCGTATAACACTGTTTTATTAATGTCTGTTTTGTATAACACTGTTTTATGCATGTCTGTTTTGTATAACACTGTTTTAAGCATGTCTATTTTTTACATAACTGTTTTATACATGTCTATTTTTGTATAAAACTGTTTTATTCATGTCCGTTTTGTATAACACTATTTTATGCATGTCTTTTTTGTATTACACTGTTTTATGCATGTCTCTTTTGTATAACACTGTTTTATGCATGTCTGTTTTGTATAACACTGTTTTATACATGTCTATTTTTGTATAACACTGTTTTGTGCATGTCTATTTTGTATAACGCTGTTTTATGCATGTCTATTTTGTATTACACTGTTTTATGCATGTCTGTTTTGTATAACACTGTTTTATGCATGTCTGTTTTGTATAACACTGTTTTATGCATGTCTATTTTGTATAACACGGTTTTATGCATGTCTGTTTTGTATAACACTGTTTTATGCATGTCTGTTTTGTATAACACGGTTTTATGCATGTCTGTTTTGTATAACACGGTTTTATGCATGTCTGTTTTGTATAACACTGTTTTATGCATGTCTGTTTTGTATTACACTGTTTTATGCATGTCTATATTATATTAAACTGTTTTATGTGTCTGTTTATGTATTACACGGTTTTATGCATGTCTATTTTGTATAACACTGTTTTATGTATGTCTAGTTTGTATAACACTGTTTTAGGCATGTCTATTTTGTATAACACTGTTTTATTCATGTCTGTTTTGTATAACACTGTTTTATGCATGTCTGCTTTGTATAACACTGTTTTATGCATGTCTGTTTTGTATTACACTGTTTTATGCATGTCTGTTTTGTATTACACTGTTTTAGTCATGTCTATTTTGTATAACACTGTTTTAGTCATGTCTATTTTTTATAACACTGTTTTAGGCATGTCTATTTCGTATAACACTGTTTTATTCATGTCTGTATTGTATAACACTGTTTTATGTATGTCTGTTTTGTATAACACTGTTTTAAGCATGTCTATTTTGTATATAACTGTTTTATACATGTCTATTTTTGTATAAAACTGTTTTATTCATGTCTGTTTTGTATAAAACTGTTTTATGCATGTCTGTTTGTATTACACTGTTTTATGCATGTCTGTTTTGTATTACACTGTTTTATGCATGTCTGTTTTGTATTACACTGTTTTATGCATGTCTATTTTATATTACACTGTTTTATGTGTCTGTTTATGTATTACACGGTTTTATGCATGTCTATTTTGTATAACACTGTTTTATGTATGTCTATTTTTTATAACACTGTTTTAGGCATGTCTATTTCGTATAACACTGTTTTATTCATGTCTGTTTTGTATAACACTGTTTTATGCATGTCTGTTTTGTATAACACTGTTTTAAGCATGTCTATTTTGTATATAACTGTTTTATACATGTCTATTTTTGTATAAAACTGTTTTATACATGTCTATTTTGTATAACACTGTTTTATTCATGTCTGTTTTGTATAACACTGTTTTATGCATATCTATTTTGTATTACACTGTTTTATGCATGTCTATTTTGTATAACACTGTTTTATGCATGTCTGTTTTGTATAACACTGTTTTATTCATGTCTGTTTTGTATAACACTGTTTTATGCATGTCAATTTTGTATTACACTGTTTTATGCATGTCTATTTTGTATAACGCTGTTTTATGCATGTCTATTTTGTATAACACTGTTTCATGCATGTCTATTTTGTATAACACTGTTTTATGCATGTCTGTTTTGTATTACACTATTTTGTGCATGTCTATTTTGTATAACACTGTTTTATGCATGTCTGTTTTGTATTACACTGTTTTATGCATGTCTATTTTGTATAACACTATTTTATGCATGTCTGTTTTGTATTACACTGTTTTATGCATGTCTATTTTGTATAACGCTGTTTTATGCATGTCTATTTTGTATTACACTGTTTTATACATGTCTGTTTTATGCATGTCTATTTTGTACAACACTGTTTTATTAATGTCTGTTTTGTATAACACTGTTTTTTGCATGTCTATTTTATATTACACTGTTTTATGTGTGTCTGTTTATGTATTACACGGTTTTATGCATGTCTATTTTGTATTACACTGTTTTATACATGTCTGTTTTGTATAACACTGTTTTATTCATGTCTGTTGTGTATAACACGGTTTTATGCATGTCTATTTTGTATAACACTGTTTTATTCATGTTTGTTTTGTATAACACTGGTTTATACATGTCTATTTTGTATAAAACTGTTTTATGCATGTCTATTTTGTATAACATTGTTTTATGCATGTCTGTTTTGTATAACATTGTTTTATGCATGTCTACTTTGTATATCACTGTTTTATACATGTCTATTTTGTATAAAACTGTTTTATTCATGTCTGTTTTGTATAACACTGTTTTATGCATGTCTGTTTTGTATAACATTGTTTTATGCATGTCTGTTTTGTATAACACTGTTTTATACATGTCTATTTTCTATAAACACTGTTTTATGCATGTCTATTTTGTATTACACTGTTTTATGCATGTCTATTTTGTATAACACTGTTTTATGCATGTCTATTTTGTATAACACTGTTTTATGCATGTCTATTTTGTATAACACTGTTTTATATATGTCTATTTTGTATAACACTTATGCATGTCAATTTTTTATAACACTGTTCTATGCATGTCTATTTTGTATAACGCTGTTTCACGCATGTCTATTTTGTATAACACTGTTTTATGCATGTCTATTTTGTATAACACAGTTTTATGCATGTCTATTTTGTAATAGTTTTATGTATTGTATTACACTGGTTTATGCTTATCCATTTCGCATAAGGCTGTTTCATTAAGTTCTCTTTTGTATAAGGCTGTTTTATGCATGTCTATTTTGTATAACACTGTTTTATGCATGTCTATTTTGTATAACACTGTTTTATGCATGTCTATTTTGTAATAGTTTTATGTATTGTATTACACTGTTTTATGCTTATCCATTTCGCATAAGGCTGTTTCATTAAGTTCTCTTTTGTATAACACAGTTTTATGCATGTCTATTTTGTATAACACTTTTTTATGCCTGTATTTTGTATAAGGCTGTTTTATGCATATCTATTGTGTATAACACTGTTTTATGCATGTCTATTTTGTATAACGCTGTTTTATGCATGTCTATTTTGTATAACACTGTTTTATGCATGTCTATTTTGTAATAGTTTTATGTATTGTATTACACTGTTTTATGCTTATCCATTTCGCATAAGGCTGTTTCATTAAGTTCTCTTTTGTATAAGGCTGTTTTATGCATGTCTATTTTGTATAACACTGTTTTATGCCTGTATTTTGTATAAGGCTGTTTTATGCATATCTATTTTGTATAACACTGTTTTATGCATGTCTATTTTGTATAACGCTGTTTTATGCATGTCTATTTTGTATAACCCTTTTTTATGCATGTCTATTTTGTATAACACTATTTTATGCATGTCTATTTTGTATAATCCGGTTATTGTATGTCTATTTTGTATAACACTGTTTTATGCATGTCTATTTTGTATAACACTGTTTTATGCATGTCTATTTTGTATAACACTGTTTTATGCATGTCTATTTTGTATAACACTGTTTTATGTATGTCTATTTTGTATAACACTGTTTTATGCATGTTTATTTTGTATAACACTGTTTTATGTATTTCTATTTTGTATAACACTGTTTTATGCATGTCTATTTTGTATAACATTATTTTATGCATGTCTATTTTGTATAACACTGTTTTATGTATGTCTAGTTTGTATTGCACTGTTTTATGCATGTCTATTTTGTATAACACTGTTTTATGTATGTCTATTTTGTATAACACTGTTTTAGGTAATAATGTAATATAATCGTTATTTGTTATTTGCAGTTAATTGCATCTTGAAGGTTGGGTAATCGTGTAATATAATCGTTATTTGTTATTTGTAGTTAATTGCATTTTGAGGGTTGGGTAATCGTGTAATATAATCGTTATTTGTAGATACTTTTGCATCTGGCAGGTTGGGTAATCGTTATTTGTTATTTGTGGTTAATTGCATCTCGAAGGTTGGGTAATCTTGTAATATAATTGTTATTTAAGTTAATGGCATCTTGAAGGTTGGGTAATCGTGTAATATTATCATTATTTGTAACTTGTAGTTTATTGCATGTTCAAGGTTGGGTAATAGTGTAATATAATCATTATTTGTAGTTAACGGCCTCTGGAAGGTTGGGTAATCGTGTAACATAATCGTTGGTTGTTATTTGTAGTTAATTGCATCTTGAAGGTTGGGTAATCATGTAATATAATCGTTGTTTGTTACCTGTAGTTAATTGGATCTCAAAGGTAGCGTAATCGTGTAATATAATCGTTGTTTGTAGTTAATTGCATCTTGAAGGTTGAGTAATCGTGTAATACAATCGTTATTTGTTACTTGTAGTCAATTGGATCTCGAAGGTAGCATAATCGTGTAATATAATCGTTGTTTGTAGTAAATTGCATCTTGAAGGTTGTGTAATCGTGTAATATAATCATTATTTGTTACTTGGATCTTGAAGGTTGGGTAATCATGTAACCTTATCGTTATTTGTTATTGTAGTTAATTGCATCTTGAAGGTTGGGTAATTGGTAATATAATCGTTATTTGTAGTTCATGGCATCTTGAAGGTTGGGTAATTGTGTAATATAATCGTTATTTGTAATTTGTAGTTAATTGCATCTTAATAGTTGGGTAATCGTGTAACATAATCGTTGTTTGTCATTTGTAGTTAATTGCATCTGGAAGGTTGGGTAATCGTGTAATATAATCGTTATTTGTTATTTGTAGTTAATTGCATCTTGAAGGTTGGGTAATCGTGTAACATAATCATTATTTGTAATTTATAGGTAATTGAATGTTGAGGCATGGGTAATCGTGTAATATTATCGTTATTTATTACTTGTAATTAATTGCATCTTAAAGGTTAGGTAATCGTGTAATATTATCGTTATTTATTACTTGTAATTAATTGCATCTTGAAGGTTAGGTAATCGTGTAATATTATCGTTATTTATTACTTGTAATTAATTGCATCTTGAAGGTTAGGTAATCATGTAATATAATAGTTATTTGTTATTTGTAGTTAATTGCATCTTGAAGATTAGATAATCGTGTAATATAATCGTTATTTTTTATTTGTAGTTAATTGCATCTTGAAGGTTGTGTAATCGTGTAATATAATCGTTATTTGTACTTAATGGCATCTTGAAGGTTGCATAATCGTGTAATATAATCGTTATTAGTAATTAATAGTTAATTGCATCCTGAAGGTTGGGTAATCATGTAACTTATTTGTTATTTGTAGTTAACTGCATCTTGAAGGTTGGGTAATCGTGTAATATAACCATTATTTGTTACTTGTTATCAATTGCATCTTGAAGGTTGGGTATTCGTGTAATATAATCGTTATTTGTAATTTATAGTTAATTCATCTGGAAGGGTTCGTAATCGTGTAACATTATCGTTAGTTGTTATTTGCAGTTATTGCATCTGGAAGGTTGGGTAACTGTTTAACATAATCGTTATTTATTATTTTAAGTTAATTGCATCTTGACGGATGGGTAATCGTGTAATATAATGATTTTTTGTTATTTGTAGTTTATTGCATCTTAAAGTTTACGTAACATAATCGTTATTTGGTTATTGTATCTTGAAGGGTGTGTAATTGTTTTATATAACCGTTGTGTTATTGTGTAATATAATCGTTATTTGTTATTTGCAGTTAATTGCATCTCAAAGGTTGGGTAATCGTGTAATATAATCCTTATTTGCAGTTAATTGCATCTTGAAGGTTGGGTAATCCAGCAATATAATCCTTATTTGTAGTTAATTGCATCTGGAAGGTTAGGTAATCGTGTAATATCCTCGTTACTTGTAGTTAGTGGCATGTTGAATCGTATAATATAATCATTATTTGTTGCTCGTAATTAATTGCATCTTGAAGGTTGGGTAATCCTGTAATATAACCGGTATTTGTTATTAGTAGTTAATTGCATCTTAAAGGTTTGGAAATAGTGTAATATAACCGTTATTTGTTATTAGTAGCTAATTGTAGCTTTAAGGTTGGGTAATCCTGTAGTATAATTGTTATTTGTTATTAGTAGTTAATTGCATCTTGAAGTTTGGGTAATAGTGTAATATAACCGTTATTTGTTATTAGTAGTTCATTGCATCTTGAAGGTTGGGTAATCGTGTAATATAATCATTATGTGTTATAAGTAGTTAATTGCATCTGGAAGGTTGGGTAATCGAGTAATATAATCGTTATTTGTTATTAGTATTTAATTGCATCTTGAAGGTTGGGTAATCGTGTAATATAATCATTATGTGTTATAAGTAGTTAATTGCATCTTGAAGGTTGGGTAATCGAGTAATATAACCGTTATTTGTTATTTGTAGTTAATTGCATCTTGAAGGTTGGGTAATCGTGTAATATAATTATTAATTGTTATTTACAGTTAATTGCATCTTGAAGGTTGGGTAATCGTGTAATATAACCGTTATTTGTTATTAGAAGTTAATTGCATCTTGAAGGCTGGGTAATTGTGTTATATAATTGTTATTGGCTATTCGCAGTTAATTGCCTCTTTAAGGTTGGTTAATCAAGTGATACAATCGTTATTTGTAGTTAATGGCATCTGGAAGGTTGGGTAATCGTGTAATATTATCGTTATTTGTAGTTAATCGCATCTTGAAGGTCGTGTAATGTTATTGTGATTTATTACTTGTAATTAATTGCATCTTGAAGGTAGGTTTTAATATAATCGATATTTTCTATTTGTAGTCAATGGCATCTTGAAGTTTGGGTTATCGTGTAATATAATCGTAATTTGTAGTTAATGGCATCTTGAAGGTTGGGTAATCGTGTAATATAATCATTGTTTGTAATTTATAGTTAATTGCATCTTAAAGGTTGGGTAATCGTGTAACCTTATCGTTATTTGTTATTTGTAATTAATTGCATCTTGAAGGTTGGTCAATCATGTAATATAATCATTATTTGTAATTTATAGTTAATTGCATCTTGAAGGTTGGGTAATCGTGTAATACAATCGTTATTTGTAATTAATAGTTAATTACATCTTGAAGGTTGGGTAATCGTGTAACATAATAGTTGTTTGTTATTTGTAGTTAATTGCATCTGGAAATTGGGTAATCGTGTAATATTATCGCTATTTGTAGTTAATCGCATCTTGTAGGTTTGGTAATCGTGTAATATTATCGTTATTTATTACTTGTAATTAATTGCATCTTGAAGGTTGGGTTATTTTTTTTTAAATAATCGTTATTTGTTATTTGTAGTTAATTGCATCTTGAAGGTTGGGTAATCGAGTAATATAATCGTTATTTGTAGTTAACTGCATCTTGATGGTTGGGTAATCGTGTAATATAATCGTTATTTGTAATTTATAGTTAATTGTATTTTGAAGGTTGGGCAGTCGTGTAACTTAATCGTTATTTGTTATTAGTAGTTAATTGCATCTTGAAGGTTGGGTAATCGTGTAATATAATCATTATTTGTAGTTCCTGGGATGTTGAAGGTTGGGTTCACATGTAATTTATATTTAATTGCACCCTGACGGTTGTGTATCGTGTAATACAATTGTTATTTGTAATTAATAGTTAATTGCATATTGAAGGTTGGGTAATCGTGTAATATAATCGTTATTTGTTTGTAGTTAATTCCATCATGAAGGTTGGGTAATCGTGTAATATAATCAGTTTTTATTTGTAGTTCATGGCATCTTGAAGGTTGGGTAATCGTGTAATTTATATTTAATTGCATCGTGAAGGTATGGTAATCGTGTAATATAATCTATTTGTAATTTATAGTTAATTGCAGGTTGGGTAATCGTGGAATATAATCGTTGTTATTTGCAGTTATTGCATCTGGAAGGTTGGGTAATCCTGTAATATAATCATTTTTTATTTGTAGTTAATTGCATCTTGAAGTTTGGGTAATCGTTTAACATAATCGTTATTTGGTATTAGTAGTTAATTGCATTTGAAGGTTGGGTAATCGTGTAATATAATCGTTATTTATTATTTGTAGTTAATTGCATCTTGAAGGTTGGGTAATCGTGTAATATAATCGTTATTTATTATTTGTAGTTAATTGCATCTTGAAGGTTGGGTAATCTTGTAATATAATCGTTATTTGTTACTTGTAGTAAATTGCATGTTAAAGCTTTGGTAATAGTGTAATATAAGCGTTATTATAAGTTAATGGCATCCTCAAGGTTTGGTCATTGTGTAATATAATCGTCATTTGTTATTTGTAGTTAATTCCATTTGAAGGTTGGGTAATCATTTAATATAATCATTTTTTGTTATTTGTAGTTAATTGCATCTTGATGGTTGCGTAATTGTTAAATATAATCGTTTTTTTTAGTAAATAGCATCTTGAAGGTTGGGTAATCGTATAATATAGTCGATATTTGTTATTTGTAGTTAATAGTATATTGAAGTTTGGGTAATTGTGTAATATAATAATTATTGGTTATTCGTAGTTAATTGCATCTTGAAGTTTCTGTAACATAATCGTTATTTGTTATTTGTAGTTAATTGCATGTTGAAGGTTGGGTAATCGAGTAATATAATCGTTATTTGTATTTAATGGCATCTTGAAGGTTGGGTAATCGTGTAATATAATCGTTATTTGTTATTTGTAGTTAATTGCATCTTGAAGGATGGGTAATCGAGCAATATAATCGTTATTTGTAGTTAATTGCATCTGAAAGGTTGGGTAATCGTGTTATATAATCGTTACTTGTAGATTTGTTTATTTTTTTTTATTTTTATTTTTTCTACATAGGCATCACCACATTATCAAGGCCAAGAGGCCACTCAAGGATAAGGGTTAAAGAGTGTACAGTAGAAATTGGACAATATAATAATCATTAGTAATGAAAATTTGGTAAATTTGATAACTTATATTGAACGGCTCATCAAGAACTTATTTACGTTAGACTTGAAGACAACCATATTGTAGTCAGCCGGAAAGCAGGAAAACGGAAGACAATTCCACAGGCGTGCAGTTCTAAGAAAGAAGCTTTGTTCATGGAATCTACGTTTAGGTTTAGGCACAGATAAAGAGTGGGGGAAATTATTGATAGTGTTTACAGCTAGACGAGTGTTTCTTGTGAAAGTTTGGCGAGGGGGGACCATAGAGTGAAGCTCAGTCGAACACTTTCCATGAAAATAACGATACATCAGAGACAAACTCGCAACATCTCTTCTGTGAGATAGAGGTTGCAAGGAAGAGAAAAGGACATCTCCTACGAGGCTACGAAGTCTATTTTGAACTCTATCAAGGCAGGCCAAGTCCTTTCTAGCAGCTCCTGCCCAGATGTGGCAACAGTATTCCATCCTTGGACGTACCTGGCTCTTATATAGATAGAGAATTGCATCAGCAGTGAGATATCTACCGGATCGATAGAAAGATCCCACCATTTTTCCAGCGGCCTTGGCAACAGATTTGATGTACGTGTTCCATTTAAGATCAGGAGTAATGGTCAAGCCAAGAAGCTTGTCAAAACTAGAGGCCTCCTGAAGACGAGAGCCATTCATTTCAATTGATGCCAAATGTGGATCAGAATGTTGATGATGTAAAGAGAGAAGCTTGGTTTTAGATGCATTAAAAGTAACCAGCCACTCCTTACCCCATTGTACTACGTGTTCAAGATCAGAGGAGAGAGAATTGGAGAGAACTTGGTCGTTTACTGTCTTAGATGTGCTACCATAAATGGTAGTGTCGTCAGCATAGATGTCTACAAATGATGTAAGGATGTGATTTGGAAGATCATTAATGTAGATCAGGAAAAGAGTTGGGCCCAGGATGGACCCCTGAGGGACACCGGCATTAATACTGTGAGCTTCTGATTTTTGCCCCTCAACTACTACTCTTATGAACCTATCAGAAAGAAATGATTTAATAATTGAGAAGACATTTCCAGCAATACCATAGCTAGAGATCTTATGAAGTAAACCTTTATGCCATACCCTATCAAAGGCCTTAGATATGTCAAGAGCAATTGCCCTAGAAAGGTTGCCTCCGTCGAGAGATTTGCTAATCCTATGAGATATAACTGTAAGGACATCTGCTGTAGATCTAGCAGAACGGAAACCATATTGAGTGTCACTAAGAAGGTTATTTTTGTTGAGATGGTTGATTACTTCTGTATTTAACACAGATTCCAGCAACTTACTCATGACGCACAGGAGACTTATTGGCCTGTACTGAGAGGGGGATGAGCGATCACCTGAATTCTTAAATACAGGGCATACTGATGAAATTTTCCAGGGAGATGGGAAACTATTCTCCTTAAGACAACGTTTAAACAGTTTTGTAAGTATGGGCGCTAGTTCAGGTTGAAGTTTTTTGAGTACTATAATTGGAATACCGTCAGGGCCAGTTGTTTACTGGAATCAAGGTTTTTGATTAGCTTGGCAACATCACGTACAGATATACGTATATCACATAGCGTGTTTTCTGATACAGGAGGAAATATTGGGGGTTGGCGGCCTTGATCGCAAAGGGTAGAATTAGCTGCAAAGTTCTTGACAAAGAGTTTGGCTCTGTCTGATGCTGACGAGATTACCTCAGGTCCATTGATAATAGTTGGGATGGAGCACACGCTTCTGTTTAGGATTCTGTTTGCTATTTGCCAAAACTGGTGGGAACCAAGCCACTGCTCAGCTACTTTGGACTTAACAGATTGAGCATACAACTCTCTTGCATTCTTTATTACTTTCTTACAACGGTCGCTGGCAGTCTTGAAAGCGGCTTTAGTTTTCATACATCTATTACATTGGAAACAGTGGAAAAAGTGATTTCTGGTTAATGGCATGTTGAAGCTTGGGTAATCGTGTAATATAATCGTTATTTGTAATTAATAGTTAATTGCATCTTGAAGGTTGGATAATCGTGTAACATAATCGTAATTTGGTATTTGTACTTAATTGCATCTTGAAGATTGGGTAATCGTGTAATATAATCATTATTTGTAATTTATAGTTAATTGCATCCTAAAGGTTAGATAATCGTGCAACATAATCGTTATTTGTTATCTGAAGTTAATTGCATCTGGAAGGTTGGGTAATCCTGTAATAAAATCGTTATTTGTCATTCGTAATTAATTGCATCTGGAAGGTTGGATAATCCTGTAATATAACCGTAATTTGTTATTAATAGTTATTTCCATCTTTGATGTTGGGTAATCGTGTAATATAACAGTTATTTGTTATTAGTAGTTCATTGCATCTGGAAGGTTGGGTAATAGTGTAATATAACCGTTATTTGTTATTAGTCGTTTATTGCATCTTGAAGGTTGGGTAGTCCTGTAATATAATCGTTGTTTGTTATTAGCAGTTAATTGCATCTTGAAGGTTGAGTAATCCTGTAATATAACCGTTATGTGTTATTAGTATTTAATTGCATCTTGAAGGTTGGGTAATCGTGTAATATAATCATTATGTGTTATTAGTAGTTAATTGCATCTGGAAGGTTGGGTAATCGTGTCATATAATCGTAATTTGTTATTTGTAGTTAATTGCATCTGGAAGGTTGGGTAATCGAGTAATATAACCGTTATTTGTTATTAGTAGTTAATTGCATCTGGAAGGTTGGGTAATCGAGTAATATAATCGTTATTTGTAATTTATAGTTAATTGCATCCTAAAGGTTAGATAATCGTGCAACATAATCGTTATTTGTTATCTGAAGTTAATTGCATCTGGAAGGTTGGGTAATCCTGTAATAAAATCGTTATTTGTCATTCGTAATTAATTGCATCTGGAAGGTTGGATAATCCTGTAATATAACCGTAATTTGTTATTAATAGTTATTTCCATCTTTGATGTTGGGTAATCGTGTAATATAACAGTTATTTGTTATTAGTAGTTCATTGCATCTGGAAGGTTGGGTAATAGTGTAATATAACCGTTATTTGTTATTAGTCGTTTATTGCATCTTGAAGGTTGGGTAGTCCTGTAATATAATCGTTGTTTGTTATTAGCAGTTAATTGCATCTTGAAGGTTGAGTAATCCTGTAATATAACCGTTATGTGTTATTAGTATTTAATTGCATCTTGAAGGTTGGGTAATCGTGTAATATAATCATTATGTGTTATTAGTAGTTAATTGCATCTGGAAGGTTGGGTAATCGTGTCATATAATCGTAATTTGTTATTTGTAGTTAATTGCATCTGGAAGGTTGGGTAATCGAGTAATATAACCGTTATTTGTTATTAGTAGTTAATTGCATCTGGAAGGTTGGGTAATCGAGTAATATAACCGTTATTTGTTATTTGTAGTTAATTGCATCTTGAAGGTTGGGTAATCATGTAATATAATTGTTATTTGCTACTTGTAGTTAATTGAATCTGTATGGTCGGGTAATCGTGTAATATAATCGTTGTTTGTAGTAAATTGCATCTTGAAGGTTGGGTAATCGTGTAATATAATCGTTGTTTGTAGTTAATGGAATCTTGAAGGTTGGGTAATTGTGTAATATAATCGTTATTTGTTACTTGTAGTTAATTGGATCTCGAAGGTTGGGTAATTGTGTAATATAATCGTTATTGGCTATTCGCAGTTAATTGCATCTTTAAGGTTGTGTAATCGAGTGATATAATCGTTATTTGCAGTAAATGGCATCTGGAAGGTTGGGTAATCGTGTAATATTATCGTTATTTGTTATTTGTAGTTAATTGGATCTTGAAGGTTGGGTAATCGAGTAATATAGTCGTTATTTGTAGTTAATTGCATCTTGAAGGTTGGGTAATCGTGTAATATAATTGTTATTTGTTATTTGCAGTTATTGCATCTTGAAGGTTGGGTAATTGTTTAACATAATCGTTATTTGGTGTTTTAAGTTAATTGCATCTTGATGGTTGGGATATTGTGTTATATAATCGTTATTGGTTATTTGCAGTTGATTGCATCTTGAAGGTTGGGTAATCCTGTAATATAATAAGTTTTTATTTGTAGTTAATTGCATCTGGAAGGTTGTGTAATCGTGTAATATAATGGTTATTTGTAGTTAATGGCACCTTGGAGGTTGGGTAATCGTGTAATATAAACGTTATTTGTTATTTGTAGTAAATTGCATGTTGAAGGTTGGGTAATCGTGTAATATAATCGTTATTTGTAGTTAATGGCATCTGGAAGGTTGGGTAATCGTGTAACATAATCGTTGTTTGTTATTTGTAGTTAATGGCATCTTCAAGGTTGGGTAATCGTGTAATATAATCATTATTTGTAATTTATAGTTAAATGCATCTTAAAGGTTGGGTAATCGTGTAACTTAATCATTATTTGTTATTTGTAGTTAATTGCATCTTGAAGGTTGATTAATCATGTAATATAATCATTATTTAATCGTGTAATACAATTGTTATTTGTAAAAAATAGTTAATTTCATCTGGAAGGTAGGGTAATCCTGTAACATAATAGTTGTTTGTTATTTGTAGTTAATTGCATCTTGAAGGTTTGGTAATCATGTAATATTATCGTTATTTATTACTTGTAATTAATTGCATCTTGAAGGTTGGGTAATCTTTTAAAAAAACTGTTATTTGTTATTTGTAGTTAATTGCATCTTGAAGGTTGGGTAATTGAGTAATATAATCGTTATCTGTAGTTAACTGCATCTTGATGGTTGGGTAATCGTGTAATATAATCTTTATTTGTAATGTATAGTTAATTGTATCGTGAAGGTTGGGTACTCGTGTAACTTAATCGTTATTTGGTATTAGTAGTTAATTGCATTTGAAGGTTGGGTACTCGTGTAACTTAATCGTTATTTGTTATTTGTAGTTAATTGCATCTTGAAGGTTGGGTAATCGCGTAATATAATCGTTGTTTGTAGTTCATGGCATCTTTAAGGTTGGGTAATCGTGTAATATAATCATTATTTGTAATTTATAGTCAATTGCATCTTGACGGTTGGGTAATCGTGTAATATAATCGTTATTTGAAATTTATAGTTTACTAGCATTTCAGCCCGGCGTTGCCCGGGTGTTTGGAGGTGTATGTTGAGAAAAAAAAAAGAAAAAAAAAAAGCGGTCAATTTTTTTAAACTTTGACCCCTATTATGTCCCCTTAACATTTATTGTTTTGGACTCAAATCAAGTTATTAAGTTATATCCATGTCCAAGGAACCTATATCTAAAATTTCAAGTGTTTAGACCCACAATTGGCGGAGGAGTTTGGTAGAATTCTCAAAGGTCAAATCGTTGAACTTTGACCCCTTGCTCGGGTGTTTGGAGGTGTATGCTGTGCAAAAAAAGCAAAAAAACAAAAAAAATGGTTAATTTTTTAAAACTTTGACCCCTATTATGACCCCTTAAAATTTATAGTTTCGGGCTCAAATCACTTTATTAAGTTAGATCCATGTTCAAGGAACCTATATCTAAAATTTTAAGTGTCTAGACCCAAAATTGTCGGAGGAGTTTGGTAGAGTTCTTAAAGGTCAAATCGTTGAAATTTGACCCCTTAACAGCCAAATTTCTGGCTGACACATGTCACATCGATTTTCCCAAATCTCAGTACCCGGTATTTCAAATTTCGAGTCTATAGACTAAAAATTGACAGAGTTATTGCGTAGGGAAATGTACACAGACACACAGACAGACAGACAGACAGACACGTTCACTTTTATAGATATATATATTGCATCTTGGAGGTTGGGTAATCGTGTAACATAATCGTTGTTTGTTATTTGTAGTTAATTGCATCCGGAAGGTTGGGTAATCCTGTTATATAATCGTTATTTGTAATTTATAGTGAATTGCATCTTGGAGGTTGGGTAATCGTGTAACATAATCGTTGTGTATTTGTAGTAAATTGCATCTGGAAGGTTGGGTAATCGTGTAATATTATCGTTATTTATTATTTGTAGTTAATTGCCTCTTGGAGGTTGGGTATTCGTGTAATATAATCGTTATTTTTAGTTCATGGCATCCGGAAGGTTGGGTAATCGTATAACATAATCGTTATTTGTTACTTGTAATTAATTGCATCTTGAATGTTGGGTAATCGTGTAACAGAATCATTATTTGTAATTTATAGTTAATTGCATCTTGACGGGTTGGTTATCGTGTAATATTATCGTTATTTATTACTTGTAATTAATTGCACCTCGAAGGTTAGGTAATCGTGTAATATAATCCTTATTTCTTATTTGTAGTTAATTGCATCTTGAGAGTTGGGTAATTGTGTTATATAATCTTTTTATGTTATTTGCAGTTAATTGCATCTTGAAGGTTGGGTAATCGTATAATATAATCATTATTTGTTATTTGGAGTTAATTGCAACTTGAAGTTTTTGTAACATAATCGTTATTTGTTAATTGCATCTTGAAGGGTGGGTAATTGTTTTATATAACCGTTGTGTAATCGTGTAATATAATCGTTATTTGTTATTTGCAGTTAATTGCATCTTGAAGGTTGAGTAATCATGTAATATAATCATTGTTTGTAGTTAATTGCATCTCGAAGGTTGGGTAATCGTGTAATATAATCGTTATTTATAATTTATAGTTAATTGCACCCTGAAGGTTAGGTAATCGTGTAATACAATCGTTATTTGTAATTTATAGTTAATTGCATGTTGAAGGTTGGGTAATCCTGCAACATAATCGTTGTTGGTTATTTGTAGTTAATTTCATCTTGAAGGTTGGTTAATCGTGTAATATAATCGTTATTTGTACTAAATGGCACCTTGAACGTTGGGTAATCGTGTAATATAATCGTTATTTGTTATTAGTAGTTAATTGCATCTTGAAGGTTGGGTAATCCTGTAATATAACCGTTATTTGTTATTTTAAGTTAATTGCATCTTGAAGGTTGGGTAATCCTGTAATATAACCATTATTTGTTATTAGTAGTTTATGTCATCTTGACAGTTGGGTAATCGAGTAATATAACCGTTATTTGTAGTTAATTGCATCTGGAAGGTTGGGTAATCATGTAATATAATAGTTATTTGTTATTAGTAGTTAATTTAATCCGGAAGGTTGGGTAATCGTGTAATATAATTGTTATTTGTTATTAGTAGTTAATTGCGTTTTAAAGGTTGGGTAATCGTGCAATATAACCGTTATTTGTTATTAGTAGTTAATTGCATCTTGAAGGTTGGGTAATCGTGTAATATAATTGTTATTATTTATTTGTAGTTAATTGCATCTTTAAGGTTGGGTAATCGTGTAATATAATCGTTATTTGTAGGTAATGGCATCAAAAAGACTGGGTAATCGTGTAGTATAATCGTTATTTGTTATTTGTAGTTAATTGCATCTTGAAGGTTTGGTAATCGAGTAATATAATCATTATTGGTAGTTAATGGCATCTTGAAGGTTGGGTAATTGTGTAATATAATCGTTATTTGTTATTTGTAGTTAATTGCATTTGAAGGTTGGGTAATCGTGTAATATAATCGTTATTTGTAGTTAATTGCACCTTGAAGGTTTGGTAATCGTGTAATATAATCGTTATTTCTTACTAGTAGCTAATGGCATCTGGAAGGTTTGGTAATCGTGTAATATAACCGTAATGTGTAATTTATAGTTAATTGCATCTTGAAGGTTGGGTAATCGTGTAATATAATCGTTATTTGTTACTTGTAATTAATTGCATCTTGAAGCTTGGGTAATCCTGTAATGTAATCGTTATTCGTAATTTATAGTGAATTGCATCTTGACGGTTGGGTAATCGTGTAACATAATCGTTGTTTGTTATTTGTAGTTAATTGCATCTTGAAGGTTGGGTAATCGTGTAATATAATCGTTATTTGTAGTTAATGGCATCTTGCAGGTTGGGTAATGGTGTAATAGAAACCTTATTTGTTATTTGTAGTTAATTGCCTCTTGAAGGTTTGGTAATCATGTAACATAATCGTTATCTATTATTTGAAATTAATTGCATCTTGAAGGTTGGATAATCGTGTAATATAATCGTTATTTGGTGTTTGTAGTTAATAGCATTTGAAGTTAGGTAATCATGTAATATAATCATTATGTATTATTTGTAGGAAATTGCATCTTGAAGGTTGTGTAATTGTGTATTATAATCATTTTTTGTAGTTAATAGCATCTTGAAGATTTGGTAATTGTGTAATATAATTGTTAATTGTTATTTTCAGCTATTTGCATCTTGAAGGTTGTGTAATCGTGTAATATAATCGTTATTTGTTATTTGTAGTTAATTGCATCTGGAAGGTTGTGTAACATAATCGTTATTAGTTATTTGAATTTAATTGCATCGTGAAGGTTGGGTAATTGTGCAATATAATTGTTATTTGTTATGTTAAGTAAATTGCATTTTGAAGGTTGGGTAATGATGTAATATATATGTTATGTGTAGTTAATGGCATCTTGAAGGTTTGGTAATTGTGTAATATAATCGTTATTTGTTACTTGTAATTAATTGCATCTTTAAGGTTGAGTAATCGTGTAATATAATCATTATTTTTAGTTAATTGCATCTTGAAGGTTTGGTAATCGTGTAACATAATCGTTATTTGTTATTTGTAGTTAATTGCATCTTGAACGTTGCGTAATCGTGTAATATAATCGTTATTTGTAGTTAATTGCATCTTGAAGGTTGGGTAATCGTGTAATATAATCGTTATGTGTTACTTGTAATAAATTGCATCTTGAAGGTTGGGTAATCGTGTAATATAATCGTTGTTTGTTATTTATAGTTAATTGCATCTTGAAGGTTGGGTAATCGTGTAATATAATCGTTATTTGTAGTTAATGGCATCTTGAAGGTTGGGTAATTGTGTAATATAAGCGTTATTTGTTACTTGTAATTAATTGCATCTATAAGGTTGGGTAATCGTGTAATATGATCGTTATGTTCAATGTATAATTAATTGCATCTTGAAGGTTTGGTAATCGTGTAACATAATCGTTATTTGTTATTTGTAGTTAATTGCATCTTGAATGTTGTGTAATCGTGTAATGTAATCGTTATTTGTAGTTAATTGCATCTTGAAGGTTGGGTAATCGTGTAATATAATCGTTATGTGTTACTTGTAATGAATTGCATCTTGAAGGTTGGGTAATCGTGTAACATAATCGTTGTTTGTTATTTGTTGGTAATTGCATCTTTAAGGTTTGGTAATCGTGTAATATAAGCGTTATTTGTAGTTAATGTCATCTTTAAGGTTTGGTAATCGTGTAATATAAGCGTTATTTGTAGTTAAATGCATCTTGAAGGTTGGGTAATCGTGTAATATAATCGTTATTTTTAGTTAATGGCATCTTGAAGGTTGGGTAATTGTGTAATATAATCGTTATTTGTTACTTGTAATTAATTGCATCTTAAGGTTGGGTAATCGTGTAATATAATCGTCATTTTTAATTTATAGTTAATTGCATCTTGATGGTTTGGTAATCGTGTAACATAATCGTTGTTTGTTATTTGTAGTTAATTGCAACTTTAAGGTTTGGTAATCGTGTAATATAAGCGTTATTTGTAGTTAATTGCATCTTTAAGGTTTGGTAATCGTGTAATATAAGCGTTATTTGTAGTTAATTGCATCTTTAAGGTTGGTTAATCGTGTAATATAAGCGTTATTTATTACTAGCTGTACCCTGCCACGCGTTGCTGTGGCTTAATTTCGTGTAATGGAAAAGTCTAATAAAAATAATACTGATTATATGTTATTGTGACATAGGCTGACATATTCGGTGGGTTTCTGATAGTATTTTGTATAGTTTTTTAGTTTTAAATCATTTTCTCAAACTTAACATCATCAACAGTGTCCATCACTGTTTGTATTTTTCAAATACACTGATAAACACTGTTCTTCGAGCTGACTAAATGTTATAGTAAATAAAACGGGTTTGTATTACTAAACATAGAAACGAAAAAGTTGTTGAAAAATAAATATAACAAATAAATGTTATCAAAGGCAAGATAAGTTACTTTTCTACCTAACTGGATAAGATTTTAGTGTTTTTGTTTAGTGTAAAATGTTTAATCGGTTTGAAAAAATGTAGTGTTTATCTGTATATTTGAAAAATACAAATGGCGGCAGACTGTTGAACACATTAACTTTGGGAAAAGGAGTTAAAACTAAAAAAAACTATACAAAATACTGTCAGGAACTCACTCAATATATGTTACTGTGACATAGGCAGACATGTATTCAGTGGTTTTTAACAGTATTTTGTATAGTTTTTTTTTCAGTTTTAACTCATTTTCCCAAACCTAATGTGTTAACACAGTTTGCCGCCATTTGTAATTTTCAAATATAACAGTAAACACTGTGTTTTTTGAGCCCAATAAAAATTTTGCATTAAAAAAACAAAAAAAAAATTATCCATTTCGGTAATAAAGTAACATATCTTGCCTTTGATAATATTGGTTAATAAGGTCACGTGAGTCGATTAATGGGTTCTACTGCACTTACTGATCTGCACTATTTTTTTAAATCGTATTTCCAAGCTTAATTAAAGTTTTATGTTTTTTTAGTATTTTTTTTAGATTAGGTCCACCTCCACAATTTTCTTTTAAATGACGACTTTTAAAGTTTTCCGAATATGCTGAATACAGAAATCGCATTGAAATTTTGCAGAAATAAGTAGTTATCGAGATATAGATAGTTGTTTTATGCATTGTATTCTTTGGCGGCGCATAGATTTGTTTATAACGCGCGCAAGCGTGTAAAAAAGATGGCTGCCAGAGATCACAATGCATTATACAAATTTTTAATATCTCGATAACTACTTATTTCTGCAAAATTTCAATGCGATTTCCGTATTCAGCATAGTCGAAAACCTACAAAAGTCGTCATTTAAAAGAAAATTGTGGAGGTGGACCTAATCTAAAAATTTACCGTTTTTTTTCATTCAATTGTAAGTACAGAATAGGTACAAAACACCCTCTTCTCCCAATGTTAATAATGGCTTTTTAAATAATAACGTTATTATTTCTGCATGGATCAATAAGTGCACGAGTACCCAATTTCTTTAAAAGCATTCATATTTTCTTATATAGAAACAACTTCTGTAAAAAAAAAACAAAAAACGTGCACTTTCAATCTTTGTTAAAAACAGGTTTTCTTGAAAAACAAAACAAAAAAATATGGTAAAAAAAGCAAAGAACAAAACGTTAATCGGTATTCATGCAGAGAGTGATACTTGCTGAAATAATAACTGTAATATATTGGACAGGATTATCTCCCTTGCACTTCAATGAACTACGGATTATCTCCCTTGTACTTCACTAGAGGGCGCGACAGTCTTGAAATCTTTTTCTTTAGTAAATAAAAGGACCGGGAGACGATCTTTCCCTACGAGACGTACCGTCTGCCGATCTATCTATAATGTTATTTTGTCTTGTGCATTTTTATTCATTATGCATTGTTAATGTTGTTATACTTCAATTGGCGACAAAGAACGAATAATGCGGAGGAGTAACAAGACAATTTAAAATTAAAAGCGAACACCCACAACAAATCGAATGAGGAAAAGTTGCCGAGTAGCGGATAAAAATGGCTTTATTAGGCACTATTAGAGAATGGAATAGTGCGGAAGAAGAATGGTCGCACTATATTGAGAGAGTAAAGTTTTTTTTTACTGCCAATGATGTGTTGAATGAAGGTAAGAAACGTGCTATATTTTTGTCGGTTATTGGGGATTAAAATTATGCTATTCTCAGGGGTTTAGCCGGAAACAGGCCAGAGCAGAAAACATTTGAAGAACTATGTATTCTGATGGAGAGGCACATCAGGCCGGCCCCCAACGAGATACATTAACGTTTCTTATTCAACATGAGAGACAAACAAGAAGGTGTCCATTGGTGAATATGGGGCCACACTGAGAAAAATGTCGGAACACTGCAACTTTGAAGAAAAAGTAAATGAACACATACGTGATCGTTTGGTTGTGGGAGTGAAAGATGAGAAGATACAGGAGCGCTTGCTAGGCGAAAGAATGCTAACTTTGCACAAGGCCATTGAAATAGCAGTGTCTATGGAATCGGCAAGGAAATATTCCAAGTTGATATTGGGAGCACAGACGAGTGGAAGTGAAACGTCCGTACACAGGTTACCATTAAAACGAGAGTGTTATCATTGTGGAAGCACTGGCCACCAAGCGGACAAGTGCCAGTTTAAAAACAAGGAATGTTTTAAATGCAGGCGAATAGGGCATACTCGTCGGAAGTGTGGGCAAGAAGAGAGCAGGCCTCCTAACTCCGAAAAACGAGGTAAGGAAAGCAGGATGGTGAACAATGTGGAGGAAAATTGTTGTGAAGAAATGGAAATAAATATGGAAAGGCTAGACTTGCACACAGTTGCTAACTTGCGGACACCACCAGTATTAGTGGAACTGCTAATTAATCAAGAGAAAGTGGTCATGGAAGTGGACACTGGAGCTGCATGCACAGTAATGAGCCTAGAAAAATTCAATAAAATTGGCCAAGTTAGTGATCTAAAGGAAAGCCATGTCAAGTTGAGAATGTACACTGGTGAATTAGGGAAACCACATGGGACCACAGACGTGGAAGTAATCCAGGAAGGGTTAAAGCATCGACTACCTTTGCTGGTGGTGAACGGTAATATACCGACACTTCTTGGCCGCAACTGGTTGAATAAGGTAAAGCTGGATTGGAGAAGCATGTTTCCTTTATACCAGGAAGATTCCCCTTCGAGGTTGGAAAGGCTTTTAAAAGAATTTGATTCGCTGTTCAGTGAAGAAATGGGGTGTTTAAAGGATTTTAAGGTCAAAATACCCATTGATAAAACGGTGAGTCCCAAATTTTATCGGGCAAGACTAGTACTTTATGCCATAAAAGCAGATGTGGAAAAGGAGCTAGATCGCCTGGAAAACCAGGGAATTTACAAAAGAGTGGAATACTCTAGGTGGGCTGCCCCCATTGTACCGGTTGCCAAAAATAATAATGAAGGCATCCGGATCTGTGGAGATTACAAACAAACAGTAAACCGGGCATCACCATGTGACTATTACCCTCTTCCTCGGACAGAAGATATATTTGCTACTTTGAACGGGGGTCAAAAATTTAGCAAGCTCGACTTGAGCCATGCCTATCAGCAGCTGGAATTGGATGCAGAAACCCAGGAACTGCTAGCAGTAAACACTCACCAAGGATTATACCAGCCCACCAGACTACAATTTGGGGTACACAGTGCTACAGGGATTTTTCAAAGGGAGATGGACAAAAGATTGAAGAACATTCCTTTTTGCAAGGTGCGTGTGGATGACATCCTGGTTTCAGGTAGTGATGACAGTAGTCATCTGAAGAATTTATACAGTGTATTTTCTGCTCTAGATAAGGCCGGATTAAAATTAAAGAGAAGTAAGTGCAAGTTTCTCCTTCCTGAAGTGACATATCTGGGTTTCAGAATTAGTAAGGAAGGCATAGCGCCTCTTCCAGACAAAGTAGCCGCCATGACAGGCACCTCGACCGCAAAACATCACAGAATTAAGAGCCTACCTAGGGGCACTTAACTATTATCATAGTCATTTGCCAAACTTATCAACTATACTTGAACCGCTTCACAACTTAATGAGGAAGGGTGCTCCCTGGGTATGGGGTGCTGAACAAACCAGGGCTTTTGAAGAAACAAAGAAAATGCTGTGTTCTGCACCTCTTTTAACTCATTTTGATCCATCTAGACCGATTCTGGTGCAAGTAGATGCTTCTCCCTATGGACTGGGAGCTGTAATAGCTCACAAAATGGAAGATGGAAGGGAGAAACCAGTATGCTACGTATCACGAACGCTGTCTGAGGCAGAACGGAATTATGCGCACATTGAGAAGGAGGGGCTGGCCCTAGTCTTTGCGGTAAAAAAGTTGCACCAATATCTGTATGGGAATAATTTTACGTTGTTCACTGACCACAAACCGTTATTGGGGTTGTTTGCTGAAAACAAGCCGATCCCTTCTCTTGCTGCTGCCAGAGTTCAACGCTGGGCCATATTTCTGGCTGCCTATAATTACAGGTTGGAGCATCGTGCCGGGTCCCTTAATGGAAATGCAGATTGCCTCAGTCGTCTTCCAATCAGTGTGCAGGAGCAAGATGTCACACCTAATTCTAACAGGATACACATGATGAACTTGGTTGATGCTCCAGTGACTGTGGCGGCAGTAAGATTGGAGACAAGAAGAGACCCTACTTTGAGTCGGGTGTACGAATACATCCTGAATGGCTGGAGTAGGTGTATTCCAGACACGGCAATGAAGCCCTACTTCAACAAACGGACAGAGTTGACATGTGAAGATGGTATCGTATTATGGGGGAGTAGAGTAGTAATTCCGGCTATACTCAGAACAAAAGTGTTGCAGCAATTACATCAGACACACATAGGGATCGTGCGAATGAAGGCCCTTGCTCGCAGCTATGTGTGGTGGCCAAATCTTGATGCAGATATTGAGAGAGCCGGTAAAGCTTGTGGAACCTGCATACATTATCAAAGCAACCCCGGCAAGGCTCCCATTCATTGCTGGGAATATCCAAGTTCACCATGGGAGAGAGTCCACTTAGATTATGCGGGTCCATTTTTGGGGCACATGTTTTTGATAGTAGTGGATGCTCATTCAAAGTGGACTGAAGTTTGCATTACAAAATCATCTTCTGCTATGACCACAATTGAAAAATTGAGAGGGATCTTCGCAACTCATGGACTACCGGTATTAATTGTGAGCGACAACGGTCCCTGTTTTACAAGTGAAGAATTCAAAGCATTCATGAATGCTAATGGAATTCGGCACATTTTCACAGCTCCTTACCATCCTTCCTCGAATGGGCTAGCAGAACGCAGTGTACGCACCTTCAAGGAAGTGCTTAAAAGGATGAATACAGACGGCAAGGCAACACTTGAAACCAAGGTGAACCGATTTTTATTCACTTATAGGATAACTCCAAACTCATCAACTGGGGTTTCTCCTGCCGAGCTGATGTTCAAACGGCAGTTACGAACAGCGTTTCATTTGGCAAAGCCAGACACGTACAAGGCTATGGATGTAAAAAATAAAATGGAAAGGGGGAGCAAGGTAATGGTGCCGCTCCGTGAATTTAAAGTAGCCGATCCTGTGCTTGTGTGTAACTATGGATCTACTCAGCGATGGATTGAAGGTACCATTACCAGACAGTTGGGAGCAGTGAATTTTGAAGTGGAAACCGGTAGAGGGCTAGTAAGGAGGCATGTGGACCAGCTTGTGAAACTCTCATCACCAGTAGCAGTGGAACTTACGCCTGAGATACAAGCAGATAATGCTGCAAAGAATCTTGAGAGTTTCGGCACACCTGAAGTTTCCAGCACACCCGACAGTCCTGAGGAAAGTTTAATACCTGAGAGCAGGCATATGGAAGAGGTTGCAGAGACTCCAGCAGTGGTAGAAAAATCGGCATCACCACTCTCTCGCAAGTCAGGGCGTATTCGGAGACCACCAAAAAAATTTGAAGACTATGTTCGTGATCCAGAGTAAGATTGAAGGGATATAATATATTGGACAGGATTATCTCCCTTGCACTTCAATGAACTACGGATTATCTCCCTTGCACTTCAATGAACTACCACTAGAGGGCGCGACAGTCTTGAAATCTTTTTCTTTAGTAAATAAAAGGACCGGGAGACGATCTTTCCCTACGAGACGTACCGTCTGCCGATCTATCTATAATGTTATTTTGTCTTGTGTATTTTTATTCATTATGCATTGTTAATGTTGTTATACTTCAATAACGTTATTATTTAAAAAGCCATTCTTAACATGGGGAGGAGGTTTTGTACCTATTCTGTACTTTAACCTTACAATTGAATAAAAAACATATCATAAAACTTTAATTAAACGTGGAAATGCGATTTAAAAAATAGCGCAGATCACTCTCTGCATCAGCACCGAAAGTACAGAATAGTTAGAAAACATCCTCCCTCCTCATGTTAAGAATGGCTTTCTAAATAATGTTAATGATTCAGTACTGTTCCTTGTCTGCTTAAGTTTAACTTTTGTTTATTACATTGTTAGGTGAAAGTCCAGAATAGTTACAAAACACTCCTATCCCCATGTTAAGAATGGCTTTCTAAATAATAACGTCATTATTTCAGCGGGGTAGCTTCTCTGCATAAGTACCATGTTTTGTTTTTAAATTGTTAGGTGAAAGGACAGAATAGTTACAAAATACCATCCCCATGTTAAGAATGTCTTTCTAAATAACATTATTTCAGCACGGTATTTTCTATGCATACGTACTATCTATTTTTGTTTATTAAATTGTTAGGTGAAAGTATAGAATAGATGCAAAACTCCCTCCCCATGTTAAGAATAGCTTTCTAAATAACGGTATAATTTCAGCACGCTAACTTCTCTGCATAAGTACTATCTTTTGTTTATTAAATTGTTAGGTGAAAATATAAAATAGTTACAGAACACTCTCCCTTTCCCATGTTAAGAATGGCTTTCTTAATAGTGTTATTTCAGCACGGTACCTTCTCTGCATAAGTACCATCTTTTGTTTATTAAATTGTTAGGTGAAAGTATAGAATAGTAACAAAACGTCCTCCCCATGTTAAGAATGGCTTTCTAAATAACGTTATTATTCTATTATTATATTATTATGGTACTTTCTCTGCATAAGTACCATGTTTTGTTTATTAAATTGTTAGGTGAATGTACAGTACTCATGCAGAAAGTGATCCGTGTTGTAATAATAATGTTAATATTTAAAAAGCCATTCTTAACATGGGGAGGGGAGGGTGTATTTTAATCTTACAATTGAATAAAAAAACATATAATAAAACTTTAATTAAACCTGGAAATACGATTTAAAAAATAGCGCGGACCACTCTTTACATTAGCACCAAAAAAAAAAAACTGTATATTTACCAACCAATTTTATATCGAAAAACAAAAAAAAAACTCAAAAAGCAAGCGACAAACCTTTTTTTTTGGCTTTATATAATAAAGAAAAAACGTGTAAATTAAAAAATTTGAAAGATAAACAAATGAATTATGTTTTTTTTCTTTTTTTTTACTTATCGAGTAAACAGAAAATGAAATCTACTTCTTTTCCGTCAATTCGTGGCTGTGAAATGAATCGAACCAGAAGTTCAGTTTCATCTTCAAAGCAGGTTCACACTAACGGTTAAAAAAATATATTTATTTTATTTAATATTTTAATAATTCGCGAGGTTAATTTATTTTAATAACATAAAAAAATCCCTCAACTCTAAAGATGGGTTGTCTGAAAATTTCAAAAAAATTGGTAACGTAGAAATATGTTTTTATTCACTTGTAACAAACCAAGAATTACATTTTTATATATTATAGATTTGTAGTTAATTGCATCTTGAAGGTTGGGTAATCGTGTAATATAATTGTTATTTGTTACTTGTAGTTAATTGCATCTTGAAGGTTGTGTAATCGTTTTACATAATCGTTATTGTTTATTTGAAGTTAATTGCATCTTGAAGGTTGGATAATGGTGTAAAACAATCGTTATTTGTAGTTAATTGTATCTTGAAGGTTGGGTAATCATGTAACATAATCGTTATCTATTATTTGAAATCAATTGCAGCTTGAAGGTTGGGTAATCATGTAATATAATTGTTATTTGTTATTTGTAGTCAATGGCATATTGAAGTTTGGGTAATCGTGTAATAAAATCGTTATTTGTTATTTGTAGTTAATGGCATCTTGAATGTTGGGTAATTGTGTAATATAATCGTTATTTGTAGTTAATGGCATCTTGCAGGTTGGGTAATGGTGTAATATAATCGTTATTTGTAGTTAATGGCATCTTGAATGTTGGGTAATCGTGTAATATAATCGTTATTTGTTATTTGTAGTCAATGGCCTATTGAAGTTTGGGTAATCGTGTAGTAAAATCGTTATTTGTTATTTGTAGTTAATGGCATCTTGAATGTTGGGTAATTGTGTAATATAATCGTTATTTGTAGTTAATGGCATCTTGCAGGTTGGGTAATGGTGTAATATAATCGTTATTTGTAGTTAATGGCATCTTGAATGTTGGGTAATCGTGTAATATAATCGTTATTTGTTATTTGTAGTCAATGGCATATTGAAGTTTGGGTAATCGTGTAATAAAATCGTTATTTGTTATTTGTAGTTAATTGCATGTTGAAGGTTGGGTAATCGTGTAATATAATCGTTATTTGTTATTTGTAGTTAATTGCATCTTGAAGGTTGGGTAATCGTGTAATATAATCGTTATTTGTTATTTGTAGTTAACTGCATCTTTAAGGTTGGGTAATCGTGTAATATAATTATTAATTGTTATTTACAGTTAATTGCATCTTGAAGGTTGGGTAACAATCGTTATTTGTTATTTGAAGTTAATTGCATCGTGAAGGTTGGGTAATTGTGTTATATAATCGTTATTTGTTATTTTTAGTTATTTTCATCTTGAAGTTTGGGTAATCGTGTTATATAATCGTTATTTGTAGTTAATGGCATTTTGAAGGTTGGGTAATCGTGTAATATAATCGTTATTTGTTACTCGTAGTTAATTGCATCTGGAAGGTTAGGTAATCGTGTAACATAATCGTAATTTGTTATTTGCAGTTAATTGTATCGTGAAGGTTGGGTAATCGTGTAATATAACCGTTATTTGTAGTTAATGGCATCTTGAAGGTTGGGTAATCGTGTAATATAATCGTTATTTGTTATTTGTAGTTAATTGCATCTTGAAGGTTGGGTATCGTGTCATATAATACCTATTTGTTATTTGTAGTTAATTACATCGTGAAGGTTGGGTAATCGTGTAATATAATCATTATTTGTAGTTAATGGCATCTTAAAGGTTGGGTAATCGTGTAATATAATCATTATTTGTTATTTGTAGTTAATTGCATTTGAAGTTATGTAATCATGTAATATAATCATTATTTGTTATTTGTAGTTAATGGCATCTTAAAGGTTGGATAATCATGTAATATAATCGTTATTTGTAGTTAATGGCATCTTGAAGGTTGGGTATAGGCATAAAAGAGTAACACTTTAAAATGAAGTTGCCTTTCTTTCTCCTCTTGCTTATGTTATGAGGACCCAAAGAACAAGCTTTCAATTCAAAAATCATTACAGGCCTGTTTCTACTAATTTGTATTAACAATGGGTCAGTTTATTTCGTTCAGTAAAATGAAGGCTCATTCTTTTTTACTATTTATATGTTAACAAATTCAATCCGAAAAAAAACAAAAAAACCTCATCATTTCCTCAGAGTCAAAACTGTACAGCAGTGTGCGACATCCACTAGACAATAGATCGGCTACTATTAGAATATGCGATAAATTTACTATTCTGAATTAAGAACTCTTACACTAATTGTTGCTTGTTTTTTCTTGTAATTTCTCAATTATATAACATATTTAGGTCTCAGCAGAATAAAACCTTTTCAAATACTTTCAAAACAATGTAACAAAATGTTTAGTTCTATTATATTAAAAGTAATAATGTTGAACTCATAATAATATATATGTATATATGTTTTTACCTGTGAATATGCTGACGGCTGATTGACAGTACACTCCTTGTAAGCAAAAACGGTTGCTTTTTCACTAGCCGTTTCACCAACCAAAAGAAAACCGTCTTCTTCTCGATCACTTTCACGTTGTTCAGATGCAGCAGAATTTTCAGAGTTAAGTTCAGATTCACCAGGTTTTAATTTCACCAGCCAGGAAAACATTCTTCCAAAAACCTAAAATAGTATAGCCTTAGATAGAATTAAAATACACCTCAGCTATGTTTAGATTTAGAACCAATATGTAGCATACATTATTTTTTGCAAAGTTTAAAATCTGTTAAGGGTTTACAAATGATTTATTTGAAATAAAGTGTTAATTACAAATGCTGAAAATATTGAAGATGAAATTTGCATTATTATGATTAGGAATCTTTATCATTTATTTTCAATCTCACATGTTGATTTATAATTAGATTTTTGTTTAGATAATTCATATGATTAAAACAACTTTGTAATGAATTTTTTAATAAGAATGTTTACTTTTTGTAGATCTTAAAATAAAGATGTTTTATCAGACAAAATTGATGCCCATTTTTAGTGTAGCAACTATCAACTATGTACGGCACAATCACATTGACACA
>NC_136506.1:54318994-54346494 GCF_053919585.1 Euprymna scolopes | reverse complement strand
TATACATATATATACATAAATATTTATATAATATATACACATATATATAAATATATATATAATATATATACACATGTAAATGTATATATATAAATATATATACATATATATACATAAATATTTATATAATATATACACATATATATAAATATATATATAATATATATACACATATATATATAAATATATATATAATATATATACACATATATATATAAATATATATATAATATATATACACATATATATAAATATATATATACATATATATATATAAGTACATATATAAATATATATATATACACATATATATAAATGTATATATACACATGTATATATAAATATATATATACATATATATATTAACATAAATATATATTTAAATATATATACACATTTAAATATATATACACATACATATATATATATATAAATATATATATACATATATATATATATATATTAATAGATATACATATATATAAAAATATATATACATATATATAAAAATAAATATACATTTATATATAAATAGATATAAATATATATATATACATATATATAAATAGATAGACATATATATATATATAAATATATATACATATTTGTATATAAATATATATACATATTTATATATAAATATATATACATATTTATATATAAATATATATAAATATATATACACATATACATACATATATATATGTGCATCTTTATATATAAATATATATATATATCAATAGATATACATATATATATATACAAAAATATATACATACATATTAATAAATATATATACCTAAATATATATATACCTATATACATAAATATACATATATACATATAAATATAAATATATATACATATATATATACATATATATATATAAATATATATACATATATATAAATATATATACATATATATACATATATATATGAATATATATACATATATACATAAATATATATACATACTAGCTGTACCCGGCCACGCATTGCTGTTGCTCAGTTTGTTAAAATGGAGCACATGTGAAAGTAGAGAAAAGTTTGATTCTTTTTTTCAAGAGAATGTACAAATTATTTATTTTTTTTAAACAGATGTTAAGAAAATAAACAGAAAAATACTTCCATCATTAATTATGCAAAAAAATAAATAAAATGTTGATTTAGTGTTTCAATATGCTTATAAATTACGATAAAACTTGCTGAGTATGCACTGTTTTACGGTTGTTGTAAAAATGGAACGGAAACTTAAATTTCGCTTCATTTTAATCTTTCTTAATGTTTTAATTGTGCCCCCTCAACGAATATAATCACAACAGTAACATTCAACAATTGTACTTTATGTATATAAAACACAAAATGGGTGTTTGTATTACTGTACACATAGATTCGAAAAAGTTATCAAAAAACAAATATATAACAAATAAATGTTATCAAAGGCAAGATAAGTTACTTTTCTGCCAAACTGGATATATTTTTTGTGTTTTTATTCAATGTAACATGTTTATTCAGCTCGAAAAACATACAGTGTTTACCGATGTATTCGAAAATTCAAGATGGCGTCTCACACCCTCTTTAACACCGTAAGTATGGAAAAAGGTGTTATAAATAAAAAACTATACAAAATACTATTAAAAACCCGCCGAATATATGTCAACCTATGTCACGGTAACATATATTGAGCGAGTTTTTAACAGTATTTTATCCGTTTTTTTTTTTATTCATAACATCTTTTCCCACACTTACCGTGTTAAAGAGAGAATCAGACGCCATCTTGAATGTTCCAATTCATCGGTAAACACTGTATGGTTTTCGAGCTGAATAAACATGTTACATTGAATAAAAACACAAAAAATATATCCAGTTTGGTAGAAAAGTAACTTATCTTGCCTTTGATAACATTTATTTTTTATATATATCTTTTTGGACAACTTTTTCGAATATATGTGTACAGTAATACAAATCCCACAAAATATTTATTAAAAAAAAAAATTAAAAAAAAAAAGTTAATAGCGAAAGGGAAATAATTCCATTTTTAAACGAAAAAGTCAGTTTACCTAACTTACTGTATTAATGCTATTTTTTAAGCAAGAAAAAAAAAAGGTAAATATTTAGATACGCTACTGCAGAACACCGACCACTCTAATTTGTTTTTTTATAGGTAATTGAGGTCGCTGACAACGAATCTGATAGTCAAACTTGGGGCAAATTTACCGTTTGCATGGTATTTACCCCTGAACCCACGAACTTCTTTCCACCATTTTGCAGCATCCGTTTATGCTACGCGCATGCACGCTGTAGCATAAACGACGGCTTCACCAAGCAAAATATGTTAGGGGAGGGGATGTTTTTTTTTCCAGGACATAGAATTTTCTAATTTTCAAAAATACATTATAGCGCTTTTTGGGTGGAAAATTTAAAATTAGCTGAAAAAGAAATAAAATAAGAAAAGGAAAGCACACCAAGTTGGAGTAGGGGGGGTAATTTATCTGAGTTTTTTTTTTTTTTACCTGGAACATCGAATTTTCAAATTTTCCGTAAGTAACGCACCGACATTTACCAATTAGAACACCATTTAACATTTTCCGAAGATTTTACTTTGTACATTGGGGGCGCGAGCATGGGGGAGGGGGGGGGGGAGCGGATATGATGTTGGCGCGCGCGCGCCCCAACATCACCCCCATCCCCCAAACAAATTAGAGTGGTCGGTGTTCTGTAGTAGCGTATCTGGATATTTACCAAAAAAAAAAATATTTAGGTTTGGCTATAAATTCCTAAACTCATTTCACCTTAAATAATTTAGGTGACTGAAATAGGAATCTAATTGAATCTTTAATTTCCTGAATAGTATCCGATAATTCATTTTTCTTCGAGTTATATCGAATACATTAATACGGACTTTAGGGGCTTTTTTCGTAATGTTACTGTAAAAATTATTTTTTATTGTTACAAATTACGATGCTTTAAAAAAAGCAAAAATAAATTCTTGCGTTTTTTATTTACTACTGAAAACCATAACTTTAGTAAAGTTATATTTTGTTTAAACAAAATAAAACATTTTCACCAAGAGTTAAGTAAAAAATAATTAGTTCATTATATTCTGCGATCATTATTTGAAAAATACTGCAATTTTCATTAAAATTCGTTAATTTCCTGATTTTTGGTGAATTTTTAAGTAAAGGGAGGAATCAAAATGTGTATACATTTTGAGCGTCGGCATTCATTTTTCGACCACATGTGGTTAATTTAAATTAAAGTTCAATCACATGGTTACATTATCAATAAACCCATTGAAAATTTACCGATATTGTAAACACATTCTGTTTACATTAAGCCTGTGGTGTTTTTTTAGTGATGCAATGTTGTCAACTGAGATTTAAAAAAAAAAAAACCGCGAGATCAGGAGAAAGAAATGTCCAGAAAATCGCTAGCCAGTTTGGCAGAAAAGTAACTTATCTTGCCTTTGATAACATTTATTTGTTATATATTTGTTTTTTGACAACTTTTTCGAATCTATGTGTACAGTAATACAAACCCGTGTACAGTAATACAAACCCCTTCGGGAAGATTGGAATGCCCCCCCCACACCTAAAATGTACTTGGAAAAATCGATTTTATAGTGAGATTTAAGAATGGTTAGTCGAAAAAAAGGTGAAAAACAAAACAAATAATCAATAAATAATTGGGTACTTATACAGTTTAGTGACGACATTAAAAAATGGAAATAATGAAAAAAAATTTCATTGTACGTAACTGTTATATACTGAAGTTCTCCGAAAAAAAATTTCACTTCATTTGATCAAGTAGTTTTTTTTTTTTTACAGCGAAAAACAATGATTTATCACGGCTACGTCAACGTGGCCATTTTGTAAATGTTATTGCAGGCCCAGGAATTCCCCAAGGGCAGGTAACTGCCGTACAGAGCAGAATACCTCCATTTTAGGCCAATCTAGCCCTTTTTTCCCCCCACCAGAATGAGATTTTTTTTTTTTTTTTTGCTAACACAGATGCCATTTTTGGGATGTTTTTTTTTTTTTTTTTAATTTGTAACAGAAGTAAATAAACGAAGTTTCGAAGTTATCCATGCGTGTCCAACTGCGCATGTTTCGAAAATAATCTCGTATAAAATTCTTCAATTCTTTGCATTCTTCAATTTCTTTGCATATTCAATAGTATTCTTATTTAAAAAAAAAAAAAACGCAAAAAAATTGCAGATTTAAAAAAAAAAAGAAAAAAACGTAAAAAATTGCAGATGTGTTGTGCGCATCTCAATATGGCGAGAGAAAAAAAGGCTAGATTGCGAAATTTGGCCTAAAATGGAGGTATTCTGCTAGGTACATTTCCAAAATGGCCACGTTGACGTCGTCGTGATAAATAATTGTTTTTCGCTGTAAAAAAAAAAAAAAAACTACTTGATCAAATGAAGTGAAATTTTTTTTCGGAGAACTTCAGTCTATAACAGTTACGTACAATAAAAACTTTTTTCAATATTTCCATTTTTTAATGTCGTCACTAAACTGTATAAGTACCAATAATTGTTACCAAAGGCTATAAATGCTACTTTTTTTTTACTTACATGAATGAGTTTATTTTATGTTTTAAAGTATTTTCAAGCAATCTAATGCGGGTGTCTCTGGGTGCCAAATACCTCCAGATTTTCTAGAATTTCCCGCTAGATTGTAAACGAAATCTCCAGATCTAGCAGGAAAACCGCTAAATTGTAACACTGGTAACGTGACAGGAAGTGGTAATAAATAATTGTCCCTAAATAAAAAAAATCGCCTCTCGGTAAAAAGAAATCCACCTATTTATCATAGAAAAATTAAGTATAATGTTATACTTAAAAAGGAATATATAAAAACACACATGGATATAGTAAACATATTATACCAAAACGTGGAAGCCATCCGTCCAGTGGCTTTTTAGACAATTAACTCCGAACGAACCAACATTTACATTTTTATATATATAGATATACATATATATAACTATATATACATATATATAAACATATATACATATATATAAATGAATATACATAAATATAAATATGTATACATATATATAAATATATATTCATATATATAAATATATATACATATATATAAATATATATACATATATATAAATATAAATATATATACATATATACATATAAATATATATACATATATATATATAAATATATATACATATATATATATAAATATATATACATATATATATATAAATATATATACATATATATATACAATATTTATTATGACACTATATATACATATTTCAAGGTCGTACCATTGGTTTCGATACACCGAAAACAGTAATAATATACTGTGGAAAATCGGTATAATCTCTTCGGCGACAAAGAAAAATCTGAAACTAATGCAAAATGAACGAACATAGAAGAAACGCTAGACGAGCGTTTAAGACTCAGAATTTCATATTTAAAAAAATGTGTAAATAGGGTGTGTGATAGTAAGGAGGTAAGACAAAGACACCCTATTCACGTATAGACACCTAAATTCCACATTCACCTCTCATTCTAATCTCCAAACCAACTCTCTTCTACTCATATCTCAACCTTTCTCACCACCTAATATCCTTAACTTTACCATATAAACCCCCCCCCAATAATAAGGATAACCTTTATAGAGAAACTATTCCCCTCCCCCCCACAACCTTCACATCTGATAGTTGTTAAGTCTTTTAATATTTATTAATTTCCTTTAATTATTTTAATTATCTTAAATTTCTCCATTCACTATTATTCTCTCATAATTAAAATATTAATATTTTTAAAAAAATTTAAAATTCTTTTAAAGTTCTTATTTTTTATTTATTTATTAAATTTACCTTATTTATCTTTATCCTTATTTTATTTAATTTAATTAATTTAATTAATTTAAATAATTTTAAAATTTTTATAAATCATATTAATATATTCATGCCTTTCTCGTTATTTATTACCGTTAATTGTTCTACTTTTATTTATTAATATGGCTTTAACAGGACCTTTATATTTTTTAGAGTTTTCCATCGCACCCCCTTCCCCGCTATGCACGCACGCACACACACAGACACACACACACACACACACAAACACACACATTCTTCCTTTCTTTCTTCTATAATAATCTATTAACGTCAGTTTTAAAACGATATTTTTTTAAATATGAAATTCTGAGTCTTAAACGCTCGTCTAGCGTTTCTTCTATGTTCGTTCATTTTGCATTAGTTTCAGATTTTTCTTTGTCGCCGAAGAGATTATACCGATTTTCCACAGTATATTATTACTGTTTTCGGTGTATCGAAACCAATGGTACGACCTTGAAATATGTATATATAATGTCATAATAAATATTGTATCTTCAGCTCTCACATCTACGATCGAGCACTTTATTGGATTTTTTTCATAACCCCTCCTGGACACGCTACATATATATATAAATATATATACATATATATATATAAATATATATACATATATATATAAATATATATACATATATATATAAATATACATACATATATATACATATATATAAATATATATACATATATATATAAATATACATACATATATATACATATATATAAATATATATACATATATATATAAATATACATACATATATATACATATATATAAATATATATACATATATATATAAATATACATACATATATATACATATATATAAATATATATACATATATATATAAATATACATACATATATATACATATATATAAATATATATATACATATATACATATATACATCTATATAAATATATATACATATATATAAATATATATACATAAATACATATACATATATACACATATATATAAATATATACATATATATACATATATACACATATATATAAATATATACATATATATATAAATATATACACATATATAAATATATACACATATATAAATATATACACATATATATAAATATATACACATATATAAATATATACATATATATAAATATATACATGTATATATAAATATATATATACATATACATATAAATAAATATATATACATATACATAAATATATATATAAATATATATACATATATATAAATATATAAACATATACATAAATATATATACATATACATAAATATATATACATATACATAAATATATATACATATATATAAATATATATACATATATATAAATATATATACATATATATAAATATATATACATATATATATACATAAGCATAAACATATATATATACATAAACATATATATATACATAAACATATATATATACATAAACATATATATATACATAAACATATATATATATATACATAAACATATATAAATATATATACATATATACACATATATATACATAAATATATATACATATATACACATATATAAATATATATACATATATACACATATATATAAATATATATACATATATATACATATATAAATATATATACATATATATACATATATAAATATATATATACATATATATATAATATATATATACATATTTATATAATATACATATAAATATATAAATATATATGTATAAATATATATACATATATATATGCATAAATATATATATATAAATATACATATATATATATATATATATATATATAAATATACATATATATATATAAATATACATATATATATATATATATATATAAATATACATATATATATATAAATATACATATCACAATATATATAAATATATATATAGATATATACATATATAAATATATACATATATAAATATATATATATAAATATATACATATATATAGAAATATATATTTATATATATATATGTATATTTATATATATATATATGTATATTTATATATATATATTTTATATATATATATATAAATATATACATATATAAATATATACATATATATAGAAATATTTATATATATATATGTATATATTTATATATATATATTTATATACATATAAATACATATATATATAAATATCTATATATAAATATATACATATATATATAATATATACATATAAATATATACATATGTATATGTATATATATTTATATACATATATATACATATATATACATATATATATATATACATATATATACATATATATACACATATATTTATGTATACATATATATACATATATATACACATATATTTATGTATACATATATATACATACATATACACGTATACATATATATACACATATATATATATATACATATATATACACATATATATATGTATACATATATATACATATAAATACACATATATATGTATACATATATATACATATAGATATACATATACATATGTATATACATATATACATATATATATGTTATATAGTTCATTGTTATTATTAATATTATTATTAGTGTTGGGACGATTCCTAATTTTTATACGATTCCGATTCCGATTCCAGGAAAATATTGATTAACGATTCCGATACCAAGTACGATTCCGATTCCGATTCCTAGGGAATTTATTGTTTTGTAATATACCAGGTAGTTTTATACTTATGGTCGGTAGTTCCCAAATATGTTCCCTAACTTTGGAAGAGATATGTTATGTCTACACTGTCGTGTTTTCGATTAAATAAAATTATTATATAGCAAACTAAACGGAAAAATTAGCAAAATTTATTCTAGAGAAAATTTATTTTACTTAATTGGAATACAGAAAAAAAAAACTCAAAGAAAATAAAATTTATCCTTCAGAGAAAAAACAAATAAAATAGAATTTATATAACAGAACAAAAACAACAAAATTAGAGAATAAATACACACGATTCATTATTTTGGTCCTCATAATTAACAGATTTAATGAATTAAATAAAAAAAATATAGCGGAAGAGAAAGAAAATATATACTAATTAAATATAAAAAAGATAAATATTTAATTTAATAATTTATAAATGAACGTGCGTAATGAAAAAATAAACAATATACCACGTGACATGGCGCCGTTAATACAAAATAACCGGGTTTGTATTACTGTACACATAGATTCGAAAAAGTTGTCAAAAAACAAATATATAACAAACAAATATTATCAAAGGCAAGATAAATTACTTTTCTACCAAACTGGATACATTTTTTTTTTGTTTTTATTCAATGTAACATGTTTATTCAGCTCGAAAAACATGCAGTGTTTACCGATGTATTGGAAAATGCAAAATGGCGCCCGACACTCTCTTTAACATGGTAAGTTCGGGAAAAGGTGCTATAAATAATAAACTAGACAAAATACTATTAAAAAAAACACCGAATATATATCAAAATATGTCACGGTAACATATATTGAGCGAGTTTCTAGCAGTATTTTGTATAGTTTATTATTTATAACATCTTTTCCCAAAGTTACCGTGTTAAAGAGAGTGTCGGGCGCCATTTTGTATTTTCCAATACATCAGTAAACACTGTATGCTTTTCGAGCTGAATAAACATGTTACATTGAATAAAAACCCGAAAAATATATCCAGTTAGGTAGAAAAATAACTTATCTTGCCTTTGATAACATTTATTTGTTATATATTTGTTTTTTTGACAACTTTTTCGAATCTATGTGTACAGTAATACAAACCCTTTAGACATAAAAATTAACTGGTTACAAAACCTTTTAAAAATATATATATTAATTTCTTTTTCGTTCGGCAAAGAATTGCGCAAAACACTTTTAATTTTCAATTTAAAATTCTAGAAAAGAGATTATATTATTCTGCTTTTAATATAATCAAATTCAGGGTTTTATCTTTCTGGAGAAAAAAAAATAATGGATTTTATTTCAATGAAATTAAAAAAAAAAAAAAAACTTGACTGAATTGAATTAATTACCCTTAAATTAACGAAGGGGTTATTTAATAACTTTAGGTTTGGAAGAGATAGGTATGGAGTCGATTTTTTTGAAACTTCAAAAGAAACCGACTACTGTCAAAACTTTGCGAAATAATACAACGTGATCAATTTCATTTTAGAGATATTTCTTTCAAAAGTCTTCTTTTAAAAAAAGAAAAAAAAAGTATATTGTTCTATTAAACCGTTTACTGTTTAAATAATTTGACTTTGCTCGTTTTATTTTAAGAAAATATAAGTTGAAAAAGCATTTTCATTCAGTATTAGAAGATTTGTCAGTAAAAAAAAAACAATCGCCAAAAAGATAAGCGTTTTTTTTATTTTTACTCGCAATGTAGAGCCCTGCATACTTCTTTTCAAGTTAACTCTTTTGTAGTTTTGATTACAATAGATCTGAATGAATGAACCTTGTAAGGGTGGGGCACTAAGCATTGCCCTGTTAATAATGAATTTCTTTGGTTTCTTTTTATTTCTCTCTTGCGGTTAGAAATATCAGGAATTTTTTTTCTTTTTTTCAACATCAGACTAAAAGAATCGTAATGAAGGAATCGGAAAATTAAGGTATTTTTTAACGATGCGATTCCGATTCCGATACCTCACAAAATACACGATTCTTACGATTAATGATTCCGATTCCGATTAATCGTCCCACCACTAATATATATATAAATATATATACATACATATATACAAATATATATACATATACATATATATACATACATGTATACACATATATATACATATACATATATATACATATACATACGTATACATATATATATGTATATATACACACATATATATATGTATATACACATATATATATATATGTATGTACATATATATATGTATATACATATATATAATAACATATATATGTATATACACATATATGTATATATACATATATATGTATATATACAGATATATGTATATATACAAATATATATGCATATACACATATATATATGTATATACATATATATAATAACATATATATGTATATACACATATATGTATATATACATATATATGTATATATACAGATATATGTATATATACAAATATATATGCATATACACATATATATATGTATATACACATATGTATATATACATATATATATGTATATATACACATATATACATATATATACATATACATATATATATACATATACATATATATATACATATATACATACATATGTATATATACATATACATATATACATACACGATTCTTACGATTAACGATTCCGATTCCGATTAATCGTCTCACCACTAATTATTATTATTATTGTGGTTGTTGTTGTTCGTATTGTTCGTTGTTAGGACTTATTAAGAGTGTGTCTTAGAGTCTTAGAGAGTCTCATTAAGAGAGATGTTGCGTTCTGTGTTGGTATTATGAAGAGATTCATATATATAAAATGTCTGTACTTAGAAGTGTAGATCTGAGATGTAGAGTTCACATTTTGTATGTAAAGACATTTTAAACACATGATATACAAGACATATAATGACAATTTTCACTTTAACTTTTGGTAGAATTACAACACAAAGACGACGTTTATAAAAACACATGACGGGTTTATTTCTTTTCCGACCGGTCCTGGTTTTCTTAGTCAAGAATTTAAAGCTTCACATTCTATGTTTCAAAGGTGACCGTCTCGCTTCCAGACGTTCAACTCCAATCTCTCTGGACTCCAGACTATCGTCTGTCGACCTCCGACTCTCTCTCAGACTCCCTCCCAGTTTCTCCCTGCTTAACTCCAAAGTTTCTAACTATATCGAGAACTTCCCATTTTCCATGACGTCATACACATGTTAAAACATGTGTCTTCTATCACGTGTTTCGGAAATGCATGTCCGAAACATTTTCCTTTGTTTACAAAAGGAATTTCAACCTATATTCCCAGTAACCTATATTTCCAATTTGTTAAAAACATGTTTATTTAATTATCTTATAGTTGCATTCTTCCATTGAATTTCATAACAGAATTGACAATGCACATTCTTTTCTTAAAACTATTTTATCTCTAGGCTAAACAATGGTTTGTTTTTATATTCCATTTGCTAATTCTCTCTCGTAATCTATTTCTAAACCTAAATAACGAGGTTCTAATTTCGTCTATTCTATTTCATTTTTACATTTAACTAAATCTCTCTATTTTTATACTTACATGAAAAGGGGACAGCCCTTATCATGTAACATCCCTCCCTTCCATATTTCACAAAAAAAAAAATGTATGCATTTTTAAATTTAGTACATTTTTTTTTCTACATCTACACAACCACACGGCTAGGAAAGATCAGGCTAAAAAAAAATCTCTTTCAGTCAGCCCTCCTCGGCCGACTTCACAATTATTATATTTTTATAAGATCAGAACTTTTCTGATCTTCTTGGCATTTACTTTTTGGGTGTAGGGTGTTTACCTATGATTCACATCAGTTACTTTCCAGCCACCCATATGCTGCAGACTAGAGGTTTCCACCTCCCTCGAAATGGACGACTCCCTTCATCCCAAAAGTGTCCTGATCGTCTCTTTCCGCATGGTTAGTCTTATCAAGTATGGCTTTGTTTTTTATTTTATAACTATCATACGGGACATACCAAAGCTCATAATTAATCTTCTTGGTTGGCTTTAACTATCAAGATATACCTTTTTTCTCTCATACGGATTCACTCGGATTTCCTTGCTTTGATTCTTGAAACTTCAACGAGGATTTAGAGATATCACCCCTAACTAACACCTTTCGCGCCACAACACCTTAATTGCACACTAAATTCTATCTAATAGCCCAATTTTTTGTGATTTTTCTTCTCTCACCAGAGCTTCCAAGATCCAGCAGATATATCCCACATTAATGTGTCTCTACAAAAAAAATACAAGGTTATATCTTTCTTACATAATCTACGGTATATTTTTGCCTGTCTCCACCTCATTAAGCTATATGTGATTGCCTCGGGACTACCTATCATTGGATAGACCCTTCCAACCACTCCTTGGTCCCCTTAAGAATTTTCCTATTCTTTCCAACGCCTGTTTATTGATTAAGCCAAGTCTTACAACTTGCTTGGAGTTGTTACGTGCGACCAGCTTATTTTAAGCACTTAATTAACACAGGTTCCCAAATTTTTTGAATAGGGGCACATCTTGTGCTTATCAATCCCTACCATGTCACTTTTCTTGGAAAAAAATTATAGGATCTCTAAAAAAAAACAAAACAAAAACCAAATGCTAAAAAAAAACATCTTTCTTACGGCTTATTACATCTAAAAACTCTCTAAATACCCGTTTACATCATTCTAATTCTTGTCCCCCTTCTAAAATTCTAACTGAATCTGTCAGCCAACCATACGTCTTAACTAGTTTTATTTTCTCCTAGACTGTTTAAATATAATGTATATTTACTGATGACTTTGAATTCCTGCTGTGAAAACAATAACATTTACATTAAGTACAAATTTACAATATGGTTTCACTTTCAACACATTTTCCAAAAAAAATAAAATTACCTTAATACATTTAAACATTTTGCAACAAAAAAAAAAAAATTTGTTACATTATACATTTCAAAAGTCCGTTAACACAAAACAAAAAATTGTCCCTTTTTCAAAGACCAGAACAATAAATAGCGAAAATATTCACAATGCATGAATTTGATTTTCATTTCGGCATCCTTCTTTTTTTATAGTGTATTTTATACTGGGAATATTAGAGATCTTATCAGAGATGCCCCATGGGGAAATATTTTTTCTCTTCCTGCTGAACAGTGCGCAAATGAGACCACTAAATGGTTTAAAACAGCAACTGAAGCACATGTTCCCATGCGGAAATTTTATAGCAAGCACCACTCTCCCCAATAGTTTACTTCGAATTGCGCAACTGCCATTGCTCAAAGGCAGCATGCATACCGCGGATTTAATCGACATAAGTCCAGTTCAAACAAACAGAAGTATATGAAAGCTAGAAGTAACGTTAAGAAAGAAATAGCGACAGCTAAGAGAGAATTTACTAAAAAAACGCATCGAGCACAAAAATTAGGAAATCGTGACTTCTGGAAAATCTACAACAGTGTAGTAAATAATGGGCAATCAACAATTCCCCAGCTAACCAACAATCACGAGGTTGTTTGCTCAGCAACTGACAAGGCTAATATGCTTGCCAGCCGGTTTGCCTGGAACTCCACAATGGACCCTTCCAACCACTCCCTACCTGACTTTCCTTTGTGGACAGACGCCATGCTAGATGATCTAAAAATCATCCCTGCTCAAGTACATGCTATCATAAAAAAATCTTGACACTTCAAAAGCATGTGGACCTGATCTCATCCCAGCTGTGCTTTTAAAAAGTGCTCAGCCAAAGTAGCTCCAGTTCTCTCCAAACTCTACAGCAAATGCCTTAATGAATCTTGCTTTCCAGGCTGTTGGAAAACTGCTTTTGTGGTACCAATATTCAAGAATTCTGGCGAAAGAACTGACCCATCAAATTATCGCCCCATTAGCCTCCTCCCACTTTTTGCCAAAATATTTGAGACCATAATTAACCATGCTCTAGTCCGGCACCTTACAGATGCTAAACTTCTGACTGACAAACAATATGGATTTAGACAAGCCCGTTCCACAGCTGACATCCTCATTGTAATCTCTGAACGTATATACCATTCACTGGACAAAGCGGGGGAGGGCAGAGCGGTAGCTCTAGATATATCTAAGGCTTTTGACAGGGTATGGCACAAGGGTCTCCTTAGGAAAATTAAATCATACGGTATCACTGGTAGAATACTTAACATAATTAAATCCTTCTTAGATAAGAGAAAAATCCAGGTTGTCCTCGATGGTCGAACATCTAAGCAGTGTGATCGTGCCTCAGGGGTCTATTCTTGGACCTCTATTGTTCCTGATATTTATTAATGACCTCCCCGACAAAACTGCCTCTGAGATGGGTATATATGCTGATGACATTACACTCTATAACAGGCATGACAGGAAAACAAATGAACACATATCTAAAGAAATGGCTAAAACACTAGAGGATGACCTCCAATCTGTAGTGGAATGGGGACATAAATGGATGGTCACAATGCTGCCAAGACTAAACTGGTTTCCTTCAATAATTACAAGAAACCTTCTCTGACACCAATAGCAATGGCCCTGTCTGAGAGTACATCTTTCAAACTGCTTGGCCTAACGTTCACAGGAAACATGAGCTGGATCAATTATATTGAAAACATTGCCAGGGCCGCTGCGAAAAAGGTAGGCTCTCTCTACCGTGCTAGAAAACTACTGACACCTGAAAGTATCCTGTACCTCTATAAGGCCACCATTCGCCCATGTATGGAGTATTGTTGTCACATTTGGGCTGGTGCATCTGCTACTAGTCTCTCGCTCCTAGACAAGGTTCAAAAAAGAGTCGCCAATCTGATAGGCCTTGAACAGGCATCTAAGCTTCAGCCTCTGTCCCATCAACGAAACGTTGCATCCCTCTGCTTGTTCTACAAGTATTTTAATGGTGAATGCTCTGACGAATTGCAGACACTTGGGCCCCCACGACGTAGACACCCTCGACAAACCCGACAGGCAGCTAAATCCCACCCCCACACAGTAGAGATCCCTAGATATAAAAGATCTTTCTACTCCAGTAGATTCTTCCCCAGAACCGCTACACTCTGGAATTCCATTCCAGGTTCCTGCTTCCCTAACTGTACTGACATGCAGAAGTTCAAGTGCAATGTGAACGCACATCTTGCAGCCCAAATCCCTACATAGTGCCCTAGTAGTTGCTGCCCCTGATAGTAGCCCCCTACACCAAAGTGGCGATGTGCTTTGTTTTGGGGTGAAACTGTAATAAAAAAAAAATATATATATATTAGTGGTGGAACGATTAATCGGAATCGGAATCGTTAATCGTAAGAATCGTGTATTTTGGGAGGTATCGGAATCGGAATCACATCGTTAAAAAATACCTTAATTTTCCGATTCCTTCATTACGATTCTTTTAGTCTGATGTTGAAAAAAAGAAAAAAATGTCCTGATATTTCTAATCGCAAGAGAGAAATGTAGCATGTTATAAAAAGAAACCAAAGAAATTCATTATTAACAGGGCAATGCTTGGTGCCCCCTCCTTTACAAGATTCATTCATTCAGATCTATTGTAATCAAAACTACAAAAGAGTTAACTTGAAAAGAAGTATGCAGGGCTCTACATTGCTAGTAAAAATTTAAAAAAATACGCTTATCTTTTTGGCGACTGTTTTTTTTTTTTTTTACTAACAAATCTTCTAATAGTGAATGAAAATGCTTTTTCAACTTATATTTCTTAACATAAAACGAGCAAAGTCAAATTATTTAAACAGTAAAAGGTTTAATAGAACAATATACTTTTTTTTCTTTTTTTCAAAGAAGGCTTTTGAAAGAAATATCTCTAAAATGAAATTGATCACGTTGTATTATTTCGCAAAATTTTGACAGTCGGCTTCTTTTGAAGTTTCATGAAGAATATCATTGGAATAACATTAGCACTTAGCATGTGTAGTTACACATGCTAAGTGGTGGTTTGCGGTTAAGGTCTTCAGAAAATGAAAAAACAAAAACAATTATTTTGCTATCTCTTTAATACAGCTTTATATTTAATTTAAGCTACTACTGGGTAAGTCAATTTTCAAATATTTTTTTTTTTTAATTTACATTCTATTAAAATATTCAGCTCATGAAGCAATTAGATATATTTTTTGGAACTTCTTTGCAGATCCCCCCCCAAAAAAATAAAATAAAATATGGCTGAATCCAAGTTGAGCGTTACAAATTCCAGAGAATTTTTGGAGGTTGAGCACTATTGCCAAACGAATTATTTTGCGCTAAATAGTATTTTTTGTTTAAAAAAAAAAGTAACCTTTGTAAGCATAGAACAAAATATCAAAGCCGGTGATTTTGTTTACTTTATCTCCATCCATCTTTATTGGAAATAAAAATGTCCGCTTGTCTTCTTCATAAAGTTATCCTGTAATCTGATTGGTCCATTTTTTTTCTTCGAGAGTGACCTGCCCTTTCTTGTTTTGGGAGATGGGAGGGGGAGATTTTCTCGTCATTTAAAATATTATTAATCAAACGAAAAATTTAATAAACCAGATATACTTTATTTTACTTTTTCTTTCAATTTGACAAAACTTTAAATACTTATTTTACCTTTTTCTTTCAATTTGACAAAACTTTAAGTACTTTATTTTACTCTTTCTTTCAATTTGACAAAACGGCTGAATCCAAGTTGAGCGTTACAAGTAATTCGTTTGGTAATAGTGCCCATCCTCCAAAAATTCTCTGGAATTTGTAACGCTCATTTTGGGTTTTGTAAAAGTTCTTATTTTCTTGCCGTCAACAAGGGCAGAGTTAGACACAAGGTCGATTTTTAATATCCAGCCCCCCCCCCAAAAAGGGTCAGTTTTCATTGGAACAAAAGATTACAATTACCTCAGTTTAGAAGCATTGTTTATCTAAAGGTTCTTATTTAATTGCACCCCGCGAGGGCAAAGTTAGACACAATATCGGTTTTTAATCTGGTGACTATCTAGCTCCCCTAAATGGGGTACTTAGGACTAATGAATCGCAACTTATCAAGGATAAAACACACTCGAGGATAAGGGTTAATGCGGAAGTTTTCAATTACACTAAACAAACTGCATCTTTTCTGGACAAGTTGTAGTTGTATTTTTGGGTTCTTTTTTCATAAATGAATCGCTAGTTATCAAGGATAAAACACACACGGGGATAAGTTTTTTTTCCCTAAAACAAAACAAAATAAAAATGACCCAGAAAAGATGCACTTTGTTTAATGTAATTAAAAGCTCCCTAGTTGACACTTATCCTCGACTGGCTTTTATCTTTGATAAAAGAAAAAACTAATTTTGGTGCACTCTAAATTTATTTTATCATTGAATGTATTTTATCGTTGATAAGTTGGGCTTTGCCATTTTTTCTTATTTATCCAAAACTGCTATTATTGAATAAATATTGAACTCTGGAATGTTTCTGTTGAACTCGAGAATCTGCACAGAATTTCTGTCGGAGGTTGCATCGACTGATACGTTAACAAAGTGTAGTATCACTTCTGATGCTACACTCCACCTATTATCTCCCCGTTTAATGAAGAATTAATAAATCCTTTCAGACTGAGACAATTTTAATTTTTGTTCTGATCCAGAGTTCCTCTTGTAAGAGAGCTGGATATTGCCCACATAAAAAAAAAACGACCTTGTGTCTAACTTTGCCCTCTTGGGGAAGCAAGTAAATAGGAATACTCAAGATGAGAATAGTAGTCCAAAGCTGGAATGGGAACAGTAACACAAAATTCTCAAAGCTAAACTGTATCAATATCAAAATAGTTTTATTGCTTTATTAACAAATTCAACAGACACATAAACTAAAGTGAAAGATAACACTTGTTGTCGCCTTTACGTGCGAAAAGGTTTTATGACCAATTCATCTCGCAGTTTCATGCTCACAGTTGAGTATGAACCCGTTCTGGGAACATTTCTGGGGTCAATCGGTCACTGAGTATATTTTTGACATAAAATTATAAACTGATTCCAATATAAATAACAGCTTACTGATCAAATAATTTGATTTGGTGTAACTAATTTAATGCAAATAAATTTTCAAAAATTATAAGCAAATGAACTGAGTGTTGGTCTTTAAATTTACGGAGACGAATTATCGGCACCTGTTCTTTGACCGGCAGTTCTGTGAAACTCAAATATAAACAAGTTTTTCTGATAACACAAAAATATACAATAACGAAGTAAATAACACAAAAAGATGAAAAGCAAAACATGTATAAAAACGTAAAAAATATAATTTCAGGTACTCCTTGCGTGTTGAGTTCCATAGCTCCCAGCATAAATATTTAATAACCTTTGTGTGGAAATAAAAAGTTTTTGTAATGAATTTGTTTCCCAATTTTACAAACATTTTTTTAAATTTATTTACTTATTTATTTACGCTGGTTTATTACAAACATTTTTCGCACCATTCAACATTTTTAAATGATTAAATAAATTAGAATTAAAATAGGTACTTATACATGTTTGACACCCCGAGAGTACAAACAACGTTGAAATAATAACTATTTAGAAAGCCATTCTTAACATGGAAGTGGGGTGAACTATTTTGCACTTTCACCTAACAATTTAATGAAATAAAAGTAACATTATTTTTTTTAAGTTCATATTTCTTTCGGTATCAAACATCCATAAGTACAATGAATAGGGAATTTAGGAAAACTCGTCTCGGGAAAACTTGTCCCCTTTCGCTAGGTAGGAAAACTGGTCCCTTATTGAATAAATATCGATTGAAAACACATTTTATGATCGTTATTGAAGGAGATATTGTTTTTTAAAATAAACTATAGTCCCCCCCCCCCCATAATATTTTTTTATTTGTTGTATATTTTACTTTTTAATTTTGTTGTCTATAGTAATAAATGTTCGATAATTCTTATTTTTAAGGCATTTATTAGTATAGACATCGAATCGAATATATGGTAAAGAAACAAATAAATAGAAATAACTAATTAAAATAAAAGGAACTTGTTTGTAAATAAGGGAGATTTTTTTAAATTTATTTCTGCCCAGTGTTTAACTTATAATAGGGGAGAAGAGGTGAATGAATTACCACACAGATGAAAAAAGTTATTTCTGACACCTGTGACGTAATAGCACTTTGGGAAATCTTAAAAACGAGATTCGCATTTAGGATCTATTTAAATTTGACAAACTTCTCATTATTTTCTGTAACACCGGTGACGTCGCAGTACATGACCTAACTTTTGGAAAACTCAAAACGAGGGTAAAATTTGAGACCAGATCGGTCGTCTAGCACCCTTTTTAATTCGACAAATTTCGCACGTTTTCCCATTTTAATATACTGTGAGATATTCATGCATGTTCTCGTTTTGTAATTTTTCTCATTTTTACCGGTGCCATTTTTACCTAAATTCATATATATATATATATATATATATATATATATATATATATATATATATAATCTGGGGTCACCTAGCCAGCATTGGCAAGCCAATGGTAACAAAGTGTGAAAAAATCTAACAATTTCAAAGTGTTAGCAACAAGTGGACATTAAAGGGATTAGTGAACTCAAAAGTTTTCACACCTTTATGCAAAAACACGTATTGGCGTCATGTGTCTGTACGGAGCAATAAATATAAAGCCATAAATCCCAAACTACAGATAGAAATTATTTCTGCCAATTGGTGGTCATATCGTTTGACAATTTAGTTTTCACGTTTCTCAGCTACTGACAAGACACACAAAAAGACAGTGTAAATTTTCCAAGATAAAAATGTAAGTGTATACTTTTAAACTATTTTAAAGACAGTCAAAATGTGTTTCATGAATTGAAAATTAATTTAATTTTAACTAGTCTGTGCTTGTAATGAATATGCTAATTATGAAATGAAATAACTAAGAAATTGTTTTTGTGGTTTCAACTATATTCTATATATATTGTTTTTTCAACTATATTCTATATATATTGTTTTCAACTATATTATATATATTGTTTTTGTGGTTTCAACTTTAATTTTCAAATATAAAAATATATTTATTGAATAAAGAAGATAGTTTTTTATAATAATTGCACAGTACCTTCACGTTTCTTTTGAATAATCTTTGAGAATAATAATGCCAAAAAAATGGGTGAAACAATAAATGAACAAAAAAGCAAATGTTATTAAAGACAAACTAAGTTACTTTTTTACCCAATTAGATACATTTTTAGAGTATACCCGAACAAGCATCACCCCGTCTATATTTTTTTTCTGTTTGTTTTTTTGCAATTTTGAAAAACTGTAAGAAACCGAACAGAACAGTGGATTATTATTGATTGGACAATTACCAGATTATCTCACAAAAAACAAGCAAAAGTATTTTGACATTTGAAAGGGGTGCTAGTTTTTAGTTACAACATTATAGCAAACCGATCCCATATTGGAACCATTCGACGAGAATTGGGATTTTACTTTGGTACTTGTGCAGTGTACGTACCGTGTTATATTTTAGATGGGATTTCCAAGTTGAATTAAATTTTTATGGTATTTTTTGTTAGGTGAACAGTTAAAGAATAGCTTTTTCAATATTAACATTATTTCAGCATGGTTCGTATTTCTCGCAGTATAAAAAAATGTGGTGCTCGGTAAAAATGGCACAAGTGAATAAGTAGGTAAAAAATGGCACCAAAAGGTCCTACTGAAGCGATGGGGTCCCAAATTCTAATCTCATTTAGGGTTTTGTAAAATAAAATAAAGTTGATTTTTTTAAAACTTTTTTAGGCGGACGTTGGCTTTCACCGCCTGCTCTTGTAAATTCTATAATTTTCACTTTTTGGAACTTTTTTCTTGTTAATAACATCAAATAGAGACTTTTGTATCAGATAATAATAAAAAAAAAATTTTTTAAACATTTTTTTATGACTTTTCACGCCTTGTTCAGTTTTCTATTACAATATAAAAATATAACAATAAAAAGTTAAAACAAATATTTTCATTCATTTTCTTTTTCCTTCATTTTTTAATCATTGGTTACAAAATGGGTGACCGATTTACCAGAACGTTGTAAGTAAAAAGTGAGTACCCCCTCCAAATGTCGAAATAATGATAAAAAATTTTTTTTGGTTCATAATCTGATAGATTAGTGTCTAATCAATAAAAATCTATCGAAAGAATTAATTAAAACTATCGGTATAAAAATTCCGCACCGGGGGGGGGGTTGATCAACTCCGCCTTAAAAATAAATGTTTGTTGTTAATTTAAGAATGTTTGCAACAAAAAAAAAGTTTTAATAAACCAAAGTAAGTAAAACGATAATGTTTGTAAAAGTGAGAAAGGGGGCTAATAAACCAACGTAAGTAAATAAATAAACATTTATTGTAAAAGTGAGAAATTCTGACGCAAAACGCACACACACGTCCTTAAAAATGTTGTAAATTAAAAAATGTCTGCAAAAAAAAAAGTTTTAATAAACCAAAGTTAGTAAAAAAAAAAATGTTTGTAAAAGTAAGAAATTGCGAACATATCGTGAAAATATCGCCGTGTTAATCTTTGGGGAGCATCCCTTATTTCAAAATACATTTACTCCACTTGTACCAATTATTTTATTAAATAAATAATCTGTTTTCCCAAAATAGCGAGTCTAAACTTTTATTTTTGAAAACAAAAACACTCAAACCGGCCCCATACCTATCTCTTCCAAACCTAAAGTTATTAAATAACCCCTTCGTTTATTTAAGGGTAATTAATTCAATTCAGTCAAGTTTTTTTTAAATTTGAAATAAAATCCATTTTATTTATTTTTTTCTCCAGAAAGATAAAACCCTGAATTTGATTATATAAAAAGCAGAATATAATCTTTTTTCTAGAATTTTAAATTGAAAATTAAAAAGTGTTTGACGCAGTTTTTTGCCGAATGAAAAAGAAATTAATATATATTTTTAAAAGGTTTTGTAATTAATTTTTATGTCTACATAATATTTACGAGTAATTAAATAATTTCATTTTAAAAAGTATTTATAAATAGAATTTTACTTAAGACTTATAGTTTAGCAATATTGAACCGCATCAGCCATGTGTGAATTGAACACAGTCAACCAAAAAAAAATTTCAAAAGAAAATGCATATTTGCATTTCATTATGTAAACTTTTACACATTGGTTTCAAAAATTAAATTCTATAAGTTTTTTTTGTTAACTACAATTTACCGCCCCATTCCTTTATATTTTTTTCTTTTTGTCTTTTTTAGCAGATTATTATCAATTAATTATCCAAATAAGTGACTAGCTTTAAAACAAAATTTAATAGTAAATTTGTTTTTACAGATAAACTGAATTTTCTAATATGGCCTCAAAGTCCAAAAAAAAGTCTTGCATGGAAAGTTGATGAAGATGATGAGTTGAAAGCCATTTGCAAAGTCTGTCAAATTAAAATATCGCGAGGAACAAAACGATCTAACATGACCACAACCAACATGTTAAAACATTTAACTATGAAGCATCCAAATGAATTGGAGGAGCAAAATAAAAAAGAAAAGGAACAAAAAATTGAAGAAGAAAAGAAACGCAAGCTTGATTTATTTATTAGCCGGACAAAGAAAAGAAAGTTTGATCAAGGTGAGACTTCTACATCCATAACAGCAACATCAAAACAACTTAGCATTACGGAAATATTAGAAAAGAAAAAGATTTGGGACATCAATGATGCAAAGTCACAAACTATACATAAATTGGGGAAATGATTGCAGTTGATTTGCAGCCCTTTTCAATTGTGGAAGATATTGGGTTTCAAAGACTTTTAAAAGAAATATGTCCTAATTACAACATTCCTTCCAGGAAATATATTAAGGAATCTATTATATATAATATTTATTCCAAAGTTAGGAATAATATCCTAAATGAATTGAACGATGTTCAATTTATTTCTTTTACAGTAGATGGCTGGACTGCCACACCATCCAATGTATCTTTTTTAAGCGTCACTGGACATTGGATTACAAAAGAATATAAACAAAGGACAGCAGTACTTCGTGTTGTCCCATTTACAACCACTCACACGGCTGAAAATATTTCCAATTGTCTGCAAGATACGATTAAAGAATACAATATTCCTAACTATAAAGTGCACGTTATAGTTAGAGACAATGCAGCAAATATGGTTGCAGGAGTTGCACAAGCGGGATATGATTCATTGCCATGTTTCCTGCATACTTTACAATTGGTTTTAAATGATGCCATTTTTGAACAACGCTATGTAAAAGACATGATGGCAGTGATAAAAAAAATTATTGGCCATTTTAATCATTCCCCTGCAGCCTTTAATAAGTTTCAAGAGGAATATCAAAAAAAAATTAATGTACCGAATCATAAATTCATACAGGATATCACCACCCGCTGGAATAGCCAATACTATACTATGGAAAGAGTATTTGAGCAAAAAAGTGCTTTGATAGCCTACTGTTCACAACAGGCAAAACTACCCTGCTTGGATGCGAATCAATGGAGAATTCTAGAAAAATTGATAAAAATCTTAAAAAACTTTGTTGATTCTACAAACTATATAAGTGTAAGGGAGGCTTTGGCATCATCAATTATCCCTGCCACAAAAGTGATTTGTAAATTTTTTGAAAAGGCAGAAGAAAAAGGTTTATTTAGTGGATTAGGTTCCACCTTATCTGCTTGGAAATCTTCTGTCAGCTCAAGATTTCCAACCTATTTCAACAATAAGAACTTGATAATGGCAACGTATCTTGATCCACGGTATAAATTAATTTTTTTGAATGATGACCAAGACAACCAGCATGAGAAGATACAGCATTGGTTACTTGAAGATATAAATTCAATAAATAAAAATAAAACCATTTTGACTACTTTAGATTCATCACATTCAGATTTTTCTGCAGATGAAAAAGGAGATACCGAGGAGGATGAAAACAATTTCAACTTTAGTTTCAACCAGTGCTTACTGGAATTTAAAGAGTCAGGAAAAACATCAAGAGTCTACTTCCATAAATCAACAGGATAAAAAAAGAAAGAGCATTGGAAAAAGAAATAATGTTTGAAATGTCCATGTATGAGGAAGTTAAAATGATTGGACAGTGGGAAGATCCTCTTTGTTGGTGGAACAGCAACCAAAATAATTTTCCATTTTTGTCCGCTGTGTCAAAAAAATACTTGTGTGTCCCACCATCTTCAGTTGAGAGTGAAAGATTATTCAGTGTGGGAGGAAGTATTTATTCACCGAAACGAAACCGAATGAAGGCTGACACAGGAGAAATATTGATGTTTCTACATCACAATTTATTGATGACAGGATTCAATTATTCATAAATTGTCTGCAATCATACAAAAAAAAATCATGAAGAATACTGCTTATCTTGATATATATATATATATATATATATGAATTTAGGAAAACTCGTCCCGGGAAAACTCGTCTCGGGAAAACTCGTCTCGGGAAAACTCGTCCCCTTTCGCTAGGTAGGAAAACTGGTCCCGTATTGAATAAATATCGATTGAAAACACATTTTATGATCGTTCTTGAAGGAGATATTGCTTTTTAAAATAGACTATAGCCCCCCCCATAATATTTAAAAAAAATATTTTTATTTGTTTAATGTTTTTTTTTTTTTTTTTTTCTACCTAACTGGCTAAGTTCTTAGTGGTTTCACTTATTTTAAAGCGTTTATTATGTTCATACAAAGTTAATTAAAAAAAATTTTGGTTCTTATTTTAACGATGTGTTTGGAGACATAAAAACAATAATAAAAAAACAAAACAAAAAAATTAAAAATTGGGAGCGTTACTTTTTTGTTTTGGTTTTTTAATTATGATAGTTTTTTGTTGTTTATGTTTTCGTTTTCTCTCATACCAAATGCAATGCACTCATGCGTTATTTAAAATTATAATTCTATCAATTATCAACATTTATTGTCGTCCTGTAAAATTTTGCAAAAATTAACTAATAAATCAAAAGCGAAATATTTTTTGGCGCGAGAGATGCCATGTCATCTCTCGTTAACTCATTTTTAATTTTTTTAATTTTTACTTCAAAATTCTAAAATCAATCATTCAGAGAAAAAGTAATCACTAAATAAATTTATTAATCAATTTTATTGAAAACTCCGCTATCGTTTATCAAGAATCTTTTTAATTTCATTTTTTGTTGGTTGTTTTTCCGAGGGAGATATAACCCCCCCCCACCTCTCTAAATTATATTTCAAAAAATATTAAAATTTTGGTTTGTATTACTGTACACATAGATTCGAAAAATAATAAACTAGACAAAATACTGTTAGAAATTCGCTCAATATATATTACCGTGACATAGGTTGACATATATTCGGTGTTTTTTTTAATAGTATTTTGTCTAGTTTATTATTTATAACACCTATTCCCGAACTTACTGTGTTTAAGAGAGAGTCGGCCGCTATTTTGAATTGTCCAATACATCGGTAAACACTGTATGTTTTTCGAGCTGAATAAACATGTTACATTGAATAAAAACACGAAAAATATATCCAGTTTGGTAGGAAAGTAACTTATCTTGCCTTTGATAACATTTATTTGTTATATATTTGTTTTTTGACAATTTTTTCGAATCTATGTGTACAGTAATACAAACCCAAATCGATTTTACCCTTTTATAACAACAGTAAATAAGTAAATTCTTTTTATATTAATATAAAAAAATATGCGGTCTCGTTTATGAACATAATAAACGCTTTAAAATAAGTGAAACCACTAAGAACTTAGCCAGTTAGGTAGAAAACGGACACTTAGAAAATCGATTTTATTTAAAAAAAAAAAAAAAACATCAAACAAGTAAAAAAATTTTTTTTTTAATATTATGGGGGGGGGGCTATAGTCTATTTTAAAAAAACAATTTCTCCTTCAAGAACGATCATAAAATGTGTTTTCAATCGATATTTATTCAATAAGGGACCAGTTTTCCTACCTAGTGAAAGGGGACGAGTTTTCCCGAGACGAGTTTTCCGGAGACGAGTTTTCCCGGGACGAGTTTTCCGGGCACCTATATATATATATATATATATATATATATATATATATATATATAAACAAAGTCAACCAGGAAAAAAAATTATTAAAAATATGTATTGTTGAAAGAGACATGATTCGAAGGATCTGCATGGCAGTATGGATGGGATTCCTGATGCAGTCTCAGTATTTTTAGATCATTTTTTACTCCCACTCCCAAACACAAAACCCAGAGAGTAATTCAAAACTCATAACTTTTTTCCTTTATTGAACATTCTTCCAAAATATACTATTAAAGATTTAAAAAAAAATAATAGAAGTGTTTGTTTTTCATTCTTTTCTAAATATTTTTGAAATAAATATTATAACATATTTTATACTTCCATATATTTTTTTAAATTTGGACCAAATGAAAATTCGTTGAATTTCTTGAAATCTTTTTTTAACTCTTTGGTCCACGACTTAGCAAAATTACCAACTAGTCACTCAGAGCAGTTTTATTAGTGAGGGTCGAAATCGCAGTGTCTTTTTTTTTTTTTGCCTAAGTCACCATCTAGGTGTCACCAATTTTTTTAACCCTCCTTAACTTCAAAGAGTAAATACAATATATACAACTAAAAAAATAATTTTTAAAAATGCTGATTCTATTCATGAAAAATTCTTTTAACTAGAAATTAAAACTTAGGTAAAGATAGCTGACTGACAGCAACAGGAGTACTGGTTAACTACTGAACCACGTGGAAAGGTGGGGGGGGGGAGGAAAAAAGGAAATTAAATGATGATAATAAATTATGATAACCGTCTTTGAAAGGCACTAAACTCCTAAAATTTACTTCTTTAAAATTTTAGGCGACATTCCCCAGCGATTTTAAAGAACTCTCTCTCTCTCTCTCTCGAAAAAAAAAAAAAAAAAAAAAAAAAAAAAATTTAATTTTTAAGGTTTGGGAAAGATATATTTATTATAACCGAATTCCTGTATGAAGACTGGATCTACTTTATTGGACGTTAATTTGTGAGATAAGTA
>NC_136506.1:54308994-54313994 GCF_053919585.1 Euprymna scolopes | reverse complement strand
TTTTTCTCTGTCAACGGCCAACTAGCACAGTGTATATTTGTGTGTGTGTGTGTGTGTGTGTGTGTGTGTGTGTGTGTGTGTGTGTGTGTGTGTGTATTGGGGTTGAGAGGGCTCCCGTAAGCCGTGGTCAAGGCAACCTTTCTAAGAGAAGCAAATCTCTGATTTAAAAAACCATAAAGCGGGAGACCAGTACCCGCATTAAGCTGGTCTGCAGTTTAATTTGTTGCTGGCTATCTTGCTCTTGCTTGTTGCTGGATCTCAACATTTTGATCCGAGAGAGAGACTTAGCTGTCGTACAAAGCTAAGACTCTGTAACATCATCTTTGTATAGATACTCCCTCAGACATTTGGGCTCATGGATTTTAATTGTCTGAGGGAGTGGCACTCGTCTGACAAGACGTTGCAATCAGTATATATGTATATATATGTATATATATATATATATGTACATATATATGTATATGTGTATATGTATATATACATATGTATATGTGTATATGTATATATATATGTATATATATATATATGTGTATATATATGTATATATGCATATATATGTATATATATGTATATATGTATATATATGTGTATGTATATATGTATATATATATGTATATATGTGTATATATGTGTATATTATATATACATATGTATATATGTATGTGTATATATATGTATATATGTATATATATATTTGTATATATGTATATATATGTGCGTATATATATATGTATATATACATATATATATTATATGTATATATGTATGTATATATATATACATGTATATATATATGTATATATATATATGTATATATATATGTATATATATATGTACATATATATGTATATATGTATACATGTATATATATACATATATAAATATATATATATATACATGTATATATGTATATATATACATATATATATATATGTATATATACATATGTATATATATATGTATATATGTATAATTTCTTAGACATAACCTTAAATCTTGAGAATTCTACCTTTGAACCCTATCATAAACCTAACCAATCACTACTATATGTCCACAATCAATCAAACCACCCTAAATCAATATTGAAATCAATAGTTCCCAATATCGCTTTAAGAATTTCTAGACTGTCTTCTACTAAATCCATATTTACCAAAAATGAAAAATACTATAATGAGGCCCTTAAAAACTCTGGATATAATTCACAAATTAAATTCATAAATGAAAATGATAGAAACATAAACTGCATTGAAAATAAACCTATTAAGACCGTAATAACATATAATATGGCAATGTCTTCCCGTATACGAGTTAAGAAAAATAACCAAGAGACAAAAAAAGATAAAACCAAACCACAAATATTAGATAATAATACAAATAAACAGCAAACCAAAACCCGTAAACGTAAGAATAGACACAAGGAGATCCTATGGTTCAACCCCCCATATTCCAAAAACCTAGAAACAAACATAGCAAGAGAATTTTTTAAAATATTAGATAAGAACTTCAAAGCCCCCCATAGATATAATAAAATTTTCAATAAGAACACAATTAAAGTCTCTTACTCTACTATGCCTAACCTTCATCAGAAAATAGTTAGCTCTAATAATAAGAAAATTAATAAACTACAAAATACAACTATACAAAATACATCGGACTGTAACTGTAGAAGAATAAATAAATGTCCCCTACAAGGCTCATGTAAAATTAAAAATGTTATCTATAGCTGCACAGTATCAAAAACTCCAAACCTACATGAACCTATTAACAGCCATAACTCAACTACCAGATTAAATAATAACACCAACTTAAACCAATCTACCGATCAATTACTAATCAACCCACCATATAATAACCCAACAATAGACCTAACGGAAAATAATCACAACAAGCAAGAGGTAATATATTTTGGTTCCACATCTGGCCTAATAAAACATAGAATTTCAACGCACAAACATTCTTTTAAAAATAACTCTCTGTCAAACCAAACTACTCTATCCAACTATATTTGGCAACTAAAAACAGCAATATTTCTTTCAACTTAAAATGGCAAATAATTGAGACTTGCAAATCATATAAACCAGGAGATAAATTTTGTGCACTATGTACAAAAGAGACCCTAAAAATTTTTAAATATGAAGATATAAAAAGTACAACCAAACTATTAAATTCAAGACAGGAGCTTATGACATGTAGTCATAAACGTTGGTTTAAATTTAATAAATATAAACCACCTTAAATCATTAAAAATTACTTATTAGTAAAAATAGATTAGAATTATTTTTTTTTAATTGTTTTTTTTTTAATAAATTAAGTTAGACTAATTACCTCACTTACACCCGTCAAATAAATAATAAATAAAGTCAAGAAAACATGACAATTATCTCGCCTTAAAAAATGTAATAACAATATTCTCTATATATAAACCGTAGCGTCTTTAAATCAAAAATACGCTAACGGAAACAATTTATTGCACGAGCGTCCCCCTTTTTAAAATTCATCATTCAATAAGATAAAAAGCTATAGCAAACATCTAAATGACTACTTTAACCACAGTTCCTGATTTCAAAAATTCAAAAAAAGAAAAATTAAAAGGTAAATATCTCTATATATTTTTAAAGCAAATTTATTATGTAAATTCAAAAATATATATTTTTCTCTACTTATTTCTATCTCTAACCCATATTAATTTTCTTATAAATTTTAAATCCAGACCTTTCATTCCAATTTTTCAGATTCATCTGCCTTACTTTTAATGCTAGGTTTATTTATGGTGTCTTTTAAATTCAATAAAAACCCTCAAAAATTTGCTGATGAGGAGACCTTGCTTACCAAAAAACTATATATAATTATTCTACATAACTTGATGTATACCACAATAAAAAGCATTGTTTTCCGAAACGATCGTACAGATAATTGATTTTGTTGTTGTTCCTTCTTATGAAACGGATTTTTAATTTAATTAAAATTTGATTTTTAAATTTTAAATTATAAATCACATTACTTAATATTGAATTAGCTCTAGAACATTTAACTATCGAGCTTATTATATATCTAAATTACAACGAGCACGTTCTATTTCCTGTATTTTAATTAAACTAGTAATTTCACTGTTACATTAAAATACACTCAGCTCTTTAGACTATTGTTCTAATCTCCTTTAAATTATATATATATGTATATATATATGTATACCTGTATATATATATATGTATATATATATATATGTATACCTGTATATATATATGTATATATATATATATATATATATATATACACATATGTATATATACATATGTATATACAGTTGTGCGCAAAAATATTCGACCCCTGTCTAAATTTTCTTGTTTCGTTGAATCTTTATTTCAAAAATCTTCATAACACCTTTTAACGGCTAATTTTGAATAAATTGTATATTTTTCAACAATAAATGAGGAAAAGTAATTCGAGATTAATAATATATATCAATTTATTTACAAAAAATATAAATATGGATGTTGCAAAAATATTCGACCCCTTTAATTTAAAGTTTAAATAAAAGCGTCATTAAGTTTATTATTTTAGTCTGACCTTGTATTTATTTCCTATAAATAATATTTATGACTCTACTGAATCTAAAATCAGTTCAAATTGAACTTCAATTCCATATTGAATGATTGAATAATCGTTTCAAGTAAAAAAAAATTCTTTTTCAACGTCAACAAATCTGCAACTATGACAAAGAACAAAGAGTACTCTGAAGACATTAAAAAGAAAGTAATCGATGCCTACCAGTCTGGAGAAAGTTATAAAAAAATTTCCAAACGTTTTTCTATACCACGGTCGACTATTATGTCCATTATCAAAAAATGAAAAGTAAAAGGGATTGTATCAAGTCTTCCAAGATCAGGTCGTCCAAGAAAAATTACGACACGTGGGGCTAGGAAAATTGTAAGACAAGTTTCAATAGACTCTAAATCTAACCTAAAGGATGTGCAGAATGATTTGAAGAATGCTGGCTCAGATGTACACTTGTCAACTATTCGTAGGGCATTAAATCGTGCCGGATTACATGGACGTATTGCCAGAAGGAAGCCCTTACTTTCCAAAGCTCATCAAAAGGCTCGATTAAATTTTGCAAAAAAGTTTCTAGAAATGCCTATTTATTACTGGAATAATATAATTTGGTCAGACGAAACGAAAGTGGAACTATTTGGACGCAACCAGCAACGCTATGTTTGGCGAACCGTTCCAACCGTTAAGCATGGAGGTGGATCAATCATGGTGTGGGGCTGTTTCAGTATAAATGGAACTGGAAGATTAACCATAATCGATGGAAGAATGGATTCAGTAAAATATCAGTCCATACTGAAAGAAAATCTTGTTCCGTCTGCGAACCAGTTGGGGCATGGAAGGAGATATACCTTGTAACAGGACAACGATCCTAAACACACTTCAAAGAGCACTAAGGCATAGTTAAAGAATAATAAGTTGAAAGTTCTAGAATGGCCTTCCCAGTCTCCAGGCCTAAATCCGATTGAGCACTAATGGCATGATTTAAAAATTGCAGTACATAAAAGAAAACCATCTAATTCGATTGAATTAAAACAGTACTGTCAAGAAGAGTGGCTTAAAATTCCAGTGGACAGATGAAGAAGTCTCGTTAGATGTTATAGGAAACGTTTACTTGCAGTTATCAAGGTCAAAGGAGCTTCAACCAAGTATTAAGGAAAAGGGGTCGAATACTTTTGCAACATCCATATTTTTATTTTTATAAATAAATTCATTTATATTATCAAGCACTAATAACTTTTTATTATATTTTGTTGTAAACTATACAGTTTATTCGAACTTAGTCGTTAAAGAAGGTTTTAAAGATTATTGAAATATCCATTCAAAGAAATAAGACAATTTTAGTAGGGGGGCGAATACTTTTGCGCACAACTGTATATATATATATGTATATATATATGTATATACATATGTATGTATATACATATGTATATATATATATATGTATATAT
>NC_136506.1:54301494-54306494 GCF_053919585.1 Euprymna scolopes | reverse complement strand
CTAATAAATTCTAAAAAAGGGATTAAATTAAAGAAAATAACAAAGTATATTATGTATTTTTAACTGGCCTTTCCGATGCAGCAATCGGATTTTAGAAAAAATAAATAACAAAGGAACAACAAACATAATTGCAAAAAAACCCTTGTTCAAAATCATTGGCACGGCTTTGTTTTTCTTTTAGTATCAGTATAATATCAATCAATTTCCGGTTTACGTGCTTTCTGAACTTTTTTATAGCCATATTATGCTTGTTTAACGCTAATTCAGTGAATAATTTTTTTCAGATAATTTTTAGATAGCGATTTATTTAAACTATTATAAGTGACTAAATTATAATTTTCAATCGCCATGGTTAAAACTAAGGAACACAGCGACGACGTCAGGAAGCTTGTTGTAGCATGCCATACCAATGGGGAGGGCTATGATAAGATTTCAAAGAAGCTAAACCTTCCCAAATCCACTGTTAGAGCCATAATAAACAAGTTCAAATCGCAAGGCCACGTTATGAGTTTAGAGGGTAGAGGGAGAAAAAGGATTCTTTCCCCAAGAGATGAACAGAAAATTGTTTGACAAGTAAAAAACCCAAGGATCTCTGTTGGGGAGATTGTTGATGAACAGAGCACCTCTGGAGTGAATGTATCTCGACATACAGTTGGTAGAGTTTTGAAGAGAGCTGGTTTAAAAGCATGTCGTCCGAGAAAGACTCCCTATGCACCTGAAAGCAAGGCTAGCCTTTGCAAAACGTCATATTGATAAAGATGTTGCATTCTGGAAACGTGTTCTATGGACTGACGAAACGAAAATAGAGTTATTTGGCCATAATAAAGTGTCTTATATTTACAGAAAATCTGGCGAAGCTTTCCTGCCTAAGAACACCATACCCACAGTGAAGCACGGTGGAGGCAGTTTGATGCTTTGGAGATCCTTTGCTGCCTCTGGACCAGGGCGACTTGTTAAGGTCACAGGTAGCATAAAAAAGGAAGATTATGTTAAAATATTGTATGAAAACCTGAAAGACTCTGCTAAAGAGCTCTCACTTGGTCGTCGTTGGTGATTCATGCAAGATAATGACCCAAAGCATTCGGCTAAACTGACTAAGAAATGGCTTGAATGGCTTGAGGACAATCATATTAATGTTTTGGAGTGGCCATCACAAAGCCAAGACCTTAATCCAATTGAAAATTTATGGAGAACATTAAAATTGAGGGTAATGCAAAGGAAGCCTAAGAATCTTATTCAATTGGAGGATTATTGTCAGGAAGAGTGGGCTAAAATTACTACTGAAGAGTGCAACAACTTGGTTGTAAACTATGAAAAGCGACTGAGGAAGGTAATCAAGGCCAAAGGCTATACAATTGATTATTAAATAAATCGTGCCAATAATTTTGAACAAGGGTTTTTTGCAATTATGTTTGTTGTTCCTTTGTTATTTATTTTTTCTAAAATCCGATTGCTGCATCAGAAAGGCCAGTTAAAAATACATAATATACTTTGTTATTTTCTTTAATTTAATCCCTTTTTTAGAATTTATTAGACAAAACTTAACTTTTATTTTACCGTGCCAATAAATATGATCATCACTGTATATATAGATATATGCATATATATAGATATATGTATATATAGATATATGTATATATAGATATATGTATATATGTTTGTATATATATATATGTATGTATATATATATATATGAATATATATGTGTATGTATATATATGTATGTATATATAGATATATGTATATATATATATGCATGTATATATAGATATATGTATATATAGATGTATGTATATATAGATCTATGTATATATGTATGTATATATGTATGTATATATATGTATATATATATGTATATATATATATATGTATGTATATATATGTATATGTATGTATATATATGTATATATGTATATATATATACGTATACGTATATATATATGTATATGTGTATATATATATATGTATGTATATATATGTATATATATATACGTATATATATGTATATATATATATATGTATATATATGTATATATATATATATATGTATATATACATATGTATGTATATATAGATATATGTATATGTATATATATACTTGTGTATATATATGTATATATATGTATGTATATATAGATATATATATATGTATATATACACATATGTATATATATGTATGTATATATATGTATATGCATGTATATGTATGTATATATATATGTATATGTATGTATATATATTTATATGTATGTATGTATATGTATATATATATGTGTATATATGTATATGTATATATATATATGTAGGTATATATGTGTATATATGTATATAGTTGTATATATATATGTATATATATCTATGTATATATATGTATATATATGTATATATGTATATATATCTACGTATATAATTACGTATAATAATTGTAAAGAATGAACCATCGCGTAAATTCAATCAACTAAAATAAGATGGAAAACGGGGTGAGGAAAAGGGGACAAAAATGGGGCAAGTTACATGTTATATGTACAATTCAATAAAATAAATAAGTCGATTAAAAACAAGAGCGTTAAAATACGCACAAAGCCCTTTTCGTTCAGACTAACATTTTCAATAAGTCTGAAAATTATTATTTTTTAGAATATTTGGTAGTGGTATGGAGTAAGAGCGGAGAGAAGGTTAAAAAAACAAAGAAACAACAAAAAAACCTAACTACATTGTTTTTTCCTTTTCCATCTTATTTTAGTTGATTGACTTTACATTATGGTTCACTTCTTAATAATTATTCTAAAATTTTGCCAATCGAATAAAGATATATATATATTTATATATATGTATATATATGTATGTCTATATATGTCTATATATGCATATATGTATACATATATGTATGTATATATATGTATACATATGTGTGTATATATATGTATTTATATATGTACATGTATATATATGTATATATGTATATATATACATGTATATGTATATATATGTATATATATGTATATATGTTTGTATATATATACATATATATGTTATATATATACATGTATATATGTATATATATATATGTATATATACATGTCTACATATATATACATGTATATATATGTATATATATACATGTATACATATATATACATGTATACATATGTATATATATACATGTATACATAAATATACATGTATACATATGTATATATATACATGTATACATAAATATACATGTATACATATGTATATATATACATGTATACATAAATATACATGTATACATATGTATATATATATATATGTATGTATATATATACATGTAGTTATGTGTATATATATATGTATATACATAAATGTATATATATGTGTATATATATATGTATATATATGCATATATATATATGTACGTATATATATGTATATATACATGTATATATATGTTATTTATATGTCTTTTATATGTATATTTATGTATATATATTTATATATATATGTTATATATATATATGTATATATAAATATATATGAATAAACTAGCTGTACCCTGCCACATGTTGCTGTGGCTCAAATTGGCGCAATGGAAAAAGTTCGAAAAGTAGAAAAAGCATGATTTTCCGGTGTGGTTACTCTTGAATACGTAATATATATTGTCCATGTGAAAAAACAGTCAGTGTGTAACTGTAAGGCCCACAATTGTAAAGATTGTTCCCTGTGCTTTGTTGATGGTTATTGCAAATGACAATAAAATTGGAAAGTTCAATTTCTTAAAGTGTAATGATGTATCCGGTGAAATCATAGGAATGCATGGGATGAAGATATATTCATCTGTGAAATCTCCTGTTAAAATTGCTGTTTCTATGATATTGTTTGTTAATTTTTTTTACTGCAAGCTATGTGCCATTGCAAAGCTTGGATTGGTTTATATTTCACAACATGATAATTAGTACACCAAATTTTAGTTGCAATACATGTGGTGGCATCCCTGGCAAATATAGCTGTTGGATAATTAACCACTTTATCTGCTTTCACAACAGTGTCGATGGATTTGTATTTGACTACCTCACTTGGAATTTTACATTGAATAATAGCGTTAAGTTCATGGGAATCTTTGTATTGACCTGCAAGAATAGCTCATTCACTCAGTCAAATGGAATTCTTATAATTTGAATATCTGCAAAAACCTTTTAAACTAACTATTCTTTTGATGAAATAAAATTACAGAAATTACAGAAGTTAAAAGTCAAAGAATTTTTCCCTTAACTCTGATCAGCTGGCACTTTTTTGTACCCAATTTCCCACAAGTGATGCAAAAGTTTTTGTGCGGATCGAACAGTCTGCAACTGGATATGCATATTTTGAGTTAAGTTTAATGTCTTCACATGGAACAAAAAAGTAGAGTATTTGAGGCAAGCATTTATTTCATCTGCTGGTGTTGATTGAAGAATAACAGGTAACATTTGTCTGAAATCTCCTGCAAGCAATATTACTGCATTCCCAAATGGTCTGACATTGCCACGCAAATCTTGCAAGGATCGACCAAGAGCCTCAAGTGATTTTTTGCGTACCATTGTGCATTCATCCTAAACAATAAGTTTGCATTTTTGCAATATTTTTCCCCAATATTGGATGTTTTGGAGATGTCGAACATGAGATTTTTGAAAAATTGAATGTTTTAAAGTAGAATAAATAATTCTTCTACTTGGCAGCAAGGTTGCAGGTATTCCTCATGCAGCAAGGGCTAAGGCTATGTCATTTTGTTACCAAATGGCTGCCAAAATCAATTTAATTAGAAAGGTTTAACCAGTTACTTCTGGTGCTGTTCAAGGTAGCAGTAATTTCCAAATAACTTCTATTCTCACAGTCAGTAAATTAGGTGACTAGAATAGGATGTATCCATGTTTTGACAATGCCTTATTCACTGTAATTAATTTAGGAGACTAAAATAGGATGAGGGATTAGAGATGGACAGATAGAGAGGAAGATATATAGATAGAAAAGAGACAGTGAGA
>NC_136506.1:54278994-54286494 GCF_053919585.1 Euprymna scolopes | reverse complement strand
TGGGACTTTTCTCATGTTTATTGGCTAAACAGCTTTCGTTTATGCTCGTGCGTAGCATAAACGAAGGCTACGGCTGTGAAATGGAAAATAGTCCCAGCGTTCAGGGGTTATTACCATGCAAAAGAAATCAAGCAAAAACCTTTTTAGTCAAGAAACACACAGAAAAATGCCCCTCTCTCAGGTGGTCAGAAAGTGAGTGCTCATTCTAAGTTAAATTGACATTGAAAAGTGATCACCTACTTTTCGAAAAATTAATTTCTTTATATCATGAAAACTTTCTTTTTGCGACGGAAACGGTTTGCAGATTCGTTTTTAGTACATCAAAATCTACAATAAAATATTTCGTTATATATATATGCGTATATTTATGTATATATATGTATATATATATGTATATGTATAGTTATATGTATATATATCTATGTATATATATGTATATATGTGTGTATATATGTATGTATATATATATATCTATGTATATATATGTATGTATATATATATCTATGTATATATGTATGTATATATATGTATATATATCTATATATATGTATATATATGTATATATGTATATATATGTATATATGTATTTATATACACATATATATATATATGTATATACTTATATATATATGTATATATCTGTGTACTTGTATATATCTGTGTATATATGTATATATATGTATATATATGTATATAAATATGTATGTATGTATATGTATATATATATATGTATGTATATGTATATATGTATGTATATGTATATATACATATGTATGTATATATGTATATGTATATATACATATGTATGTATATATGCATATGTATATATATATGTATATGTATATATATATGTATATGTATATATATGTATATATGTGTATATATACATATATATATGTATATATACATATGTGTATATACATATATATATATGTGTATATGCATATATATTTGTATATATACATATATCTGTATATATACATATATATGTATATATACATATATATGTATATATACATATATATGTATATATACATATATGTGTATATACATATATATGTTATTATATATATGTATATACATATATATATGTACATACATATATATATATATGTATATATATATGTGTATATACATATATATATGTGTATATATACATATATATATGTATACGTATGTATATGTATATATATGTATATGTATATATATGTGTATACATGTATGTATATATATGTATATGTATATATATTTGTATATATGTATGTATATATATTTATATATATATTAGTGGTGGGATGATTAATCGGAATCGGAATCATTAATCGTAAGAATCGTGTATTTTGTGAGGTATCGGAATCGGAATCGCATCGTTAAAAAATACCTTAATTTTCCGATTCCTTCATTACGATTCTTTTAGTCTGATGTTGAAAAAAAGAAAAAAATTTCCTGATATTTCTAACCGCAAGAGAGAAATGTAGCATGTTATAAAAAGAAACCAAAGAAATTCATTATTAACAGGGCAATGCTTAGTGCCCCTCTAGCAGTATCAGAATTTTTGTAGGAATTTTGACACCCCTAACACGAAACTGCGAATACAATATAAAAATCTCGGAATTTCTCCGTTAAAAGTGGGTTATTTATTTTCTTTATGGATTATACTTCCAAAATAAACTATTACAGTTGTTTTAAAAGTAATAGAAATATTTTTTTTTTTTTTAAAAACAGTAATGAATTTTCCGAACTCAATATTTTTCAATTTTTAAACTCAATATTTTTCAATTTCTAAATTTTAAAAATCTATCAAAATTTTTCTATTGATTCTATTTTTACGATATTTTCAGGGTCAATGTGAAACTTTAAGTTTCTTTCCAATAAATCGAATATAATATTTTAGACAAACGTTTTTTTTTTTTTAAATTCACGAACCCCCCCCCCATCCCAATGTTTAAGTGTCTATTAAAAAGTAAATACTTAATTTAGTCACCCGAAAGTAAATAATTAATTTACTCACAAATTGAAGAGAAAAGGTCAATACATAATATATTCAAATTTAAAAAAAAACAAAAACATAGTGTTCTTTTAGAATTTTACCTGTAAAGTTTGAAGTTTAAAACCTTTTTTTTAAACCACGTTATTTGTTTTTTCTTCTTTTTTTTTTTTTAAATGGAACCTTGGTTCTTGCTCCTTTAATTGAAAAAAAAATTAGGGCTTGAATTACATTTTTCGAGGAGTTATAAGCTTGGAAAGACAGGGGGTCGAATAATTCACGCCTCCCAATTTTGTAAATGTCTAATAATAATTAATTTAGAACCCGATAAGTACATAATTATTTACTCACAAATTGAAGAGAAAAGGTCAATGCATAACATAATATATTCAAATTTAAAACAAAAAAAAACATAGTGTTCTTTTAGGATTTTACCTGTAAAGTCCGAAGTTTAAAACCTTTTTTAAAAAAAAACACGTTTTTTCTTTTTTTTTTTTTTTTTTTAATGAAATCTTGGTCCTTGCTCCTTTAATTGAAAAAAAAATTAGGACTTGAATTGCATTTTTCGAGGAGTTATAAGCTTGGAAAGATGGGGTGGAATTATTCGCTATTTTCACGAAATTATTCGCTATTTTCACGAAATTTCTGACACTGCTAGTGCCCCTCCCTTACAAGGTTCATTCATTCAGATCTATTGTAATCAAAACTACAAAAGAGTTAACTTTAAAAGAAGTATGCAGGGCTCTACATTGCGAGTAAAAATAAAAAAACACTTATCTTTTTGGCGATTGTTTTTTTTTTACTGACAAATCTTCTAATAGTGAATGAAAATGCTTTTTCAACTTATATTTTAAAATAAAACGAGCAAAGTCAAATTATTTAAACAGTAAACGGTTTAATAGAACAATGTACTTTTTTTTTCTCTTTTTAAAAGAAGGCTTTTGAAAGAAATATCTCTAAAATGAAATTGATCACGTTGTATTATTTCGCAAAGTTTTGACAGTTGTCGGCTTCTTTTGATGTTTCCAAAAAATCGACCCCATACCTATCTCTTCCAAACCTAAAGTTATTAAATAACCCCTTCGTTAATTCAAGGGTAATTAATTCAATTCAGTCAAGTTTTTTTTTTAATTTCATTGCAATAAAATACATTTTTTAAATTTTTTTCTCCAGAAAGATAAAACCCTGAATTTGATTATATTAAAAGCAGAATAATATAATCTTTTTTCTAGAATTTTAAATTGAAAATTAAAAGTGTTTTGCGCAGTTTTTTGCCGAACGAAAAAGAAATTAATATATATATTTTTAAAACAAAAATTAATTTTTATGTCTAAATAATATTTACGATTAATTAAATAATTTCATTTTAAAAAGTATTTATGAATAGAATTTTACTTAAGACTTATAGTTTAGCAATATTGAACCGCATCAACCATGTGTGAATTGAACACAGTCAACCAAAAAAAAAAAAAATTCAAAAGAAAATGCATATTTGCATTTCATTATGTAATGTATACATTGGTTTCAAAAATTTCATTATGTAATGTATACATTGGTTTCAAAAATTAAATTCTATAAGTTTTTTTTTTGTTAACTACCGGTTGGTACAATTTACTGCCCCATCCCTTTCTATTTTTTTCTTTTTGTCTTTTTTAGCGGATTTTTTTTTTTTTTTTTCACACAGTGATCACCACTTATCAAGGCCCGGAAGCCACTCAGGGATAAGGGTTATTGCAAGTACATTACATTAGTGTGGAGATTTGATGAAGTGTTTAATTAGGGGGGGGCGGTTCGTTAGGAATTTGTTAACATTGGACTTGAAGACATCCAAGTTGTAGTCCGGAGGGAAGCAGGCAGACGGAACAGAGTTCCACAGGCGTGCAGTTCTAAGAAAGAAGCTTTGTTCATGGAATCCGCGTTTTGATTTAGGCACAGATATAGAGTGGGGGAAATTTTTCACAGTGTATTCAGCTGGACGGGTGTTTTTCGTGAAAGATTGGCGAGGGGGGACCAGGGATTGGAGTTAATACGAGCACCTGCCATGAAAATAATTATCAAACAAGGATAGGCTCGCAACGTCTCTTCTGTGGGAGAGAGGTTGCAGGGTAGAGAAAAGAGCATCCCCCACTAAACCACGAAGACTATTTTGTACTTTGTCAAGGCATGATAGGCTGTTTTTGGCAGCTCCTGCCCAGATATGGCAACAGTATTCCATCCTTGGACATACTTGGCTTTTATATAGATAGAGAATTGCATCAGTAGTGAGATATCTTCTGGAGCGGTAGAAGGATCCCACCATCTTTCCAGCGACCTTGGCAACAGACTTGATGTACGTGTTCCATTTCAGATCAGGAGTAAAGGTCAAACCCAGAAGCTTGTCAAAACACGGGGCCTCACCCAAACGAGAGCCATCCATCACAATTGATGCCAACTGGGGATCAGAGCGTTGATGATGTAAGGATAGGAGTTTGGTTTTGGATGCATTAAAGATAACCAGCCACATCTTCCCCCACTGAACCACGCGTTCGAGATCAGAGGAGAGAGAATCCGAGAGAACTTTGTCATTTACAGCCTTTGATGTGTTGCCGTAGATGGTCGTGTCATCAGCATAGATGTCAACGAATGATTTAAGTATGTGTTTAGGGAGGTCATTGATGTAGATCAGGAAGAGAGTTGGGCCCAGGATTGACCCCTGAGGGACTCCAGCATTTATATTGCAGGCCTCCGACTTTTGTCCATCTACCACTCCTCTTATGAGCCTATCGGAAAGAAATGATTTAATGATAGAGAACACATTTCCAGTTATACCATAGCTAGAAATCTTGTGAAGTAGACCCTTATGCCATATCTTGTCGAAGGCCTTTGATATGTCAAGAGCAATTGCCCTAGAAAGGAAGCCTTTGTCAAGAGATTCACTAATCCTGTGGGATATAACCGTCAGCACATCTGCGGTAGATCTTACAGAGCGGAAACCATATTGTGTGTCACTAAGAAGGTTATTCCTGCTGAGGTGGTTGACTATTTCTCTATTTAATATGGATTCCAGCAACTTACTCATAACACACAGGAGACTTATTGGTCTGTACTGAGAGGGAGAGGACTTATCACCTGAATTCTTAAACACAGGGCAAACTGATGAGGTCTTCCAGGGAGTCGGAAAGCACTTCTCCTTAAGGCAGCGCTTAAATAGTTTCGTAAGTATGGGAGCAAGTTCTGGTTGAAGCTTTTTTAACACTATAATTGGGATGCCATCAGGGCCAGTTGCCTTACTAGAATCTAGGTTCTTGATTAGCTTGGCGACCTCATGCACGGATATTTGTATGTTACCTAGCTTGTTCTGTGTTGTAGGAGGAAATATGAGGAGTTGATGGCCTTCGTCGCATAGGGTAGAATTAGCTGCAAAGTTCTTTTCAAATAGTTTGGCCCTGTCTGACGCTGACTAGATGACCTCTGGTCCATTGATAATGGTTGGGATAGAACGCACAACGCCAAAGTCCAAAAAAAGTCTTCCATGGAAACTTTTTGAAGTTGATGAAGATGATGAGTTGAAAGCTATTTGCAAAGTCTGTCAAATTAAAATATCGCGAGGAATAAAACCATCTAACATGACCACAACCAACATGTTAAAACATTTAACTATGATGCATCCAAATAAATTGGAGGAGCAAAATAAAAAAGAAAAGGAACAAAAAATTACCAACTAGTCACTCAGAACAGTTTTATTAGTGAGGGTCGAAATCGCAGTGTCTTTTTTTTTTTTTTTTTTTGCCTACGTCACCATCTAGGTGTCACCAATTTTTTTAACCCTCCTTAACTTCAAAGAGTAAATACAATATATACAACTAAAAAAATAATTTTTAAAAATGCTGATTCTATTCATGAAAAATTCTTTTAACTAGAAATTAAAACTTAGGTAAAGATAGCTGACTGACAGCAACAGGAGCACTGGTTAACTACTGAACCACGTGGAACGGTGTGGGGGGGAGGAAAAAAAGGAAATTAAATGATGATAATAAATTATGATAACCGTCTTTGAAAGGCACTAAACTCCTAAAATTTACTTCTTTAAAATTTTAGGCGGCACTCCCCGGCGATTTTAAAGCACTCTCTCTCTCTCAAAAAAAAAAAAAAAAAAAAAAATTTAATTTTTAAGTTTGGGAAAGATATATTTATTATAACCGAATTCTTGTATGAAAACTGGATCTACTTTATTGGACGTTAATTTGTGAGATAAGTAATTTTTCAATGTTTAATATGTTTTTAAAGTTTCAATTATCAATTAAATTTTTTAATTGCGTTTATTTTTCAATTTATTTAAAAAAAACAGGGTTTTAAAGGTATTTTTCAAGGTAACAAGCTTCGAAAGAAGTCTAATAAAAAAAATCACTTAATTTTTAATTTCGACAACCCTGAGAATTTAATTATTAAAAAAATATTGAAATGTGACATTTTTTTATTTAACATTTCTATTAGTTCAATTAATTTTCTTTCAATAATTCATTTCACTCAACAAACTTCACCATTTTTTTTTTTTATCGTTTTCTGTAATTTTGGTAATTATGTTTATTCAATTTTATCTAGTATTTCATTTGTTTTTTATAGTGGTATCATTTTTATATGTGTTCCTTTGATATACCCTATTTCAAAATTAGTTTGGCTAAACTTATTCTTCACGTTAGAAACAACGTGTAAAAGCAATGAAAAAGTAAGAAAAAATAATAGGTGTTAACTACTCCTTGTGAATTATGGAGGTCTGAAGAACTGCCGTCGCAAATACAACTATCAATAGCCAAACAAAAAATCGTTTTTGAAATTCCTTTAATTGTAACTTTTCGCTATACCTACCTTTTTGGTATAAAACACAAAAACTTTCGATTAATGGTATTTCTCATATATGGTCGTTAACTTTGGAAAGGTTATTTTGTATCTACGGCGCCATGTCACATGGTATATTGTTTTTTTTTTTTCATTACGCACGTTCATTTATAAATTATTAAATTAAATATTTATCTTTTTTATATTTAATTAGTATATATTTTCTCTTCCGCTATATTTTTTTTATTTAATTAATTAAATCTGTTAATTATGAGGACCAAAATAATGAATCGTGTGTATTTATTCTCTAATTTTCTTGTTTTTGTTCTGTTATATAAATTCTATTTTATTTGTTTTTTCTCTGAAGGATAAATTCTATTTTCTTTGAGTTTTTTTTCTGTATTCAAATTAAGTAAAATAAATTTTCTCTAAAATAAATTTTGCTAAGTTTTCCGTTTAGTTTATTATATAATAATTTTATTTAAACCAAAACACGACGGTGTACTGGTGTAGACATAAAATATCTCTTCCAAAGTTAGGGAACATATTTGGGAACTACCGACCATAAGTATAAAACTACCTGGTATATTTCAAAAAAAAATTACCTAGGAATCGGAATCGGAATCGTACTTGGTATCGGAATCGTTAATCGATATTTTCCAGGAATCGGAATCATATAAAAATTAGGAATCGTCCCA
>NC_136506.1:54268994-54271494 GCF_053919585.1 Euprymna scolopes | reverse complement strand
ATATTCTTACTAGTTCAAAAGTTATACCAATTTTTGAAAAAGATGAAATTTTTACTGTTTCTCGCTTTATTGCAGGAGTTCTAAAAATGCCTAAAAATGGACGATTGACTGCACCAGAGAAGAATAGGATAACCGCAGGTCTTGCAGAGGGTCTTACAATTCTCCAGTTATCAGAAGAACTTGGTAGAGATAAGAGAACTGTGGCATCCTTTGTGGAGAAGCCAAAGATTTCACCACGTAAGGATAAGGGCAAAAGAAAGGTCATTTCTCCTCGTGACATGCGAAAAATAAGCAAAGAAGTCAATAAGGACCCAAATGACATCAGCAGGTCTATTTTTATAAAAGCTGGCGTCGCTGCAATGTCAAGAAAAACAAGATGTAGTATTTTAAACGAAATTGCAAGAAACGTAAAACCCATTTCAAAACCTCCTTTCAATCAAACCAACATGAAAAAACGCATAGCTTGGGCACAAAAATACATGAAAACAGACTTTCAACAAGTTTTATTCACGGATGAATCGAGAGCCACGCTGGATGGTCCAGATGGATGGGCTAAAGTTTGGAGTCCTAATGGAGATCCTATGCCATATCGTATCAGGCGTCAACAACGAGGGGGAGGAGTTATGTTTTGGCCTGGAATCGTTGGAGATGAACTCTTAGGACCCTTCAGAGTGCCTGACAGTGTTAAACTTACCAGCCCAACATACATCCAGTTTTTGGAGGAGCATTTGTCACCTTGGCTGGACGACCTTCCACTTCTTCGTCGTAGACGCCTTACTTTTATGCACGATAATGCTCCATCTCACGCTGCAAAAGCTACCAAATCCTACCTTGAGTCTCTGTGGATCAAAGACGAAACTCTCATGACCTGGCCGCCTTGTTCTCCTGACCTGAACCCAATTGAGAACTTTTGGTCAATTCTGAAAAGAGGGGTTTATGAAGGAGGACGGCAATTCACATCAAAAATGCCCTTTGGAATAAAATTCTTGACGTGTCTAGGACCATAACACCTTCTCAAATAAAAAAAAAAACTAACCTCATCTGTTGATAATAGACTGTTTAAGGTGATTGCAAGGAAGGGAAATTATGTTGATAAATAATTCGTTTTTCATTAAAATGTCACGCTTTGTGGGTTGTATTTGATTTCTATATGGTTATATATCTGTTATTGTTACTAATTTGAATTAAATTAACAAATAAATTCATACTTTTATTACCTTTAAACTGTATTTTAAATACGTTGCAATAAAGCGAGAAACAGTAAAAATTTCATTTTTTTCAAAAATTGTTATAACTTTTGAACTAGTAAGAATATTTGGATAAAATTTTATGGACTAACTTATCAATGTGTTTTCTATAGCTGTAAAAAATTTCAGTTAATTACGTTTAGTAATAAAAAAGTTTTCAAGGAAAATGTGATCTGCAATAAAGCAAGTAACGCACTGTATGTATATAGATGTATATATGTATATGTATGTGTATATATATGTGTATGTATATATATGTATATATATATATGTATGTATAAATATGTATGTATATGCGTATATATATGTATGTATATGTATATATAAATATATGTGTGTATATACATATATATATGTATATATACATATATATAAATATATATGTGTATATACATATATATATATATGTGTATATACATATATATGTTTATATACATATATATATATGTATATATATATATATGTACATGTATATATATGTGTATATGTATGTATATATATGTATGCATATATATATATGTATATATATGTGTATAGGTATATGTATGTGTATATATATGTATAGGTATATATATGTATATATATAGATATGTATGTATGTGTATATGTATGTATTTATATATGTATGTATATATGTATATACCTCATGGTCGGGTCACCGGCGACTAAACTGGTTCCCCTACGAGACTTGTTTGGTGAGGAGGGCAGCTAGTCTCCCTGGAGGATGAAAAACAAGAACTTCCAAAGGACGAATGCACTCTTTTTCTGGGATAACGCCCAACTAGCACCGTGTATATTTGTGTGTGTGTATATGTGTATTGGGGTGGAGAGGGTTCCCGTAAGCCGTGGTGAAGGCAACCTTTCTAGGAGAAGCAAATCTCTGATTTAAAAAACCATAAAGCGGGAGACCAGTACCCGCATTAAGCTTGTCTGCAGTTTTATTTGTTGCTGGCTATCTTGCTCTTGCTTGTTGCTGGATCTCAACATTTTTAACTTAGTGAGAGGCTTAGCTGTCGTACAAAGCTAAGACTCTGTAACATCATATTTGTATAGATACTCCCTCAGGCCTTTGGGCTCATTGATTTTAAATGTCTGAGGGAGTGGCACTCGTATGACAAGACGTTGCAATCATCATCATCATCATATGTATGTATATATATGTATACTTTATATGTATATATATGTATATGCATATATTTGTATATATATATGTATGTATATGTTTTTATATGTATATATATATATGTATATGT
>NC_136506.1:54251494-54263994 GCF_053919585.1 Euprymna scolopes | reverse complement strand
TTACAGGGCCTTAATACTAGGGAGTCTCTGTGGTTGTACAATTCATAATAGTTAGCTATTTGGTTAATAAAATAAAAAATTTTTTTGTGAATCTTTATCCTTCATGCGCATGCAAAAAGTGTTCTTTCAGAGTTCGTGTTTTTTTTTTTAATCTGTCTTCAGTTCGTTACGATTTTATAAGAGTCCTAAAAGCTTTATCTTTCAGGCACATGAAAAAAAAGTTTTGTTTTAGAGTTCGTGTTTTTTTCTTTTCTTTTTAAAATCTGCCTTTAGTTCATTTTATGCTTTTAAGTCCGGATTCCATTCCATGGAGCTTTCTTGATTACCCAGCTCCAGTCTTCTTCACATATGGATCTCCAATGTTGGTAGGGTATTAGACGCGGGGTTTGTTGGTTGTCCCGGTTCTGTACCAGATTGATCAGGACTGGTGGTATTATCAGAAACCACGATAGTGTTCTCCACTTCATGCTCATCCCTATTCATTTCAAACATCGAATGGACAGTTCCTTTTAACCGCTCTAATTGAAGGGTACCCTCATCCTCATCTATTTTATTAGCATCTTTTCTAGCCCTTAGTATGCTATTGATGTGGTTTACTCTCCTTTTCCCATACACTAGAAAAGCTATTATCATCATCACAATCAAGATGATTATCATAGGATATAACCATTTATTTACTTCTTCCCATCGCCATTTTTCTCGTTCGTTATTACTCTTCACTGTTCGTTACTCATCTACTAACTCGCTCATAACGGTCGTTCCGACCAGTCTCAGAAGAGGTGGAATTTCGCGAGCTTCTATCTTCGGTAGATAGTGATAGGGGTCCATACTTCCGACCACTTTACATGCGGTATTTTAATTAATGACAGAAAGTCATTCCGGAGCTCAAACTTCTCTGTCAGTTTATAGGATGGCAAGATCTCCAGAGTTGGGCCGACTGCTGCACAACTCATAGGTAGATCTATAATGGTCATAGGTGGATGAATAAGTACTTCACCTTGTTGCCGTCCCTTGCAGACTTTCGTCAGCCTTTGCTTACTAGTTGAGGCCACTGCCCAAACACCATCCGATAGATGTATAGCTTGGGGGGTGAGTGTATCCATCGATACCTCTGCTCCACAGTATTTATCGATTCCCTCCTCATTACCTTCATTCGACGCATAAGTTGTGTCCGTTGGTTGCATAGATGAGACTTTTTACTGCACAAACTTTCAGTGCATTCATGCTACATGCTAGTGCTTCGCTAGACGACAACACTATGAATTTGGTTCGGGCGGGGTTAAAAGCTATTCCTTCGGTCTCAACTTTGTATCTTGCTACTGCCCCCTCCCCAGTGACGTTATTAGGAAACGGTATCGGTAAGTTAATTACGTTAAACACCTCGAAATCGCTATCTCCACTCAACAAAGGTAACTCAACCATTACATAAATCTTATCATTTTGCATAATTGTGCACAACTTAAGGCTTTATAATATTCCCATAGACTCTTCTTTGGATCTACTGGTAAGTGTAAAGCATGCGGCAAGTCTGACTGAATCATCCCGAGTATTGTTTTTAAGTGTTTGGGAGGTATGATGCTCGGTGACATGTGCGCTAATGAAAGTAAATCTAATTGTGTCCTAACATGTTCCATCGCCAATGTCAATAACTGAATTGATGAGTCGAGTTGGTTTGTCATCATCATCAGTTTCAGTATTTGCCCAATTACAGCCTCTACGGTACTTATTCTTCTAGCCAAAAAAGTCAAACTTCCGTTTAGGCTTGTGACCGTACGAAATAGCCAGTTGATTCTTTGTCTATGTTCTGTTAGTTCATATCTAGTAACGTTCATTATCGATAAACTTTCCCTTACGACGTGCTTTATCTTCTGTTGATTTTCCTCTAAACCGCTTATGTTTTCTTAATGCCTCTGTGTCACTTTCTGATACTGTACCAAATAATACGTGTAGTGCTTTACCTACGAAAGGTAGTATAGATCTCTTTCTAACTCGTTTTTGGGTCCCTTCTGTTGCCAATAATCCAATATCCCTGAAATATCCTCCAACATATCGGAGTCTTTGCTTCATCTTAACTAATCGTCCTCCTAGTGATACAAATAATGCTGAATCGGAATCTGTCCCAAGTTTTGATTGATTTTTCTGCAATTGCCGATTTAAGTCCGTCGCTAAGTGAACTTCGTGTTCTAGTTCCCTTTCAACCTTCCGATATGCTCCTAGATCGATGACGAATGTCAAGATCCACTTAGAGTGCGTAATTGTCACCTCGCTGGTCTTCTTAGATATTGTGCTGTGTGTGTGGCGCAGCGCTACTGTCCAACCAGCCATCATTACCATCATCACTATCAGACGACGCATCATACAAGTACACATAGTAGAGCTCTTTTATTATTTGTTCAATTTTTATTTCAATTATTCAATTTCGTTCCCCAAATAACTTTACGATAGAATTAATTGGACTTGTCTTCATCTTCTTTATAACTATCTTTCGTTTCCCCTCGTTTTGAGATAACATTGATGGGTCGATTTATGCTGCTTCTCAGAAGTTTAGGTCCCATCACGTCGCCTATTACTTCTGGGGGCTGTGTCGACAGAATCGTATTGCTCTCTGATTCATCAGCCCTATTCTCCTTACCAGCTTCCCTATCTCTCCGTACTGACAATGGAATGTCATCTTCAGATTCCCAACCTTCTGAATCTGGGGGCGTAGTTGTTGTCTCCATCAGCAAGTCTGTATTCTCTACCTCAAATTCTACCTCTAACTCCCGTCCATCTGCTATCTCATCATCAGCCCACCTGTCCGTATCTTCCCGATCTCCTTCCGGATCTATCAGGGTGGCTTTCCTTACAGGTCTGTCTGTATATTAGGCATTTTCCACTCCCTAATATTGGCTTCACAGATATCTGACGTGTGAACCCTCTTCGTTTTATTTGTCAGTTGATCCCATATTTTATATGTTACCGGTCCCGTTTGTTTTACTATCCTATAGTACGGTTTCCATCTAGGATCTAATTTTCCTTTTCTAACCTGTGCTCTGTAGTATACCGGGTCGCCAACTCCATATGTTTTCTTAACCCTTCCATCGTTGACTCTTTTGTTACGCTTTTTCTGTGTTGAGCTAATCCTTCAACGCACTTCACCAAACAGAGAATGCTGCTGCTCGATCATTTTTTTTATGATTTTCTTCCCCAGTATACCTTTTTTTTGGTAGTAGAAGATTATCTAATGGTAACACTGTGTACCAGGTAATATGGAGAGAATTTAGTCGTATCGTTATGTGAAAATCTGGCCGTTGCTAAGACCTGATTCAAGAACAAGTCCCAATTTTCGACTTCGTCCTCTGATAACTTCGACAGCGTATCTCCCAAAAACCTATGGAATCTCTCTACTTTAGCATTGCTCTGGGGGTGGTATGGAGAGGTGGTGATATGTTTCACTCCTAAATATCCCGTCACCTCCCTTATAGTGGTATTTACAAATTCTCTGCCATTGTCTGTCACTAACATACGTGGGACACCATACCTAGGGAAAATTTCATTCATAAGTATCTCCGCCATGGTCTGTGCATCCTTCCTTTGCACCGGGAATGCCTCTACCCAGCTAGTTAACCAATCGACCATGCTGACTATATACTTATTTCCCTTGTTACTACTATTATATGGCCCTGAGACATCCATGCTCCACTTCTCAAATGGATATGATGGAATATCAGTCTCCATTAGGGGTGTCTTAGCGCCTTTAACATCCCGCTTCTGGCAAGTGACACATTCCATCACATAGGAGTCGATATGTTTATACATACCAGGCCAATAGTATTTCTTCGCTAAAATCGAGTAAGTCTTATCAATACCTACATGACCTAACCCGTCATGTGCTACCTGCACTACACTGGCCCTCACGTGACCATCCGGGACATACAAGCGTAACATTGGGTTCTTTTCTTCCCCATTTACATAGTACACTCGATCATCTTCCAACAGGTATTTTCTCGATTTTGAAAGTGGTAATTTCCCTTCTACTAGTGATTTCTTAAGTTCACTATACTCTTTGTCCCTGCTCGCTTCTAACTTAAGTAGTTTCAGGTCTATCGATTTCCACGCAATCTTATCGGAATCGTCTTCTTGAGAGTCATTTTCTTCTGGCTCTATTTCATCTTCCATCTCCTATTCTGCAATTGCTGAGAGTTGAGTACGCAGATTCTATAGTTATTATCATTAACTAGATTCTGATCACTAGCGTCAGCTTATTCCCCTACCGCTTCGGGAATTCTAGATAATAAATCTGCACATGTGTTCTCTTTTCCGGACAGGTATTCTATCTTACAGTAGCCACTCAGTTGCATAGCCCACAGTTGCACCTTTCGATTCTTCCATTCAGCATCGAACAAGTACTGTAATTGACGATGATCAGTTTTTATTACGAACGTCGCACCCGCTAAATAAAAATGCAGCTTTTGCAAAGCGTACGCGATGGCATAAGCCTCTTTTTCAATCACGGGCCACTTCTGTTGGGTCTTTGTTAACTTGTGAGAGAGAAAGTAGATAGGCATTTCATCCTTTATTCCCGGGATTACAGCTTCTGCTTCTTCACACGGCTGAGTCAAGCAAGCTCCCATACACGTATCACTAGCATCCGTATATAGGACCATAGGCTTGTTCAAATCGGGATAAATCAATAAAGGAATGGATGTCAGTTCCACTTTTAACTTTTTCTGACATGCCTCGGTCCAATTGAACCTAGCATATTTTTTCATTAGATTAATTAGTGGTATAGCTATTCTAGAGAACCGTGCTATGAACCTTCTGTAATAACCTACAGTTCCTATAAATGCTCTAACTTGTCTAACTGTTTGAGGTTCTGGCATTGCCCTTATAATCTTTACTTTATCAGTATCTGGCCTTACTCCAGATTGGTCTATGATAAATCCTAAATATTTAGTCTCTTTTCTCATAAATTGACACTTTTCTATTTTTAGTTTCAAGCCATGATATTTCACACGATCTAACACAGCCTGTAAATGCTTAAAGTGCTCTTCCGGGGTTTTTGAGAATATTAAGAAGTCATCCAAATATGCCATGGCAAAATGTTCAAATCCTCTCAACACTATTGCCATTAATGATTGAAAAACACCAGGGGCTCCTGCTAGCCCAAATGGCATGACACGGAACTGGAACAACCCCATGTGACAACAGAAAGCCGTTTTAGGTTTGTCCTTCTCATTTACTGCCACTTGCCAGTAACCTGATCTTAAGTCTAAGGAGGAAAAATATGTAGCTTTCCCTAGCATCGCGAAAATGTCGTCATCAAGGGCAGAGGATAAGCAGTAGATTTTGTTATCTTATTAAGTTCTCTAAAATCTACACAGAATCTATTTCCCCCATCCTTTTTCTCTACTACTACTACTGGGAAACCCCAAGGTGATTGAGATGGCTCAATAATACCAGCCTCTCCCATCTCCTTCACTGCTTTCTCAACCAACTCTCTCTTCCAAATAGGCGTTCTGTACGGCCTCATCTTTATTGGTTGGTGGTCTCCTGTGTCAATCGACATTTTTACTGCATGCATATTACCTAATTCCTTATCGGACTTAGCTAACACTCGCTTATTAGCTTTAAATAGTCTTCCTAATCTCTCTCGGTATTGGTCAGGACAGTCTAATTCTACCTTGTCACTAATTGCTTCACTCTCTACAGGCATTTCTTCACACCTCACCCTAGTTTTTAATGTTAACACTGAAGCTCTGCCCAACTTAGTTCCTGATTTAATGTTAACCGTCTTCAGACTCGTATTTGCTACAACTACCGGAAAATTCTGCACCTGACCTTCCTGCACTAATGCTGGTAACACTGTCACGTCCTCGTCCTCTTCTATGTGGGGAAGGGGTAACACCTGATAAATGGCTTCTTTATCCCTTATAGCCCCTTCTATCTCACCCCAGCTCGCCACCGCCGTTCTAGGTGGAATCTTTAAATCTTCACGAGACACAAGGTCCACTCGAGCGAGCATCGTGCTACCTAAAATAATCTCTTCCTCCCCAAGGACTAACTTTGGAGGGTCAAATTTTAATATGGCTTTCCTCTGTCTAAGCCAGTCTCCTCCCAGTATCACGTCGTGGGTCATTTTTGATGCTACATACAGTGTGTGGGATGTCTCGGTCTCCCCCACCTTTATCTTTACTTCCAGCATCCAATCTAATCTGAATCTACCCCCATCTGCTTGAAACGCGTTCACCTTAGTCGACATAAATCGGTCGGCGGGGAGTCTTAGTCTTTGCAACTCTAAAGAACTAATGACTGAAACTTCCGATTCGGTGTCTATCAGCGCTCTGAACGTTTTGCCCTCTATCTCAATGTTGCAGGTGAGTTTGTCATCTTCGGACCATATTTGACATAACTTTATCTCATCTCTATCCTTGCCCGAAGGATTCTTAACTTTACTTTTCCTCTTTCTACGACTGTCCCATAAATGCCCGCTCTTCCCGACCCCTGGCATGTCTCCTTCTTCCTAAATGGACAGCTAGTTGCGGTGTGCCCTCTTTCCTTACACTCGTCACACCGTACGAACCCCTTTGCCTTGCAACTCCGAATTAAGTGTTCTTCACTGCCGCACTTAAAACACTTAGGTCTCAATATACAGGCCCTCTTTGAATGTCCCGGGCGGCCACAGTTGAAACAGTGCACCCCGTCTCTGCACTGATAACTATAGTGCCCCTCTTTTCCACAATTGTAGCATTTTAATTTTAAAGCCCCATCTATGCTTTTCCGGACATTCCTATCTCTCCTAGGGGTCACCCGCCCTTTCGCTACTGGGGCGACCCTAACTAGTTTAAAGATTTCTTTGTTGGGGTCTTCCTGGGTTTTAATTTGGTTCTGGGTGGATTGTTTCTGTCCTTAATCCTACATTCATGTGCCCTGTGCCCTTCTTTCTGGCAAACAAAGCACAATAGAGCCCTCTTAAAGCTAGGATGGGGTAAGTATCTTCCCCCTACCCTTAAGTCCCGGTGTTCTGGATTCGTGGCTTCTTCTTCCCAACTTTGAAGCTCAGGGCATTTTGCTCGGATGTGTCCTCGTCGACCGCATCCGTAGCAGACCTTCAACCAGTCTGTCTTGTTCTCCTCCAATTTTCCTAATCTCTGGAGAAGAGCTTCAGCTTGTCGAGCCTGTGCAAAGGCCTCCTCCAACGTGTTAGGTTCTGCCCTTGCCATGTCCTCACGCAACAGAGAATTACTCAAAGCGTCTGTGAAGAAGCCTGGGTAGCCGAATCATTTCTCCGATCTTGATCCGGGTAGGCTAACTTAGCAAGAACGCTCATGCGTCCCTCTAGGTGAGCAATGGATTCTCCATCCCTCTGCTTCACCCCTATCAGCGCTCGAGCTGCCTCTGTTCGGCTCGAGTGACTGCCGAAGTGCTGCTGGATGTCATGTTCAAACCTCTCCCAGTTGGTTTGGGATCTGTACTTATCCAAATACTCCCCAATCCATTCTGAGGCAACGCCCTCGGTATAGTCATATGCCAGTAAGATCATATTGGCCCCCGGCAGGTTATAGATGCGCCCTTTCTTTTCTATTGCTTTGAGCCAGGGTCCCAACTCCACAGCCAAACCTGTGAACAGAGGAATTCTGGATCTTGTTACATTAAGTTTTGGGGTTCAATCCCACGACCCAACTCCTCTGCAGCCCTAGTAGATTCCATATTAAAAAAAAATTAAGCGCTCTTTGAAAAAACCCACAAGAAGTCCAAAAACGAACAATGACAAAGCAAAAAGGAAGTGAAAAGAATGAAAATAGTGGTTTTCCTACCTGATCGCCAAGATATTTCTGGTTCTGGGCTGCTTTTTGTTGACTCGCTTGTTTGGAGGTCCCACCTGTTATAAACAGTAAACCACCTGTATTTTTTTTGTTTGTTTTTTTTTTTTTTGGTTAGCTAACAGACCTTCTTCCTGATTTTGATAATTCTGGTCACGGCACCAAATGTAACCCCCACTCTTGCAGCAGTCGGTTGAGGACGATCGTCGACCTCAGAACCCTTCCACTGCCTGTGATAAGTCTTGGCCGTCTAAAGTTACTGGTATGGGGAAGTGACCGAATTATCGGTTGATCGTCTAGTTATAAATCCTGGACCAATTCGTTGTGTACCCTCTTAACGACGAACGTCGTCGAAAGAGAGCCGTGGATTTTTTTGTGTAGTAAAAGAAAAAAAAACAGGATAAAACGATTGTGCACCAAATATATATTAACAAAAAAAAACAGTACAGTTCTTATAATTCTTTCAGAGTCCAGAAGGAAGCGATGTGTTATTATGCTAAGAATATGGTCCAAGGCATCAGCTTGTAACCTTGTGGGGTGTCGGTCTTTGGGTATCTGAAGAAATGTGTCAAGTCAAGAGCCAACTCTGCTTTGACTGTGTTCCTCTCTGTGCATCTCTTCTCCAAACAAGGCCTGCGTCTTCTCTCTTTTGTGCGTATTCTCTCTTTTGTCCATCTGACTTGTTGATATATAGATAAACAATTATATCGCCCTCTGAACATAACGCAGATATTCTTTTTTGTTTAGAAATTCATTTCTCAGTCCATAATCTAAATTATCATTTACAAAAATAACACAATGGCTCGCTTCCAATATCTGATCGAACTCAAATAAACAGTAAATACAGTTTTTGTTAACCTTTAACACACAGAGTTCTCAGGTTTCTTGAATAAACAACTTGATACCAAGTGGTTTTGCCTTTCTTCCTAACGGGGGGGGGGGCATCAACGTACCCACACCCTTACTTTGTTATATATGTATATATAGTTATATATATATATATGTATATATATGTGTATGTATATGTATGTATATATATGTATATATATGTGTATGTATATATATGTGTATATATGTATGTATATATATTAATATATATGTATATGTATGTATATATATATGTATATATATTAATATATATGTATGTATATATATGATTATATAGTTATATTTATGTATATATATGTATATATATGTATGTATATATATTAATATATATATATATATGTATATTAATATATATGTATATATATATATGTATGTATTTATATATATGTATATATATTAATATATATGTATATGTATGCATACATGTATATATATTAATATATATGTATATGTATGTATATATGTATATATATTAATATATATGTATATGTATGTATATATGTATATATATTAATATATATGTATATGTATGTATATATATGTATATATATCAATATATATTTATATATATGTATATATATATGTGTATATATATGTATATATAGGTATATATATGTATACATGCATGTATATATATGTGTATATGTGTTTATATATATGTATATGTGTATATATGTATATATCAATGTATATATATGAATATACGTACATACATATATATGTATATATGTGTGTATATACATGTATATATATCTATATATGTACATATATATGTGTGTATATATATGTATATATGTACATATATATATGTATATATGTACATATATATATATGTATATATATATGTATATATGTGTCAGGTCATGTCATATGCTACTAGTACCATGTAACCCAGTACTACCTGCCTCATGGTCGGGTCACCGGCAACTAAACTGGTTCCCACACCAGTTTGGTGAGGAGGGCGGCTAGTCTCCCTGAAGGATTAAAAAGAAGACCTTCCAAAGGGCGAATGAACTCTTTTTCTGGGTCAACGGCCAACTAGCACCGTGTATATTTGTGTGTGTGTATATGTGTACTGGGGTGGAGAGGGCTCCCCTAAGCCGTGGTGAAGGCAAACTTTCTAGGAGAAGCAAATCTCTGATTTAAAAAACCATAAAGCGGGAGACCAGTACCCGCATTAAGCTGGTCTGCAGTTTAATTTGTTGCTGGCTATCTTGCTCTTGCTTGTTGCTGGATCTCAACATTTTGAACCGATGGAGAGACTTAGCTGTCGTACAAAGCTAAGACTCTGTAATATCATCTTTGTAAAAATACTGCCTGAGGCATTTGGGCTCATGGATTTTAAATGTCTGAGGGAGTGGCACTCGTCTGACAAGACGTTGCAATCATCATTGTGTGTGTATATATATATGTATATATGTACATATGTATATATGTGTGCATATATATGTATATATGTACATATGTATATATATATGTATATTTATATATGTATATATGTAAATATATATGTATGTATATATATATGTGTATATATATGTATATATGTACATATGTATGTGTGTATATATATGTGTGTATATATATGTATATATGTACATATCTGTATATATATATATGTACGTATATGTATATATGATATATATGTATGTATATGTATATATATGTATATGTATATATATGTATATATATGTGTATATATGTATATATATATGCATATATGTATGTATATGCATATATGTATATGTATATGTATATATATGCATATATGTATATGTATATATATATTTATATGTATATATATATATTTATACGTATATATATGTATATGTATGAATATATGTATATATATGTATATGTATATATATATGTGTATATATGTATATGTATATGTGTATATATATGTATATGTGTATATATATGTATATGTATATATATATGTATATATATATGTATATGTATATAAATATGTATATATATATGTGTATATATGTATATGTATATATATATATGTATGTATATATATGTGTATATATGTATATGTATATGTATATATGTATATATATATGTATGTATATATATGTATATATGCATATGTATATATATATATATGTATATATACATGTATATATATATGCATATATATATATGTATATGTATATATATGTATATATATATATGTATATATATACGTGTATATATATATATGTATATATATATATATATACATGTATATATATATATATGTATATATATATATATATGTATATACATGTATATATATATATGTATATATGTATAGTCGTTACTAATGTGTATGTGTGGGGTGGGGGGACTAGCTCTTCTGAAATAAGGGTAGGGGTGCTTTCATCCTATTTTGATATTTTTTTTGGGGATTCTTTGACTTTAGTATTGTGATTTTTCGTTTTAGTCTTTTCGGGTATCCCTTATATTATGTTTGTTTAGAAAGAGGGGTGTATTTAAAATATGTATAGGGGATTTTTTAATGTTTCTATTTATTTGTCTCCCCATGTGGGTATGGCCAGACCCAGGATCGGTTCCTAGTGTGGGGAAGATTTTGTTCCCCAGAGGGGGGGGTATTGGAGGGGGTATAGGTATGGGAGGGGGATGATAGAAGGGATGATAGTTGTTTCAGTCATGAGGGGGTTCTCCTCCACTTACTGAGGAGGGAGCAAGGTGTTGGAACAGATATCATACTATGGTTCTAGGTGTTTCCTAGTGTTGTTGGTTTCGAGGTTAAGTAGGGTTGGTATTGTTCAGTGTGTTGTATTAGAGATAGGGGTGTTATGTCTGTGTGTGGTTGTATGCGCGCACGTGTGTGTGTTTTAATGTGTCGGTTCTGATTTATGTGTGGGTGTGTATGTGTATGGGTGTGCATGCGAGTGTACCTTGCATTTCATGTCTTTGTGTGATGATATTAGGCTCTGTTCAGTTCAGGAGTGAAACTGGTGATAAAGTTTTTTTCCTGTGTAAGTAAATAAAAATAATTGTCTGTTTGGAAGATTGGCATTATTTTGAAGCTGTTTCCACTGCATGTGTGTACGTGTTTTGAAACATAGAGGTGTCTGTTATCTGCAATTTTGATGTTGCTCTTATGTAAGGCCACTCTATTGCTGAAATTTTTGGTGGCGCTTATGTAGGATTTGTTGCATGTTGTGCATCTTAGTGCATATACTACATTTCTGGAGGTGCAATTTAGATCCTTTTTTATTTTGAATGTTTGTGCTGGGTTTTTGAATGTGTATGTGTTACCTTCTATTATTATGTCACATACTCCACATCACGGTTTGTTGCATTTTGTAACTCCTTTTGTAGTATGTGGGACGAGTTTTGAGGAAGTTAGGATGTGTTTTAAGTTTTTGGGTTGGCGTTTGCTTTTTATTATTTTTGTTGTTTTAAGTATGTTGTTTAGTTTGTCGTTCTGATTGAGGAGGATAAGGTTTTTTTTTATCTGTGTGAATAGTTCTGGGTTGTTTGTGTTGTGTGTAGAGACATATGCTAGAATTTGTTCTTTGTTGTGTTCTTTTGGGGTTCTTAGTTGGTCTATTGGAATTTTTTCAGCCAGTTCAATACCTTTCTGTATTAGTGGTAGTGGATATCCTCTTTTCCGCAGTGTTATTTGTAGTTCATTCAGTCTAGTTGAACGGAGGTGTTTGTCTGTTACTATGGTGCAGACTCTACATGCTAGGGAGTAGGGTATTGATTTTAGACAGTTTTTAGGATGGTGGCTTTTGAAATGGAGGTATCGTTGAGTGTCTGTGGGTTTGTGGTACATGTTTGTGATTATGT
>NC_136506.1:54231494-54238994 GCF_053919585.1 Euprymna scolopes | reverse complement strand
GAGGTCTCAAACGTAGTACCAACTTTAGAAACACGAACGTCGAGGAATGGGAGAGAGCTACAGTCTTCAACCTCCATAGTAAATTGTAAAGATGGATGCAGGTTGCAAAGAAGACGAAGAAACTGTTCAGCTTCGCTCCGAGAGGGAAAGCATGCAAAAGTATCATCAACGTAGCGTGTGTAGAATGCTGGCTTAGTAATTTTGGAAAATAATTCGTTTTCCAAAAATCCAACGAAAATGTTGGCTAACGAAGGACCAAGAGGGCTACCCATAGATATCCCATCAATTTGACGGTACATAATGTTGTTGAAACTAAAGGAGACTGATTTAGTTGCAAGTTCCATCAGTTCAACGAAAATTCGTTCAGGAAATTGTGGAGATTTTAAGGGGCCACGGTATAGATAGTCAGCACAAATACCAATGGTTTCATCCAAAGGTATATTAGTAAAAAGACTATTAATGTCAAAGGAAGCCAAGAACTCGGTATTTTTAGATAAAGGTAATTTTTGTATCTGAGATACGAATTGAAAAGAATCAGAGATACAATGGACCGAATAAAAAGAAAGCACAGGTTTAAGAAGATCAACCAGCCATTTACCAAGTTCGTGTTGTGCAGAACCCAGCATAGATAAAATGGGTCGCAAAGGAATGTTGGGTTTATGGACCTTGGGTAAACCATACATTCTAGGTCTTTGAGAACCGATGGGTCGGATTCTATCATAAATCTCCTTAGAAATAAATCCGCTTTTATGAAGTTGGAGAAATCTTTTCTGGATTTTTATTTCCATACGAAAAGTATCATCATGGCTTAAATCACCCAAACGGAGAAATTTACTTTTATCGTCCAAGATTTGTAACATTTTGGAGATATAATCCGTTTTGTTAAGTATAACAACGCCCGATCCTTTATCCGGGCGAGAAAGATAAATGTCGGGATTAGACCTAATTAATTTTGCCGCTTCAAAATGATTTTTCTGCCAAACAAAATCACTAGATTTAGTATTTATGGCAGAAAACCTCCGACCTAATTCGCCCAACTGAATTTTAACACTAGTTAATTCATCAGTAGAGATAGGCGAATGGTGTTTTAATTGAGTATACAATAATTCAATTTCACTAAATACTGAGATTTTATCAACAGAAGGGGGAGGATGCAAAATTGTAAGCCAGCAGATAAAACAAATTCTTCTGTATTGGACAAAACATGAGAAGAATAATTAAATATATGTTTATCCAAATTTGTTATAATCCCAAACTTCTTAGTAATTAAATTTTTTAAATATTTATCATAAGAAGAAGTACATTTAATACGGGTAAAATTATCGCCGATGGATAAAAACCTAGAAAAACGGAGTTTATCAAAGAAAGATAGTTCTTTCCAAATCGTGGCCCAAAGTAAAAGGTGTTTACTACGTAACGAATTATATGTATCAGAATTAAACAGGATTTCATCTTGTAGGAAAACACGTTGAACTGCCAATGTATTTCTACATTTAATTTTAGAAATACGATGGCAGATATAACCGGGAGCAACATGATTTAGGCGGCAAGATTTAAGAAATTCCATCCTACACTTCAAAACGATTAACTTATTTTTAATACGTATAACTTTGTTTAACGTTTTGATAAATTGTGAGTTGTACCGACCTCGAAAATATGTAAGTAAATTTTTGGTACAGCAAAATGGAAGGAGAAATTTCAGAGGAAACATAATTTAATTTAAATACCAAAAAAAAACAAGAACTGGGCAGGTGAAATTAAAATTTCCTTAAGGCCTTATCGTCTGACCCTCTAAGAGGAAACGTCAGAATGATAAATTAAAAACTAAGAAAACGAATGAGGGAAGAGGGGAATTTTGGTTTCAGTTGGAAGAACAGTGAAAAAAAAAAAAAAAAAAATTCTCACTGTTCAGGTGGTTTTAAATCAATGAATATCTCCAACTGATGTTTCAGAATCTTTTGTCTACACAGGCTAGGTCGAGAGTTGTTAATAACTAACGCCTCAATGATATTGAGATGATAGTTCGACCTAGCACTGTATAAAACAGAAAACCACCCATCGGAATATTGATCCGCACACCTATTTATACTCAACAGGTGATTGCCAATGGCGGACTCATGAGCTTGGGAGTGCCCGGATGTTCTCGAAACCTGGTGTAGTCGAATATCCCGAGGGATATGTTGGGATATTCTCATTTCTAATCTTTGGGATGTTTTGCCAACGTAGTCAGCTCCACACTGACAAACGAATTTATAAACAACAGAGTTCTTTTTAATGGTTGGCAAAACATCTTTACGAAAAGAAGAGAAAAAGGTTCGAGTTGTGTAAACTACTCTAAGCATAGTAGCTGGAAAACAACGTTGAGTAGCAGAAGAAATCCTTTTAACAATATGAAGGCCATCAGGACCCAACCATGGTAATTTTAGATAAATGGGACAACGTGATGGACCAATATGTTTACCACTATTAAATGTAGTAATTTTACGTTCAATAGTAGATTTTATTATATTAATGGGATATCCATTATTAAGAAAAATATTAGTGATTTCACCAAGTTCCGTATCAAGACGGTTTGGTGAACAAATCATAAGTGCACGATGCGTAAGAGCGCTAATGAGGTTTATTTTTCTAGACTGAGGGGCAAAAGAAAACCAATTAAGATAGAGCCCTGTAAATGTAGGTTTTCTATAAACAGAGGTCTCAAACGTAGTACCAACTTTAGAAACACGAACGTCGAGGAATGGGAGAGAGCTACAGTCTTCAACCTCCATAGTAAATTGTAAAGATGGATGCAGGTTGCAAAGAAGACGAAGAAACTGTTCAGCTTCGCTACATATATACATATACATACATATATATGTACATATATACATATACATATATACATATATATGTGACCTTAAATGTGACCTTACACGACCTTAAACCTCTGATCGCGGCCCAGTTATGATCTGCAACCTGGTCGGTACAGTTACGATCTTAACCCTGGGTCGATGCTCAATTATGACTATCCTAGTCACCGGGTAATTAATTATGTCGACTGGGCAACCAGGTCTGCCAACCGTTGGTACGTCGCGTCACCCAGTGAGTCCTCGTCAAGGCGTTGGAGCACTCTTCTCATTTGCACGGTCCTCAAGGCCTGTTCTTCTTGATCGTCTAGTTGGTCGTCCTGTTGACTGGGTGTTCGTTGACGGGAACGGGGTCACAAGTGGCAAGTAAAAGAAATCAAGTCACATGGACAACAGCACATCAGCAAACAAACTCCGGAGGTTGGTTGATATATGATGTATTTAGGAAATTCATAAATGATTATCTACAGACGTATGTACAATTGAAGATTAAATGGAAGCAAGCAATTAGATTTGTGAATGAGCTTCTTGTTGTTGAAATACTCGGTCAGAGTCGCGGACCGTTGTAATTATCGTTAAGGTGTTTTGGCTGGTCTCTTCCTAGGTCCTCTGAATTCTATTAAGTTGCAAATTGAGCTTTCTGGCGACCAGCGAGGGGGAGAGAGAAGTTGGGTGGCTGGGTTCCTCTGCCGAGACCTTTGTCTCTGTCTCTCCAAAGATCTCTCTCTGTCTTCTCTCTTCTTCTATCTCCTTCTATCTTATTAAATCGAGTTTTACAGATCTTATATAGTAAAACCCTTGAATAATGACGACACCTACGTTCGTCTTCGGCCAATCAATTTGATTGATTACAATCCACCTGATTCCTTCTCATTGGTCAATTTGGCCTGTGGCAGGTATTATTTTCCGCCCCCAATTTCCAAAATCAAATTGACTCCTCCCCAACTTGCCTGACCCCACCTTCTCGATAATGGTTTTTTTCCATATTATCAACTGATAATCAAAGGAAATATTATTTTTAGCTTGTAATAGATCACCAGATTTCATCTATTTAAAAATATCCGTTTGATCTTCTTTCCTCTTTGAATTATCTGTTTTGTAAAAACATCCGTGTGATTTTTAAAAAAAAATATTCTTTACATGTCAGAATTCCCCTTAGCGCCCAAAACAATTTGTCAAAAGACATTTTTAGATAAGTCATAATTGGAAATAAACACTGGCTTGCTTTTGAAGTCCTTTGTGCATCGGCAGATTGAGTATTTCCTCAAAATATTCTATTTACGCCCAAAACATATTATCATTCTGAAGTTTCTCAGATAATACATATTGAAAAACAATTCATGTCGAACCTTGGGCTGACGTCATTAATTCTTTTATCAGGCCCGATCTGTTTCGTGTGTGTGTGTGTGTGTTTCTCAGATCAAAAACGATCCGACATTTCACCTGTCAAACACCACATTTCATGCCGACCGACATTTCAAATCTCTATTTCGGAATATTTTGTGTTGGCTCGTTTAGTTCAAACGCGAGCGTATTTTGGTTAAAAAATGTTTCAAGTAATCTTTCGCTTTGAAGTTTAGCATGCGATTTCTATTTTTATCCCCCGACCGTATGGTATTTCAACAACAAGATTTTGACACATAAAAATATTAACTAAAAAAAAATTTTTTTTTTTTCTGTAACCGGCATTCGCCCGGGATTGAATATTACATTTAACACAAGAAAACGTCACATCGACCCTACTGATCTGATATGGCCCCTCTTTTGTGTTACAATCGCCCCCCATGGGGCAGCGCACTCAACAGGAGGATGACGCCCCATGTCTTTAACACCCAAAGAGATTCTCCCAACTAATAATACAATTATGGCCTACTCTGAAAGCGAGAATTAATTGCAGAATTACATGCAAAACAAACAACAAAAAATTCATGTCCTGCAGAAGTGGAACGTTCATAGTTTCGGATAAATGGCTACTGCCTTAACTCAGAGTGTTCAATAACATAGTTCGTGGTGGTGGTTTCATAAGCACTATTGTTGTTTGTAAAAAAAAAAAAATGTTTTTTTTTCCTTTTTGGGGTATTAAGCATGCAAGTAAGTCCTACATTTGAAATCACTAAATAGTGTTAAAAATATTCAGTAGGTTCAACTTCTTGACGTAAGGGTGGAGTTGGGGCAGGTTACTCGTCGCTCGTCTGTAGCTTAGCCAGGTTAATGCGGACCCTTTGTGATTCCTGACCAGGGCTGCCCCCTTCAGGGCCATGGGCTACCAAGAGGCATCTTGAACACTCACTTCCACTCATCCACTTCTTCAAACAACACATCACTACCATCACTAATACTACTATAACCCCTACTGCACCCGTCAAACTCCCTACCATTACCCACTTAGGAGGGTCGCTCGTTGATTCTTGCTCAATTATGTGGTCCAACTGACATTGTAAGCTATCTACATCGACGTCCTCAGTGACTTTTAACAACTCGGGAAGTTTTACCTTGTTTGTAATTTAGCCTTCCTAATTAGGGGGTCCCATAAACTGGTGAGATTAGTGAAATAGGTGTTCACCCTTTCTAGCCCTGGTATCTCGTTAAGGTACCTCTGTTCCGATTGATAGAAGGCAGGCAATACCACACTCTTACCATAAGCTCCACACCCCTTCTCCAAATCCACCAAAATCATAGGGGGAGACACCTTAACAGAGCCAGAGGGCGCATCCCCACACACCCTCGACATCTCGAATTCTCTCTGGGTGGCCACTGTCCAAGTGCCGTCTGTCACTCGTATGGCCAGGGGCAATAAGTTCTTAGTCGCGATTTCGACCCGGCACACCTGGTTGATTTTACTCTCTTCCCGCTGGTACAACGCCAGCACGCACAACTCGTGATCTCCTGTTACATATATCGGGCTCGCTGATTGACAAGTGCCCAGCCCATTACTCTGGCATTTCTCAGCCTCCTCTTTATCCAATAGCATGAACCTGTCCCTAGCCATATTAAAAGCTATAATTTCTGACTCTACACGATATTTGGCCACCACACTCAATTTAGGAGCGGCCATCGGATAGGGAACAGGTAGGGGGATGGCTTGGTAGATTTCATATTTGCTATTTCTATCCCACAGAGGGAGAGAAACGAACACTAAGATCTTCTTATCTTCTAATCGCGCACTACAGCCGAGTGACTGATAGAATTTCCATAGTTCCGTCTCGGGGTCCATAGGCAGCCCCAGACGGCTGGGCAACTTCCATTCGATGTCTTCCAACACTTCCTTCAAGTGCTCTGGAGTTATAACACTGGGAGCCAGATGTCCCAACGCCAGTGCATCCAACTGCACTCTGAGGTGTGCCGTCCACAAGGTTAATGCTTGCTCTGTCTGCTTTAGGTGACTCAAGAAATTTGATACCCGGAGATAGTGTTGCAAAAACATCTCCCCCATAGACACCTCAGACTCTATCTTCCGGGAGACGTTAACCACTTCTTCCTGTAAGAGTTCAAATTGTTCAATAATGGTGTTCACTGCCACTCAATTTTCGGTTACTGCCCTTCTCGTTATGTTGAGTATGGAGAGCCCTTCTTTATTCACTTGGGCTAATGTCTTCTGCCCGTTTTCCACGGCTCTCAGTCTCTGTCGGATACTGTCGACATCTTCCTCAGCGACCACACCGAACAGAGCTCCCAGGGCCTTACCTATGATGGGTATTACTGCCCGTCTATATCGCCCTCCAAGTCTACTTATTCTTCCTAGATAATTTCGGTGACTCATCCACCCGCGTTTTAAGTACCGTACTTCCTCTTCCAAAGGCTGTAAGATTCGGAGATACTCCTCCTGTTTCCCATAAGTAGCCACCAGGCGTTGTCTCGCCGAATCGAACTGATCAATCCCTCTCATGAATTCTTGGCCCACTCGCTCCCCAGGTCCTAAATCGCTAACTAGCGTCACTAACCACTTCGACTGAGAGATCATCACCTCGCTAGTCTTTTTGAAGATAACCCCTTTTCCGATTCTAAGGGCTCTTGCCGTCATAACCAGTATCATCATTGTCATCAGGTACGTCATCCCGAGTCGAGTCATACCTGAAATTAGAGGAAACAGATCCTCTTTAGGTTACTGTATTCTACCAGATTGATATGTTTAACATTAAAGTCAAGGGCGATTTCGGTAACTTCTTTTCTTTTTCCCTACCACTTCTCCATCACATTAACTCGCCCACAACTCTATTCCCAACACTGGCTTCGTGATACGTCTTCTAGGAAGATCCGTCTCACACAGATGCCCGAACATCACGGAGTCCGGCGCCGGAACGCCCCATCCATCGGCAGCAACCTAGCCAGACAGGGCCCTTGCCCAGCCACGCCGCCTCACCGACAAATATAGACGGTCCTACCCCAAACAACCCCCGATGCCGATCGCCTTCCTCATAGTTGCACCGCTAGCTAAGGGGCACCCCCTTATCAGAGGTCCCCCTGTATCCAGCCACCGCCGCGGACATAGGGGCCGGTAACAACAGACCCCCTTGGGACCCGTCCTTTCTCAGCACTTTCTCTCTGTCTGGGAACCGCCCAAGGCGGCGCCCCCCACCTGATGGGACACCCTTTCGTACGTGTCCATCAGGGTGGTAGGTGAAGCATAACCACTCACCTCTGCCGGGAGTCG
>NC_136506.1:54158994-54223994 GCF_053919585.1 Euprymna scolopes | reverse complement strand
TTGGGCGAAAGAAGTCGTCGATTTCGAAAGAGGTAAAATGAGACCTCGGGTTTACAGCATAAGGGTGGCTGGATGAAGCAGCTGACATGAATCATAGGAGGTATACCCTACACCCAAAAAACGTAAATGCCAAGAAGATCAGAGAGATTCTGATCCCCGCCCAAAAAATTTTTTTTTAAATTAAATTATGAAGTCAGTTGGAAAGAGCTGACTAAAGGAGTTTTTTTTTGGGGGGGGGGCTGATCTTTCTTGGCCAACTGCTTGTATAGATATGGAGAAAAATGTACTAGAATTTAAAAATGGTTGCATTTTTTAAAAATGAGAAGGATGTTACAAGAAAAGCTTCCCCTTTTCTTGTATTAGACCTGTGGAAGGCCTATTTGCAGGTGCGAGTAGATGAGATGCTGTGGCCGTTCCAGACAGTGTGGTTTCGGGGTCAGAAGTACTGCCTAACACGACTCGGCTTTGGTCTGAATGTGGCACCGCAGATCATGAAGACCATTGTGAATGTGGTGTTGTCTCAAGAAAAGACCATTGAGGACGCAACATCATCCTACATTGACGATGTGTACATCAATGAGGACATAAAATTTGCATCGTGTGTCAGTGGAAAATTGGCTCAGTTTGGTCTGCAATGCAAGAATCCTGAACGTCTGAGGGATAGAGCGTGCGTATTGGGATTAGACGTCTGTGAGGAAGACGGCACCCTATGATGGAGGCATGGCAGTGGGATTCGAGGTATCCCTGATGTTATTACGAGGCGGACCGTTTTTTCCTGGTGTAGGAAACTTGTTGGACACTTACCAGCCTGTGGCTGGCTCCGTGTAGCTGTGGGTGTCATCAAACGCAGAGCGAATTTGGTAACCACAGGTTGGGATGATGTGCTTGACGATGCTCTTCTAACTCTGACGGTAACTGAGACCTTGGAGAGAGTCAACAAGGAGGACCCTGCCCGTGGAGAATGGTGTGTTGATGCACACTACGTAAATGTGTGGGTCGACGCTAGTTCATTGGCATTGGGAGTCGCATTAGAGCAAGGAGGGAATGTGTTTGAAGACGCACGTTGGCGGCGACCCGTGAGTGATGCTCAGTACATCAACTTAGCAGAGCTGGATGCTGTTGTAAAGGGAATAAATCTCGCACTGCAATGGCAATCGAAGAAACTGAACCTGTACATGGATTTTCTCTGCGTCTGCCACTGGGTGTCTGACACGCTTTCAGGACAGACAAGAATCCGCACTAAGGCAGCCAGTGAGATGTTGATCCGGCGAAGGCTAGATATGCTGAAGAATTTGGTCTCTGAGTATGGACTATCAGTGGAGGTAATGCTGGTCACATCATATTGCAATGGTGCCGACCAACTAACCCGTGTACCTCATAGATGGTATGGAGCCGTGAAGACCGGTGTGGAGCACACTGCTCGATCTCGTGCAGTTGCAATTAGTGCTATTACCCCATGTCAAATACAGAAGATTCATGCACAGAGCAAACATTCAGGTAATGCTGGTAACATCACATTGTAATCGTGCTGACCAACTAACCCGTGTACCTAACATGGAGGCATGAAGATGGGTGTGGAGCACACTGCTCGATCTCGTGCAATTGCAATTGGCACGATTAGCCCATGTCAAATATAAAAGATTCATGCACAGAGCGGACATCCAGGTAGCAAGAGAACAGTGTATTTTGCAAGGCGTATGGACCCAGCAGTGACAAAGACAGATGTCAGGCAGATTGTCAGGCACTGTGAGGCATGTCAGTATATTGATCCTGCACCAGAGCAATGGTAAAAAGGACGATTGGACGTCAAGAAGGTGTGGCAGCAGGTGGCAATGGACATTACCCATTACAGTGGTAAACCCTTTCTAACTCTTATCGATTGTGGACCCACACGTTTTGTGGTATGGCGACACATGATTAGACAGGACTCGGCAAGTGTTGTTCACATCTTGTCATCCATCTTTTTGGAGTGGGGTGTGCCGGAAGAGATCTTGACAGATTGTAGCCAACAAGTTCGGCAGTTGTTAGATGAATGGGGCGTCCGACTACGGCTGCGATGCACTCATGTGCCATCAGGAAATGGCATTGCTGAGAGGAGCCACCGTAGCATTAAGAGAATTGCTGCCAGAAAGCAATGTACCATTATGGAGGCCATGTATTGGTATAACGTCACACCAAAGGATGGGAAATTATCTACAACAGCGCTGGCCAATGCCATATACACATATCGTGTTAGACTAAAGGGAATTGATGCTGCACAGTGCACAGCCAGTCAACCAAAAAAGACATGCCAAATATGAGGTAGGGGATCCAGTTTGGGTGAGACCACCTGGAAACCGGTGCACCACCAAATTCAAATGAGGACGAATCTCTGGGGTGATCAGCCAGCTGCCGGTCCTAGTTGACGGAACCCCGCGCCATGTGTGCGATCTTCGCCCGGCTTCTGAGGCACATCATACAGAGGAGAGCAATGAATCCTCAAGTGATGAGCTACTTATGAACAAAATCAACAGACCAGAGTGATGATTATAATTCATCTGACACAGTGGAAACAAAATCAGAACCATACCCGAAATCAGAATCAGAACCAGAACCTGTGAATGTGCCCCTTCGCAGAAGTAAGTGGATTATAGTCCAGTCAAATTGTGGCTGAACCTCAAACAAATTGCTAACAAAGGCTTTTAAATTGCATTGTAGGCAAGAATATCTCTTCTTTCAGATAAAAAAAAGTTTACCAAAATTGACCTTGCGGAAAGGGGTCAACGACCACCATCTTTAAAGGGTCCCCCCGATTCTAGTTTCCCTCTCTCAACTCAATTATTGTAAGAATATCTTCAAAAATAACAGATATATCAATGTGAAATTTTATAAATCAACAGTTTTCATGAAGTTGAATATAATTATAAACTCATTGGTTTGGTTTTATTTGATTTTGGTTTGCGGCATATCAACCATTTTAGATTATTTGATACTAGTTCAGTCAATCTAGCTGTTTGTTTTTGTCTCAACCTCAAACAAATTGCTAACAGAGGTTTTTAAATTGCATTGTGCGAGAGAATATCTCCTCTTTCAGATAAAAAAAAGTTTACCAAAATTGACCTTGCGGAAAGGGGTCAACGACCGCCATCTTTAAAGGACCCCCCCCCCGATTCTAGTTTCCCTCTCTCAACTCAATTATTGTAAGGATATCTTCAAAAATAACAAATATATCAATGTGAAATTTGATAAATCAACAGTTTCCATGAAGTTGAATATACTTATAACCTCATTGGTTTGGTTTTATTTGATTTTGGTTTACGGCATATCAACCCTTTTAGATTATTTAATACTAGTCCGGTCAATCTAGCTGTTTTTTTTTGTCTCAACCTCATATAAATTGCTAACAGAGGTTTTTAAATTGCATTGTGGGCAGGAATAACTCCTCTTTCAGAAAAAAAAAAGTTTATTAAAATTAACCTCGGTGAAAGGGGTCAACGGACGCCATCTTTAAAGGGTCCCTCCGATTCTAGTCTCAATTACTGTAAGTATTCTTTTTTTATTAGCCGCACCTGCTTGCCGTCCCTGGCCGAAAACAAGCAATAAAATATTTTAATATTCTAGTTGTCATAAACCTGGCGCCTGTAGGCTGTGGTGCTGAAACTGAATTTGTGCAGTTCGTAGCTTATAATGTGGACTGTAATGTAAGGAGTATTGATGGATTCAACACATTCCATGGTATGGGCATCATAGCATCTGTTACCCCCGGGAAAGTTAAAGCAAAACCAATTTCAAGGATTCAGGTATTTTCAGAAGAGATAATAAAGGTTGGAAGGATCGAAATAAAGTTCCTAGATTCACGGCACACCAACAAACCCCCAGTTACATTTAAAAAGCTCCTGGCCAAGAAAGTTGTCAATTCCACTGCCAATGTTGACATCCTTTGGGAGGTTTCACTAATTTTACATCCGTCCAGACCCGCATGGTCAGGCCTTATGCAGTCAGTGTACAAAGGAACATATCCTGGAAAATCAGCAACAGTTTTTTTTGCCAATGATTGACATGGACCCTGGTAACCCAACCTGTGTGTACTCAACTTCATGTTGCATTAATGATTTAGCCAGAAAAAACAACATAACACCAATTCTAACATTTGATCAGCCACTTTGGTACAAAGCAATGATGATAGTCAAGTCACAGCCTAGTTCCAGTCCCCTGAAATCATTTGTCTTGCGACTTGGTGGGCTCCATACACAGATGAGCTTTCTGGGGTCAATTGGTCATTTGATGAAAGGTTCTGGTTTGCAAGAACTTTTTGAACTTGTGTATGCTGAAAACACAGTCAACCACATGCTAAGTGGCAAAGCAATTGCAAGAGCCATTCGTGTTCACTTTTTAGTTGCTGCTGCTCTGACTGCTATTTTATTAGCAAAAGCCTATGATTTGCCAGTTTCACATGTCACTGAGCATGATCAACCTAACACTGATGCAGAAGAGTCATTTCATCAAAATGAAGACCTTAAAGAAGCTCAGGGGCTATTAATAGGTCTCCTTGGTGGGACTGAGATAATGTATCTTATGGATACATAATAGATAGATAATGTTCTGTCTTCAGAGTCTGTAACCAGGATTACCCAGAAAATCAACCATGTGAAGGATGCGATGGTTGAGCAGCGAACAGCAAAATTGTGGATTCAATACCTTGATATGGTGAAGAGCCTGCAACTGTTTATCAAAGCAGAGCGCACCAGGAACTGGGAATTGCACCTTGACGCTGTTAGGAAAATGCTGCCAATATTCGCTGCAGCAGGACACATCCTATATGCAAAGTCGGTGTATCTGTATTTGCAGCAAATGGAGGGTCTGCCAAAAACCCACCCTGAAGTATACCAGAAATTTTCGGAAGGATTCCATGTGATTAGACGGAGTGATCGCTACTGGGCTGGCTTGTCAACGGATCTGGTTATTGAAGACGTCTGGAGGCCTTACTCATGGCAGAGGAATGGATGAAATTCAACGATTGGTTTGGACACTATCACTGCCAGCATGCGCGGAAATCAAGTTTACAATGCAAGAACTAGCAGGCATTCATTATGGCACTAGTGACCAGCATCAGGAGGCTACTTCAGCAAGAAAAGAGCGTGATGTGAGGGATACATGGAAGGTCCTTGCGTTTTTCCAGACATATGACCCTTTCACGGAAGATCCGTCCATTCACAGCATTTCAAGTGGAGTAACTGGAGACAAAAAGGTGAATGTGGACAGAGTAAACTCCATAGGAGAAGCAATCATAGCTTCAATGGCTGGAGAAAATGTACAAGAGTACACTTTTAAAAAAAAGGATCAAGCAATTACACTCGGATCAAAAGTTTCACTCAGCAAAGATGAAACTGTTGAGACTGATCCACAACTCCTATTCCAGAGACTGTGTTTGCTATCTAATAATGAACCCTCAACCCAGGAGCAGCAAGAACATTTTCAATATGAGCTGTGTGGTTACCCACCTGCTCTTTTTGATTATTTTGGATTACTGCGACAGGCAAAAAATCTGCTTTGGCGGACGCTATATGGGAACTGACTTCTCATGTACAATCAGATCCACAGTATCTCTTAGATGGTGGAGCACTACTTCAGCGTCTCCCTTGGCAAAAAGGTCGCACATTTAATGAGATCTGTGACCAATACTGTAGATATGTCACAAATAGATATGGAAAAGCATGTGTTGTCTTTGATGGATATGAAAGTGGTCCATCCATTAAGGACTCGACTCACCGACGCCGAGCAGGGGGTTTTGTTGGAGTTAATGTGTCACTGACTCCTTTCATGGGGTTCAAATTAAAAAAGGATGTTTTCGTTGCTAATCGACAAAACAAACAATTGTTTATCAACTTGCTGGGAAAGAGTTTGAAGGAAGCAGGTTGTAAAGTAATCCATGCATCTGGAGACGCTGACGTATTGATTGTGAAGACTACTCTAGAACTGGCACAGACAGGAGAAACCATTTTGATAACAGATGACACTGACCTATTGGTCCTTCTATGTTATCATACCAATAGCGATGATATTTACAACATCTTCTTTACGCCACAACCAAAAGCTAGTGAAAAAAGAGTGAAAGTCTGGAACATCAAAGAGGTGAGGAAATCATTGGGAGATGCGGTCTGTTCCAACATTATTTTCATTCATGCACTACTGGGTTGTGATTCTACATCCAGTGTTCACGGAATTGTGAAGGCAGCATCCCTCCGAAAGATGATGAACAATAGAAACTTCCTCGAACTGGCTAAAGTGTTTGGCAAAGACAGCAGTGCAGAAGAGGTTATTGAAGCTGGGGAGAAGGCTTTAGTGTGCCTATACAATGGTAATGATGGGGAAAACATCAATCATCTTCGACTGAGGCGCTTTAAGGAAAAGGTTGCAAATAGCTCAAAGTATGTTGAGGCCAAATCATTGCCACTGACAAGAGCAGCTACGAAATTCCACAGCCTTCGAGTTTACTTCCAAATTCAGGAATGGAAAGGTAGAAACCAGCTAAAACCTGACGAGTGGGGATGGACACTTTCAGATGGTAAATTACAACCAGTTAAGACTGACTTACCACCTGGCCCTGTAAATTTGTTGGCTATAATTAGGTGTAACTGTACTTCAGGGTGTACTACAGGAAGATGCAGTTGCAGGAAACATAGCATTCACTGTTCAAACTTGTGTGGATATTGCAAAGGCCTCCATTGCACCAACTCATCACAGCCAGATCTTGATGATGATGATGATGACGATGACGACGATGACGATGATGGTGATGATGATGATGATGATGATGATGATGAAGTGACCTTTGACTAGTTCTTGACAAGAAATGTTCTTTGGTCCATTCATAAACTTGTTCTGTGTAATTTAATAAAGGTTTTTTGTCAGCAAAAATGATTATTTTTGTAATTAATTGTTTTAATGGACATACTTGTCAGGAATTTTATGCATTGAAATTTTAATACTGTTAAGTTGAATTTTAACCCTTTAGACTCAGGCCAATATATCGGCCTTGGCGATTTAGCAAAAAAGATGACACAGTCGATATTTTGTCCTTTTACATTATGGTAATTGTTAATTTTGCGTATCATCCTTTTCGCTAGTTATCGCATTTTACGACAGGGCCCAAATGATTTAAAAGTGGCGGCCGTTGACCCCTTTCCCCAAGGCTAATTTTGGTAAACTTTTTTTATATGAAAGAGGAGATATTCCTGCCCACAATGCAAGTTAAAAACCTTTGTTAGCAATTTGTTTGAGGTTCAGCCACAACACCAAAGACTGGACTATACAGTAATTGAGTTAAGAGAGGAAGACTAGAATCGGAAGGACCCTTTAAATATGGCGGCCGTTGACCCCTTTATCCAAGATTAATTTTAATAAACTTTTTTTTTATGGGAGAGAGAGTTTGCTCAGACTTGACCAGTACCACAGCATACAGGCGCCAGGTTTATGACCACCAGAATATTAAAATAATTTATTGCTTGTTTTTGGCCAGGGACGGCAAGCAGGTGCGGCTAATAAAAAAAAGAATACTTACAGTAATTGAGACTAGAATCGGAGGGACCCTTTAAAGATGGCGTCCGTTGACCCCTTTCTCTGAGGTTAATTTTAATAAACTTTTTTTTTTCTGAAAGAGGAGTTATTCCTGCCCACAATGCAATTTAAAAACTCCTGTTAGCAATTTATATGAGGTTGAGACAAAAAAAACCCAGCTAGATTGACTGGACTAGTATCAAATAATCTAAAAGGGTTGATATGCCGTAAACCAAAATCAAATAAAACCAAACCAATGAGTTTATAATTATATTCAACTTCATGAAAACTGTTGATTTATAAAATTTCACATTGATACATTTGTAATTTTTGAAGATATTCTTACAATAATTGAGTTGAGAGAGGGAAACTAGAATCGGAGGGACCCTTTAAAGATGGTGGTCGTTGACCCCTTTCCGCAAGGTCAATTTTGGTAAACTTTTTTTTATCTGAAAGAGGAGATATTCTTGCCCATAATGCAATTTAAAAACCTTTGTTAGCAATTTGTTTGAGGTTGAGCCAAAAAATGAGCTAGATTGACTGGACTATTAGGAGACCAACTCTGCGGTGCATTCTGTGTGATCATCAGATCAGGGGGGGGGAGTGTAATACTCACCTGAGTAGCAAGTGTCCGCGTATTTGTGCATTGTGTAGATGTGCATGCGAGCGGTGGCCTGATGGAGGAGGGGTAGACTTGCCGCAGGGAAGTGTTGGGTAGGAAAAGAGAAAAAAAGATGGCACCTGGTGTTTTATAAACTGTGGTCTCGTGAGATCACGAAAAACAGAGGGCACTCATGCAAATGAAACAGGATGAAAAACTGCATAAAAAGCAAGCTTGAGTGAGAGGAAGGAACAGTGTCGTTTACAGTCACGAGGTTATTGTGTTACTATTGCGAGCGTTGGTGACGATTGAAATTGAATTTGATACAAATAAATGTTATCAAAGGCAAGATAAGTTACTTTTCTTCCTAACTGGATAAGGTTTTTAGTGTTTTTATTTAATGTAAAATGTTTATTCGGTTCGAAAATCATACAGTGTTTATCGGTATATCTGAAAAAGACATATGGCGGCGTGATCACTGTTAAATACGTTAAGTTTGAGAAAATGAGTTCAGACTAAAAACATATACAAAATACTGTTAGCAACCCACTCAATATATGTCAGCCTATGTCACGGTAACATATATTGAGTGAGTTTCTAACAGTACATTGTATAATTTTTTGGTTTGAACTCATTTTCCCAAACTTAACATATTCAACAGCGATCACGCCGCCATTTGTCTTTTTCACTGTATGATTTTCGAATTGAATAGCCATTTTAAATTGGTACTTTTACACTTTATCGCCGAAACTGTGTACAGTAATACAAATCCCTTTTTCGAATCGATGTGTGCAGTAATACAAACCCCTTTTTCGAATCGATGTGTACAGTAATACAAACCCCTTTTTCAAATCGATGTGTACAGTAATACAAACCCCTTTTTCGAATCGATGTGTACAGTAATACAAACCCCTTTTTCGAATCGATGTGTACAGTAATACAAACCCCTTTTTCGAATCGATGTGTACAGTAATACAAACCCAATAAAACATAGACGTTTGACTTCAAACATTGCCGGGGACGATTTTTGCGCATACACCGCCATGTCCTCTTCTCCGCTATATTATTAGCACCTTATGATTTTAGTTTTACTGATGTATTGGATACGATTTTTTTTTTTATGATGTTTGTTAAAATACATGAACAATGGAAAAAAGAAAACCTTTTTCTTTTTATATCATAAAAGATCAATAAAGTCTTTTTTTTATGTATGCAAAAATTTGTTAAAAAGTTCAAAAAACAAAGACAATTACTTGGGGAATATCATGTGTTGGATACGTTTTTTATGATGTTTCATTAAATACATGAGAAATGTCAAAAAAAAAAACAAAAAAAAACAAACAAAAAACTTTTTGTTAAATATATTTTTTTTAAAATTATAAATTATCTATAAAGTCTATTTTTTATGTATGTAAAAGTTTGTTGAAAAGTTCAAATAAAGTTTATAATGTAATTGAAAAAAAAAACACCTCGTTTTTTTTTGTTTTGTTTTTTAATAAAACTAACTTTAATTTAAAAATTTCGATATCGACGTTCATAAGTTCATAAACATATTAATGGGGGAAAAGAGTTCATAAATCTAAAAAAAAAAACAAAAAAAAACAGTTCATAATCTAAAAAATAACAAAAAAAAACAGTTCATGAATCTAAAAAAAAAAAACAGTTCATAAATCTAAAAAAAAAATAACAAAAAAAAAAGTCCATGAAGTTCAAATAAAGACTGTTTAAATGAATGTCACGATTCTATACAGTTTTGGTCATCCGTAGCTAAAAAATATGTCGGACGTCACTTCTGCCAAATGGCTTTGTAAACAAAGGAAGATGAATCGTCAACATTACCGATAATTTAAAAGCAATAAATACATATCATTTCATTATTAGTACCAGCAATGTAATCGTTTTTGGAATCGGAAATTGAGTTCAATTTTTTTCGATTCGCATTAATCGTCCCAACACTAATGTTATCGATGGCCGCCAAAGATTAAAATAATAAATAAGAATTACATTCTGAACATTTCAAAAAGTAAATTCTCACTTTAGTGAGAAATCAATTTTATCAAAAATAGGGAGGGAACGGGGAGCAAGCAAAATAGTGAAAGATATTTCAACGATCCCCTATCAAACAATTGCACTACTATTTATTTCGCCCAAGCAGTCTGACACAGCTATTAAAAACAAACGGCGTTTAATTTTTCTTCTTTTTTTTCCTGCGCCGATTTGTCTTATTTGAAAGCAGATACAGTTTTAACGTTTTATTTTTTATAAGAAAGTGTTTGTTTTGCTTTTTTTACCTACCTAAAAGGAAGAATTTCGGATTTAATTCCTCACACTCGCAAGAAAGAACGGACACGGTGTTCGCGGAAAATGACGTCATCGGAATAAACAAAATTGCAAACGGAAGTATGAAAATGCAGGAATAAATCTGTCATTAATATTCGGACAAAATGTTTTTTCAACTAAGAAAAAAAAATAATTTAAAAAACTGCTTTTTATTTATTCATTTATTTATTTATTTATTTCTGGTGATTCCATGGAACACGAGTGAGCCTGAGCCTCCCATAGCGAAATATGCATCGGCTCCGATGTTGTAAGCAAAGTGTTTCAGGGAGCGTTCATTAATCTGAAAAGAATTTTGGCGTATGTGGCCTTGTTTTTTTTATTTGGGCTTGAACTTTGCGCTTTTCGGATTATTTTGTTATTATATGTTTTTGTTTTGTTGGTACTAATGCAGAGAGTGATCCGCGCTATTTTTTAAAAATCGTATTTCCACGTTTAATTAAAGTTTTAGGATATGGTTTTTATTCCATTGTAAGGTTAAAGTACAGAATAGGTACAAAACACCCTCCCCTACCCATGTTAAGAATGGCTTTTTAAATAATAACGTTATTATTTCAGCACCGATCACTCTCTGCATGAATAGTACCGTTTTGTTTTTTGTTTTTTTTGTTTTTGTTTTTTTTTTTTGTTTTTTTGCTAAATGTTGTTAATCTCACAAACTCAATACTCCCTGGCTGAGGCAAAAATAATTCCACAATTACAAAACCATATCTTGAAACTCAAATTTTATTCAAAGAAAGGTTATTGGTCCGAGTACAGTCCTTGCAAAACGGTGGGCCAATTTTGCCTCCCAAATTGGGAGCCAGTAGTTAACTCCTCTTGTTGGCGTGGTAGCGTGGTTTTCCTTCGAAAAGGTCCATGATAATTCATGGTGTTCTCGGCAAGAGTTTTGGTGCATTTAATTAGGTATAAATCTAATTGAATTTTTTTTTTTTTTTTTACACAGGCATCACCACATTATCAAGGCCAAGAGGACACTCGAGGATAAGGGTTAAAGAGTGTACAGTAGAAATTGGACAATATAGTAATCATTAGTAATGGAAATTCGGTAAATTTGTTAACTTATATGGAACGCCACGTCAAGAACTTGTTTATGTTAGATTTGAAGACAACCATATTGTAGTCAGCCGGAAAGCAGGAAAACGGAAGACAATTCCAAAGGCGCGCAGTTCTAAGAAAGAAGCTTTGTTCATGGAATCTACATTTAGGTTTAGGCACAGATAAAGAGTGGGGGGAATCCAGGAAAAATGCAGAGAACAACGTAGACCTCTCCATATCGCATTTGTGGACCTCATGAAAGCTTTTGACATGGTCAGTAGAGATGGTCTAAAAAAGTTGGGCTGTCCACCAACTCTTCTTAGTTTGATAAGATCGCTCCATGACAACATGACAGCCGCAGTCTCCTTCGAAGGTGACATGTCTGACAACTTCCCCGTGTGCAGTGGAGTCAAGCAAGGTTGTGTGTTGGCTCCCACGCTGTTTGGCATCTTCTTCTCAGTTCTTCTGCACCACGCTTTTGGAAATCAGGAAGACGAAGACAGTGTGTTCCTTCATACTCGCTCTGATGGAGAACTTTTTTAACTTGGCTCGCCTACGCGCCAAAACCAAGATTCGAAAAGTCCTAATACTCGAGCTGCTGTTTGCAGACGATGCTGCATTGGTCTCGCACTCTGCAAGTAGACTCCAGCGGCTGCTTGACAAATTGAGCGCTGCTTGTGCGGAGTTCATACTGGTAATCAGTGTGAAGAAGACAGTTGTGATGCAACAGAGTGACGCATCACCAATCACCATCAATGGCCACGAACTAGAGACTGCTGAGAACTTTGCTGGGATCCAACATCAACAAGGGAGTATCCATTGAACAGGAGCTACAAACGTGCATAGGTAGAGCATCGTCTACTTTCAACCGACTACGTGAAAGAGCATGGTTCAATAAATACCTCACTTCTCACACAAAATGCACCATCTACGAATGCTGTGTTCTGAGTACCCTACTGTATGGAGCAGAAACTTGGACCACATATGCTCGTCACGAGAAAAGACTGAACGTCTACCATCTCCGATGCTTGCGACATATCATGGGCATCAATTGGTGGGATAGAATCACCAACAAAGAGGTGCTAAGACATCCCAGCAGCCGCTCCTTGTTCCAGATACTCAAGATCCGATGATGGAGTTGGCTTGGACACCTGCACAGAATGCCCGATGGCCGTCTCCCTAAAGATATCCTCTACAGCGAACTGGCAAATGGAACAAGAAGCCACGGTCGCCTGGTGCTGTGCTTTAAAGACATGGCCAAATGGGATATGATCGCTCTTGGCATCGATGTGAATGTGTGGGAGGAGCTAGCCGAAGATAGACCAGCATGGAGGCATGCCTTCAGTAAGGGTGGCGAACGACTTGAAAACCTTCGGTTCGAGAGGCTGGCGTAGAGAAGACAAAACTAGTGAATACGTTTACTGTTGCTTACATTAATCTTTCGTAGATTGCTTGTCATTATTATTATTATTATTATTATTATTATTATATTTAGAAAGCTAGGGACTGCCAAAATTCACCACAGAATTACCCCACCCTATATGTAACACGATGTAACTTTATTATAAATTAATTTTATTAGTATAACTTTTGTACCATTTAAAAAAAGAAGGGCAAAATAAACCAATAATAATTAAAAAGAGGTTTTCATCGAACGAAAATAATGAATTTGTGAGACGAAAATCGTGTTTACATAATTGGCTCTTTAAAATAACGTACCCATGTTGTAGACATTCCGAATGTAAAAACCCGTGTTTAATAAATCTAACAAAAATCAATGGTCAGATTTTCGTGAAATTTTCGATACTTATCCATTTTAGAATTAAATTACATATAAAATGCAGTTTCCGTAAAATATATTAGGGGAAATATTATTTTGGTGCGTGCCCCCCCTCCACATATTTATTTTTTTCGAAATTCGAACAAAATATATTTAAATCTATAGAAATTTCTATTTATCATGAAACATAAGAGTTCAAATAAGTAAAAAATATTTATTTTTTAAAAGTTTAAATACACGTATTGAACAAATATTTACCTTGAAGTTACAATTAAAAAACTGATATAAACTTAATATTATTATGTTTTTTTTTTTAAAATAGTGTTTTTTTCTAATTAATATATAGTATAATCAGTTGAATTGCCAAGAAAAAGTAACTTCTTAAAAATTAACTGATTTGTAAAAGATTAAAACAATTAAAATTCCATTATTTCAAAATGTCTGCTACAACATAGATTTTTTAATTGTGGGAACATTTTTTTTTAAAATATGAAGTTATAATATAAACATGACTCTTGCCGCCTATTTTATTTAAACCCGATTAAAAATTAATATTGCGTTAAAATCCAGTTTTTGTACTGCGATATTCTTGTATGTCTTGCTTTATGAAATAAAATATCGAAGCATAGACTGAACAAAAATGAATTGGTTGAGAACATTCACTTCTGCAGTTGTGTTTGCTGTTATAACTTCACAGCATAATTATTCTGTTAGTGTTTACTAAAAAGTAACCAAATTATCTATTAAAAGTTGTTAAATTATTTTTATAAATTTTTTCTTGTGTTTTACGTTTAATTTTAAAGTTTATCAAACTTCTTTTTTTTTTTCAATTTTAGATACTTTAAAAACTTCTTTCGCTAACGTTTGTTTTTAATTTTAGTAGTAATGAAGTGGTCGGAGGCACCAAACTGGTAAAAGGGAAAATTATTCCCAAGTAGCATTCAGGGGGGAAAAATGGTCTTTCATATGAATAATTTAAATCGTTCCAAAGTATCGAAAACTTAGATAGACAAATAAGATGTGTAGTGAACTAACAAACTATTTTATTGTCACTTTTGTTCTTCTGTAGATGTCAAAAAAGTCACGTAACATTTTATTTTTGTATTATGTTTTCTACCCCCACTGAAAAAAAAAACAGATTTTACTTAATTATTTCTAACGAAAATAGTGTTGCAGTGAGGCCTGAAGGTGGTTAGCCAACTGACCGTGCAACTAAATAAACATCAGACACAAGGACAAGGAAGAAAACAACAGAACAAAGAAGAATGACAAACTCGGGTAGTTTAGTTTAAAGACAAAGTCTCGCCTTTCATTTAGGCAAACGAAAGGGTGGTAAAATGCGAATTTTTTCACTGGGCGACGTTGGTCCGGGGTCCGTCGCTGGTGTATTCCGTCAGGGGGGTGCTTGTTGGTTCGCCGTAAGCTGGAATGCTGGGATGACGTCGGAGAAGTCGGCGTGGTAACTGGTGCGGGTGATTGGTCGACTTGGGTCCGACTGGGACAGTACTGATGTGTTAGCCTCAGGTTATGAGAGGAATGGACGGACGAATTGGCAACACTGAGGGTTCATTGTTCATCAGGTACGGACGGGCGCTCGGATCGGACAGTCACTGAGAAAGGTGTCAGTGTATTAGAGGTACGGACGAACGAATTGGCAACACTGAGGGTTCAGTATTCATCAGATACGGACGGGCGCTCGGATCGGACAGACACTGAGAAAGGTGTCAGTGTATTAGAGGTACGGACGAACGAATTGGCAACACTGAGGGTTCAGTGTTCATCAGGTACGGGCGGGCGCTCGGATCGGACAGATACTGAGAAAGGTGTCAGTGTATTAGAGGTACGGACGACATGGAGAACGGAGTCGTGGTGATGAGGTGGACTTCTACGGCGTGAAGACCGGAGCCACGGTAGTGGTGGTGGACTTCTACGGCGTGGAGACCGGAGCCATGGTAGTGGTGGTGGACTTCTATGGCATGGAGACCGGAGCCACAGTAGTGGTGGTGGACTGGACTGCTACAGTGAAGAGACTGGAATCACAGTAATTGCGCGAGCGTCAAACGGTTAGGGAACCGTGAGCAAGTGCAGAGCTTTGCCGAAACCAAGCCTTTATTTAGTGTTCTACCCCGGACCTGGCATTATCTACTGCCAGGCCCTCATTTGGGGTCCAGAGACACTTAGGCATGAAGCCTGTAGGGGGGGAAAGGGGGGTCGAGGGTCATTCTAAACTAAAGCTAGGTCTTTGAAGACTTTATTAAAATCCCTATACTAAGACACTATTTTTTATATTATCATTCTTACCATGGAGTTTATCTACTTAAAATCCCCCAGCGTATGATTTTGGTATTTTAACTGAAAGAAATAAATGTTTTTATTCAACAAAACAAAATCATATGTACAAACAAAAAGAAAAGATTTTTTGGAAATAAATTTTTACTAAAATGAGGGATGAGATGATGGGGAGGGGGGCAAACTAAGATACACCCAAAAAGAAAGAAAAAACAAATTAACAAAATGCCTATGGGGTCGGGTTAGTAAAGGATCCCCCCAACCTATTTCTAAATATGGAGCGCCTACTGTCTTTCGGTCCCGAAGGTCGAAAGCAAGCAGGTCGTTCCCTAGTGGGGAGTGGGGGACCTAGGGACAATATTTGAAAAATAAATTTGATAAGGATGGGTAACATAGGGACTGGGCGGCGTCTTCCAAGATAAATGTACGTATAGGGGCAACAGACCGGAGACAAAACAAAGGGTGGACTGGGCATCTTTGGAAGCTTTCCTATTGCCGATAAAAACAATATCAGGGACGGGACCAACTTTCACACTTGCCCTAGTCTAGTATCTAATAAAGAATTTTCCACTCGTAGTGGTTAGGACCTAACTATCCCTACTCTGTTACTTTGTTTGGGGCTGGGTTCCGTAGAACCTTAGCACCGCCTGACGGATACCACTAGGGTGGGAAAACAAACTTAAACCTAGCGCCTCGTCGGATGCACAAACTAGTGTTGTGCACCCATCTCCTATCAAAGTCTATGCGGTGCAATCTTTTCCAATCGCATCTGATCTTTACTTTAAGTTGATGTTTAAAGCGACAAACCAGATCCCGATCCGAAACAGATTGCTCCTCATAGACAATGTCAAGACGTGAAATCCACGTTACTAATCTAGCTACTGCTAGGATCGCTAGAAACACCAATCGTCTCTCCCCAGTAAACGGCGGATCCATGTTGTCGACGACGTACGCCAAATCAAGTGGCACCAACCGCTCGGGGTCGATGCGAGCCGTTACCCTTTCGACGTACTCCCAGAGCCTCCGAACTCCGCTGCAAAGAAAAAAGGCATGCTCCCTCGTTTCATCTTCGTCCTCCTCGCAGCGGGGGCAGAAAGGAACGTATTCATCCCCTCGGCAGTCTCCGGCAAGTACGCCGAAAAGTGGCAGCGCATTCCGGACTAGCCTCCATGTGATTGAAAACTCTGAATTATTTAAAAAGCTACTGGCTGGCGCCCAATTCCACTGAGAGAGGACCTCCTCCCTCGACATGTGCAGCCGCTCAACCAGCGGATCTTTTGCGGTCCCCACTACTAAATCCCGATACAGTCTCCTCCTAGGCCGTGCAAGGTCACTGGACCTCGGCAATGCCCTAAGGGCGGCTCAGCATTCGGAGAGGAACCGCCGTTCCCCCGCCGGTCTTCTGCGACCTTCGGCGGCAGGGGAGGGTATGAGCTGTGGGAAAGCGTGCTCCACAACTGGTACCCAGTGCAATTCCTCAAGCAGTGTCCGACTTAGGAACGCCAATCTTTCGGCGTGCTTATGACTTAACAAGTCAGGCATTCCCAAGCCTCCATCGCTGAGTTTCTGTGTACAGACCCGTCTACGGATATACGGCTTTCCCCCTTTCCAGAGGAGTCTGAAAAGGAGTCGCTCCAAAGCCTTACAGCGGTCCGCAGGCAGAGGAAGTACTGACAAGTGGTAAAGGATCAACGGAAAGACGTAAGTTTGGCACGCCTCCGCACGACCCTTCAGGGACAAACCCCTGCGAATCCAAGTCCCCACTGACGATTCGACCTTTGTCTGTACCTCCGACCAATTTTTGTCCAGCTGGAGCCCAGGCCCGAACCAGATTCCAAGAATCTTTACCGGGCCATCTGTCCAGCCAAACTCACCTGGAAGCGAGTTTACCCCGGTCCAAGTGCCCAACCGCAGGCCAACGGACTTGCTGCGGTTGACTATGGCCCCTGTAACACTTTCATACTCATCGACCGCCTCTATCACCGCTTTAATATCGATCCATCGCCCTACACAAACGGTGACGTCATCAGCGTACACGGAAACCCTGGCAAACTTGCCGCCAGGTAGAGCTATCCCGCGCAGGACTGGTCTCGTCGTCTCGTCCCTTAACTTGCGAAGGAAGGGCTCCAACGCCAGGACATAAAGCAGAGGCGACAGCGGACACCCCTGGCGCACCGACCGAGAGACCCCAAAGGACTCCGACAACCTACCATTTACTTGTACTGCTACCGTGGGGTTACGATACAAAACGGAAATCCACTTGCGGAAGTCCGGACCAAAACCGGCGGTCTCCAAAACAGACTCCAAGAAACCATGGTCGACCCTATCGAAAGCTTTGGACTGATCTAAATTGATCAGCGTGGCTCCTGTGTCGTCTTCTAACCCCTCTATGATCGTGCGCACCAAGTGCAAGTTGTCTTTAATCGTTCTCCCCTTCACAGAACAAGTCTGATCCGGTTCGACCAAATCACCGATGACAACCTGCAGTCGGTTTGCAAGAACGCGGGCCAAAATCTTCAACTCTGTGTTTAGCAGAGTGATGGGCCTGTAATCATCTAAGTCCTCCCCACCATGCCGCTCTTTCTTCTTCAGTAGTGTGACCACTCCTTTGGTTACCTGCCCAGGGATAGATCCCTGGGAAAACCAGTGGTTAAACACACCCGTCAGAAGAGGAACAAACATGGGCGACAGCCTCAAATACAATTCGCAGGGCAGACCATCGAGCCCTGGAGATCTGTTCTGGCCAACCTGCTTCAACGCAGTAATGACTTCACGCTCTGTAACCATCCCATCACAGCTAGCCGCTCGGTCCGCAGTAAGGCGGGGCGAGCCAGCTAAATAGCTGCCAAACTCCTGGCCGCGGAGTCTGGGTAGTTGGGTAAAGCGTTCCTCCAAATGTTGACGAAACCCATTGCAAATCTCTCGAGTCGATACGAGGGTATGTCCTTCCAGGTTTTTCACCTTCCAAATGTACCCGTCCGAGCCACGTCTTAAGGCAGCCTTACGCTCAACAGCGTCAACGTTCACGGCTTTGTTAGAGACTCTTTTTAACCTAGCCCTAACTACTTGCACTTCGTAACGCTCACTAGCCAAGCGCTGAAGGTCCCCCTTAACTATGTTTATCTCTAGGGGATCCCCACCAGCCACCGCCCGGGTCAATCTATCTTCTAGCTGCCTTTTGGTCCGTGCCCTAGTTAACGCGAGGCGTTGGCTATATTGGACACAAAAGAGCCTAATGGTAGCCTTAAGTCTAACCCACCAGCTACTCCCAGTAACCGCCCCCACTAACTCCCGCTGAATTAGTGTTGTCAGCTGTTCCCGAAAGTCGTTCATCTCCAATAAGGAGGCGTTCAACTTCCAGTAGCCAGCCAACCTAGGCCTATTACCTAATCTCAAACGGGCCATTACTAATTTATGGTCCGAATGACCTAACCAGTGGAACGTGGGACACGATAAGAAATCTATGTCGCCTCTTCTAATTAACATCCTGTCCAAGTAGGTACTTGGACAGGTGGCCACGCTACTTTGCCACGTCCACATCTCCCTCCCTGGGTGATCCAGACGGAACCTGTCGACAAGATCGCACGAGACCATCAGGTCAGACAGGCTGCTTTCACACCGATCCGACCCTCTATTCCCCCCGACCTTATCTATCTTGGGGTCCAGGATGGCATTCCAGTCCCCCATTAAAACTACTCGCTCCGGACCCGCCGAAAGGAACACCTCCACCTGCCGAAAAAAGGAAACCCTCTCCCCAGCGATATTGGGCGCGTAAACTGCCAAAATCCGGAACTTACTGCTTTTAACGGCAACATCGATCACGCCGAGCCTTCCATCCACGCATGCGTGAACTACAGTAACCGCCGCACCTAGGGTGCGACTCACTAACACAGAAACCCCACGGCTAACGGAATTGCCGTATGCTGAATAAACGTCGAAGTCGTTCACCAGCACACTGCAATCCCCGGGCCCAACAAAGTGGGTCTCCTGAATTGTAGCTATATCTACCTCCAGGGCTATGAGATCCCTCAGCACGCGAGCAGCTTTGCTTCGAGATCTCATGCCCCTCGCATTTAAACTAGCTAGGTTCAAGTTTGCCATAATTGCCCTAACTAGAAGTATCCATCAAAAGCGGGTCTAAAGTCCTCGGGTGTTAGAACGCCGAAAGACTGACCGATGCTGCCAGTTAGCAACTCTGTTGTGAACTGACCTCCTCGGACCAGTCCCCCCACGTCTAAGGGAAAGGTTATTTTTAGGGCTCTATAAAGGGATGGGTGAACATAAATGGGGACCCTCCCTTCGCATTTGACCGCTATTTGCATTAACGACGGGTGTTCTTCGTCCACAATCTTCAGCCCCGGAAAAGCCAGTTTTGCTTCGGCAACCATCCTCCATAGTGCTTTTACTCTGGCCCCCTTTTCCTTTCTCAGGAACGTGATGAGCATCGGTGCTTCACTGAAGTTGGTTGGCCTCTCCACTTCCTTCCCATCCACCTCGGTGAGCTTTTCCAGCTTTCTCACATGTTTCTTCTGGCCTGCGCTGAGGTCCACCGGTCCCTGGCTCACATCCACCTCGCATATCATCTCCCCGGGTAAGAAAGGCCGCTTATGTGTCCGTTCGGTCCGGATCGGGGCTACCGGGGTGGTGGTGGTGTTGATCGTCTCTTCTCTTTCTCTGCTTTCTTCGGCTTCCATGTCCTCTGAGGACCCGGCTTCTATGTCCTCGGAAGTCTTGGCTTCAGAGGTCTCCTCGTTGGTAGTAGGAGTAGTAGCACTAGTAGTAGGGGGAGGGGTATTCTGCTCATCCATGGGGTCTGACGGTTGGGCAGGGTTTTCTTGGTCTTCTTCATCGTCTTCCTGGTCTTCCTTCACTTTCTTGTTTGTGGCTGCCAGGCTTCTGTTTTCTGTCTTCTTTTCCTCTTCCTCTTCTTCTGATTCGGGGGCCAACTTTCGTTTAACTCCCGACTTTTCCTCCTTTTGCTTCTGGTCTTTTGGCTTTTCCGGGGCCACTGTCTTTTGCTTTCCCTTCTTGGCTACAGTACTCCAGCTGTTTGATGTCTCCGCTGTTGGTGTGACTGCTTTCTCTGTCACTTTCACCGGGGCATCGCTGTCGGTGGGGGCACTGGATCCTTCTTTGGGCAGAATTTCGCCATGTGGCCCGGCATCCTGCAGCTCCAACAGTGTGGCCTTCTGCCCTCGACGATTATGGACATTGTCCATTTCTCCCATGTTAGTTGGGCGGGGATTGCGTCGAAGCCAGCTCTGTTAACCCTCATCTTCAGCTTGTAGTCGCCAGTCATTATGTTTTTGGGGCCACGTGCTGCATTCACTGCTTCCACGTCCCCGTATTGCGACAAAATGGCTCCGACCTGTTCTTCTTCAAAACACCATGGAACTCCCAGAATGGTCACTGATGTCCGTCTCTTCTCTAGGTATTCTGGTTTGCACCGGATCCCCTTCCATACAGTGTCACTTTTAGATGTTTTGATGGCGTCTTCTTCTGTGGGTAGCAGAACATCCCACATTGCGTAACTTCTACGCACTATATATGTCGCCGGAATGTTCGTTTCAACCAACAGACTTATCATCTTTTCTTTGCTCAATCCAGTGAGCCCCTTCTACTTTTCGTCGAAAGTTACTAGGGACACAATTCTTTTTCTGAGGCTTTCGAGCTTCCCGGGTACTGGCTTGATCTCATTTCCGTCCGTCAAGAACCGGTACTTTTCTTGGAAGAGTCTTCGGTATGCTTCCGGGCTTCTCTGTTCCCTCGGGCCCCAGGTCTTCTCTGGGGTCTTCTCCGGGCTTCGTTGCTTCGGTCCCCAGCTACTTCCTGCTTCCGGACTTTTTCCTGGGCTACGCTGCTGTGGTCCCTCGTGACTCGTCTTTTCTGGCCTTGTCTCTGGGCCTTTTCCCGGATTCTGCTTCCTCTCTTCGTGAGTGGTAGGTTGCCGTGCAGGAGCTGTCCCAAATTCTAGGGAGTGCCATCTCCTTAATGCTGGTTCCTTCTTTCTCGGGCTATTGTTCGCTGACCTGACCGCTCTGCTCGCTCCTTCTGCGAAAGGGTGCGATTTTCTGATGGGCCTTTGTGGTATGGCCCAGCCTGTCTTGCTTGCTCTTTTTACTTTCTCTTCCCGTGTCCGTGGTTTTCCCCCGACAACTACCCATGGGTTGAGGAAATCTGGGTCGCTCTCCTCCCTTGGCTCAGCGCCCCCGGGCCTAGAGGTTCCCGTCTTGTCTTTTCCCTCTACTACGTATACTGGAGGTGATGGTGAATACCCTGCGGTTAAAGACTCTATTTCGACCATGAACGCTGCAGGTGATAGTGATATTTCACTGGGTGTGGCATCCCCTGACAACGACGACGGCACTGAGACTCCACCAGGTGTGGTATCTCTCGACAACGACGATGACGATGACGACGACGACGACGATGGCACTGAGATTCCACTGGGCGTGGCATCCCCCGACAGCGGTACTGTAACGTCACTCGACGGCGGCGGCACTGGAACGTTACCCGTCAACGGCACTGGAACGTCACCGAATGTGACGCTCCCCCTTCTCGGCACTGGAACGTCACCGAATGTGACGCTCCCCCACTGGGGCGTCACCGGGTGTGACACCCCCCATCTCGGCACTGGGGTGTCACCGGATGTGACAACCCCCCTTCTCGGCACAACACCAGGGGCGTCCCCCATGGTGCTAGAGGCAGAGGCCTGCCTCCTCGTTTGCTGGCCCAGTGCCCTTCCCCGACCCGCCGATTTGGAAGCTAGAGGGCCTTCGCCGCAAAAGAGCACGTCGGTAACCTCTAGTCCTGCCGGCTGCTTAAGTCGGTTCCAGACACTGAACAATCTGTAAAGGAATAGAAAACGCAGTTAGTACGATGCCAAAAGGACCATACGCCCAAAAAGGGGTCGGTTCTATTGGACAAAAGAGCTTTGGCGAAATTATATATTTTATTGCTTAGTAAATAATCTTGAAAATACAATTAACAAAAAATTTTTAAACAACAAAATTAGGCACAAGGCCCTACAAGAAGTTTGGGAGGGGAAGGGTTCAGGGTCTTTGTGACTAAAGTGATTAAAAAAGTAATGAATGTAGCCTTTGGAGTCTTACTCTTGACTGGCAACATTTACCAAAATACCTCATTCACTCTATGGATCTTAAACTAACTAATAAATCCCCAGCGTTTAAGAATGAAAACCATATTTACAATTAATAAACAGTTGTCTGTGTGTTTGTGTATGCATTTTTTTTTTTTTTTTTTTTTTTTTTAAAGTTGGTGTGTGTGTGCATGTGTGAAAAAATAAAGTTCAATTTCATTAGAAATAAAAAGTTTTTGAATTAAGAGAAAGATTGTTCATGGAGTGGGGAAAACTAATCAAAAGTGTTCGTATGAAAAACCAAAAAATAAATCCTACTGGGTTGTTAGTGAGACCCCCCTGTACTAATCTAGGTGAATAGACCCCCCACTGTTTTCCGGGGAACCGAAAACAAGCAGGGCGATCCCTAATTGGGGATTGGGGAAAATATCTTAATGGCAGTGGGAGAAAACAAAGCAACTGGTGGAGGGGGGTTGGAAGGTGACCTCTGAGTAGGGGAGTGACCGGGGATGTTGAAAAAGCAAGGATGTGGCACAAAGGGGATGGGCAGACTCAGAGGTTCTCTAGTACCAAAATATAAAATCAGGAACAGGATCTCATTTATACCACCAGTCAAGAGTCTTCTTAAGTTTTTCTTAGCTAGAACCTAAGCGGGATGGGTTCCGAAGGCCCCAGCACCGCCCGTGCCACACTTAAGGAGGGAACACGTATTGAAACTTGACTCCTCAACGGATGCACAAACTAGTGCTATGCACCCACCTCTTGTCGAAATCCGCTCTAGGCAACCTCCTCCAATCGCATCAGATCTTTACTTTAAGCAGATGTTTAAAGTAAACGATCAGATCCCGATCCGGAACAGATGTCCCTTCGTGGACCAACTTGAGGCGCGTGATCCAAATCACCATGCGCGCTACTGCCAGGATCGCCAGGATAACCATTCTTTCCTCCCTGGGGAACGGCGGCTCCATGTTGTACACAAAAAACCCTTCGTCGAGATCGAGTGGACATTTGGCATTAATGCGAGCCGTCACCCCCTCGACGTACTCCAATAAGGGCTGGATCCGACTGCAACTAAAAAACGCGTGCCCGATCGTTTCGGGCTCGCGTTCGTCACAGCGCGGACAGAAGCCCCTTGTATTTTCTTTATATAGGCGGAGCACATCGAGAAGGGGCAGCGCGTTACGGACCAGTCGCCAGGTAAGGGAAAATTCCGAGTTGTTCAGAATCTCCCGTCCCGGCGCCCAACTCCAATGAGAGCGGACAACCTCCATCGACCATCCCATCCGCCTACAAAGTGGATCTTTCGCGGTCCCCTCCACTAGCTCCCGATATAGTTTCTTTCTTGGCTGATCGAGGACACTGGTCCCCGGCAAAGCTCTAAGAGCGGTCCGGCATTCGAAGAACTTAGACTCCCCCCTCGGTCTACGACGACCTTCTACCGAGGAGTTGGATTTGAGATTGGGAAACGCGTTCTCAACCACAGGGACCCAAAGAGCGTCTTCTTCAAGCGAACGACCCAGGAAAGCCAATCTCTCGGCATTTCTATGACACAAGAGACTGGGCTGACCCAGGCCTCCCTCGCTCAGCCTCTGGACACAGACCTCTCTGCAGACATAATGCTTACCCTCCTTCCACAATAGTGAATCGAGGCGCCCTTGTAAGCGGGTTAGTCGTTCTGCAGGGAGAGGAAGTACAGACAATCGGTAAAGGATGAGCGGAAAGACGTATGTAGCACACGCCTCCGCCCGACCCTTCAAGGACAATTTCCTTCCAATCCAAGTCTTCACCGACGATTTGACCTTGCCATATACTTCCGACCAATTCTTTTCCAGCTGAAGTCCCGGTCCAAACCAGATACCGAGAATACGGACCGGTCCATCGGTCCAGCTGAAAATACCTGGAAGCGAGTTTACCCCGGTCCAGGCCCCCAACCGCAGGCCGACAGACTTGCTGCGGTTGAACATGGCCCCTGTAACTTCTTCGTATCGAGCGAGCGCCTCGACCACCGCTTGAACGTCCGTGTGGCAAGACACGAACACGGTGACGTCATCAGCGAACGCGGAAACCCTGGCTCGTGTGCCTCCAGGGAGGGCTATTCCGCGCAGGACTGGTGTAGCCGCCTCGTCCCTTAACTTGCGAAGGAGGGGTTCCAACGCCAGGACGTACAACAGAGGCGACAGCGGACAGCCCTGACGCACCGACCGAGAGACAGCGAATGACTCCGACAGCTTACCGTTGATCTGCACCGCTACCGTCGGCCTATCATACAGGACAAAGATCCACTTGCGGAAGTCCGGATTAAATCCGGCGGCCTCTAACACAGCTCCCAGGAACCGATGGTCGACCCTATCGAATGCCTTGGATTGATCTAAACTGATCAGCGCGGCTTCGGCGTCGTCTTCTGTCCCCTCTATGATCGAGCGTATCAAATGCAAATTGTCTTTAATCGATCTCCCCTTCACAGCATAAGTCTGGTCCGGTTCGATCAAGTCAGTGATGACAACCTGCAAACGATTCGCAAGAATCTTTACCAAAATCTTTAACTCTGTGTTTAGCAGAGTCAAGGGCCTAAAATCTTCGAAATTATCCACCCCACCATGCCGTTGACCTTTCCTCAGCAATGTGATCACTCCCTTGGTAACCTGTCCAGGGATGGAACCCTGAGCAAACCAATGGTTGAACATATCCTTCAGAATAGAGACCAACATGGCCGACAGCCTCAAGTAGAACTCGTAGGGTAAACCATCAAGCCCCGGGGATTTGTTGTAGTCAACCTGCTTCAACGCAGTAATGACCTCATGTTCAGTAACAAGACCATCACAGCTAGCCGCCCGAGCCACCGTGAGGCGGGGGGAGTCAGCCAAATAGCTGCCAAACTCATCGACCCTGAGTCCGGGTAGTTGGGTGAAGCGCTCCGATAGATGCTCCCGAAACCCCTCGCAGATCTCCCGAGTCGAAACTAGGGCGTGTCCTTCCAGGTTATGTACTTTACGAATGTACCCGTCCGAACCGCGCCTTAAAGCAGCCTTACGCTCAACAGCGTCAACATTCACAGCCTCGTTGGAAACTTTCATTAATCTGGCCCTAACTACTTGACCTTCATACCGCTCGCTAGCCAAGCGGCTGAGGTCTTGTTTAGCTAGTGCTGCCTCTAGGGGGTCCCCCCTCTCCACCGCCCGGGTCAGCTTATCCTCTAAGCGCTTCTTTGCCTTAGCCTTATCTAACGCGAGGCGTTGGCTGTATTGGACAGAGAAGCGCCTAATTTTGGCCTTAAGACTAACCCACCACTTACTCCCTGTAACCGCCCCCACTAAAGCCCGCTGAATTAATTCTGTAACCTTCAACCGGCAGTCCTCCAACTCCAACAAGGTGCTGTTGAACTTCCAGTATCCGGCTAGTTTAGGCCTAACACTTCAGTTCAAACCGGCCATAACGAGTTTATGGTCTGAGTGTCCTAACAAGTGGAACGTGGGGCACGATAGAAAGTCTACGTCACCTCTTCTAACTAACATCTGATCCAAGTAAGTACTCGGATGGGAAGGCGTTCCAGGATGTCACGTCCACATCTCCCGCCCCGGATGGTCCAGGGGGAATCTGTCGACGAGATCGCACGAGGCCATCAGGTCGAACAGAGTGCTGTCACACCGCACCGACCCACTAGTCCCCCCGACCTTATCTATTTTGGGATCAAGGATTGCATTCCAATCACCCATTAGCACTAACCGTTCCGGATCCACTAAGAAGCCCTCCAACCGTCGAAAAAAGCATGCCCTCTCTACAGCAGAATTGGGAGCATAAACCGCGACAATCCGAAACACACTACTATTAACGGCAACATCAACAACAACTAGCCGCCCGTCCTCGCCTGCGTGAACAACATTCACCGACGCTGACAGGGTGCGACTCACTAGCAAGGAGATTCCACGACTATTAGTATTGCCATATGCTGAGTAAACATCGTAATCGTTCACCAGCACCTGACAATCCTCGTCACAAATAAAGTGGGTCTCCTGGATAGCGGCAATATCTACCTTAAGGGACACCAAGTCTCTCACAACGCGCGAGGCCGTGCTTCGACACCTGATGCCCCTCACATTCAATGTAGCCAAATTCAAAGCCATGCTCACTTACCTTATTCAGTGTCACAGACGGGTCTGAAATCCTTGGCAGTGAGGACGTAGCAGGCCTGGCCGAGGCTGCCGGTAAGTAAATCTGCTGAGGGTACTCCGTCCTTGGCCACACCTCCCACGTCCAGGGGGAAGGTTAGTTTGAGTGCCCTGTAGAATGAGGGGTGTATATACACAGGGACTCTGCCCTCCCACTTAAAAAAAAGTTTTTCAGTGAAGGATGGTCCCTGTCCACCAGCTGCTGGCCCGGGATCGCATCCTTCGCTGCTTTTATCATGGCCCAGAGGGCTTGTGTCCTAGCGTCCTTGTTGATCCTCACAAAGGTGGTCAACATCGGAGCGTCCTTGAATTTTGTTGGGTCCGCTACGCTGTCGCCATCAACGTAAGCGAGACCCTTCAGCTTGTTATAATGGACCTTTTGCTGTCCTTTGAGGTCCGGTGTTGTATGGTGCGGATCTAGCTCGCATATTCTACCTCCTGGCACGAATGGTAGTTTTTTAGTTCGTTCCGTGCGAACTGGCCTTGTTGGGGAAGGGGGGCTTTTAGGTTGAGGGTGAGGGGAGGGGGGTGGAGTGGGGGTAGTTGTCACAGTTTCGTCCTGGGGTGGTTTATCACAGGATTGGGATGGTGAAGGGTTTCTTGGGGCTTTGAGAAGATCTGGGGAGGGGGGTAGTTGCTCGGGCTGCTGAGGTAGTGGGGTGGCAGGTGGCTTAACTTGCGGGACTGTTGAGGTGTCTTTATCAGTAGGGGTAGGGGGGTCGGCTCGTGTCTTCCTGCTCTTCCTCCTTCTGACCCTCCTGATTTCTGTGGCGCTCAGTTTGGTCGGAGCTGCCGTTTCCTCCTCTTCCTCAGACACTACCTCCTCCTCAGACTCTTGTAATTTCCTCTTGTTTGAGGAGGGGGGTGCCTGTGTCTCCATGGCCTCTTGTTTTTCGGGTTGGTCTCTGGTCACCGTCTGTGGGGATGACTGTTGGGGGGTCTTCCCTTTTTTGGTGACCGTAACCCAGCCCGCAAGTGCTTCTGGGAGGCTTGTGGTCGGGGCAGGAGCTGAGGCTTTGACTGGTGCTGCTACTCCTACTTTTCCAGTTGTCTTGGGCGGGTTTCTGGTCTTCTTGGGGCAGTCTTTAGCCATGTGCCCCTGTTGTTGGCATTGCCAGCAGTGGGGCTTTCTCCCTTCCACTATTAGGGAGAGGGTCCAGTCTCCGAACTTCAGCGTCGCCGGGATTCCAAAGAAGCCGGCCTTGTCCAGGACCATCTGGATCTTGTAGTCCCCGGTCATTATGTTCTTTTGACCGCGGACTGGAGTTACCTCCTCGACGTCCCCGTACTGGCTGAGGATGGCTCCCAGTTGGTTTGCTTCCACGTAACAGGGGACGTTCAAGGCGGAGACGTTTGTCCTTCTTCTGTTCAGGTACACCGGCTACAGCTTGATGTTCCTGTGTACGGTCCTGGACAGTTTGTCAGCGGCTTCTGGCGTGGGGAGCAGCACATCCCACTGTGCGTAGCTCCGTCTGCAGACGTAACTGGCTGGGATGTTCTGCTCCAGCAGGAGTTTCAACATGGTGTCTTTGTTGACCTCCGTCAGACCCCTCGTCTTTGTGTCTGACGTGATGAAGGAGAGGACTCTTTTCTCCAAGCCTTCGACCTGACCCGGGAGGGGTTTGATTGTGTTCCCCTCCGTATAGTCTTTGTACTTGGAGTCAAAGAGCTTCTTGTAGTCCTCCGGCTTCATTTTGTTGGGTTGTACTTTGGGGCCCCATTCTGATCCTCCCTCCGGTTGGGTGTTTGCTGGTCCGGGGACAGGAGTTGTAGGTGAGGCCGCTGGCCGCTCCGTGACCGTTGTTGTGCCTGCAGCGCCTGGGGTTTGACCTTTACCAGTCAGAGTTGGCCAGTCCGCATTGGTCTTCGCGTGCTGGCTTACTCTGCTTTCCGGGTCGTTCCCCTTTGGTTTCTTGTTCTGCTGGGTGGCATTCTCTTTCGGGGTTGCAGGTGCCTCCCCTCCTGGGGATGTGTTCCCAGCAGCGGCTTTTGCAGTCGCAGAGGTGGGGGGTGACGCTGCTACCAGTTTGCGTTTGTTGGAACTGGTCGATGCGTTTACCTCCACCTGGGTTTTCCTCTTCCCGTCATTGCCCTCTTGGGGAGTGCTGCTGGGTGGGATGATGGTTTCCTCCTCAAACAGCGCTTTTAGAGAGGCTAGGGTTGCATCGAGTAGCTCCTCTGTTTTTCCCGCTGCGCTGTTTTCCTCTGTCTCTTCAGGTGAGAGGGAGTTGCCCTCTTGGGGAGCTAGAGACAATGGTCTCGCAGACCCGTCCGCTTGTTGGGGGACTTGGGATGCTGTAGGTGCAGCTTCCGTTGCTTTTCCCCCTGCAGTTTTTCCGGCAGCTGTGTAATTCGACGGGCTGCCCTCATGGGGAGCAGCAGTTGCAGGTGGTTTTCCAGGGGTCGCCGCGGGCTGTGGCCCTACCCCTTCATCTATTCTCAAGGTCGCCGCGCGCTGGGGCCCTACCTTGTCTTCTGGCGCCGTCCTGCCGGGAGATGCATTGGCTCCCTCACATGGGGAGCCGTCTGCGGGGGTGATGTTGCGCATTTGGGGTGACGTACCCCTCCTGCCTGGCATCGTGGCGGTAGCACTGGCCGCTGACGCGGACCAAAGTGTAGCGGGGAGAAAAGAAAACCCAGGGGAATGGAGGGGGAGGAGCGGACTCAGAAGAGATTAGTGTTTTTGACCTCCCCTCACGGGGATGTCGGGTTAGCAGCTCAGATCCCCCCGCGAGGGGGGAGAGCAGAGAAGAAAGACGCAGTGGGTGCTAGCGGGTCAGAGTGCCGCGTCGCAATTAAGAGAGGGAGGGGATAGGCATCCCTGCCCACAGAGGGGAGCAGAAACGAAGCACCCGCCCTACCCCACGTCACCCTACCCACTAACTTACCCCAACGGAAGCGAGAAAGAGAGCCCTGTCTGCTCGATCCACTGGGAGAGCAGCGAAGATAGACAAAGTGTTGGCCTGGCAGGTCAGAGTGCTGCTCAGGCAATTAAGTGGTGAGAAATTAGACCATCCCCTGTCTCTAGAGGGAAGAGACCGGAACGAAGAAAAACATGCAAAAAACAACAACAAAGGTAGGTCTCAACTACCAGCTAGTGGTGTTGGTCCCGAGATTCCAGTCTCCCAAAAGAGGGGATCGGTTCCGGGTCCAAGCTACCACAAATGTGGAGTCGGTCCTCTAGGTCCTGACTCCCCAAAGGAGGGGGTCGGTCCTTGCTAACCAAGGTTAGTAACAAAAAACACCTTAACCTAGCCCGAAAGCCCGGTGGTGGGTCAAGTTTAGTAAAGATACTACACTTTGAACAGAGCTTTGCCGAGATTATATATTTTATTGCTTAGTAAAAAATCTTGAAAATACAATTAACAAAAATTTTTTAAAACAACAAAATTAGGCACAAGGCCCTACAAGAAGTTTGGGAGGGGAAGGGTTCAGGGTCTTTGTGATAAAGTGATTAAAAAAGTAATGAATGTAGACTTTGGAGTCTTACTCTTGACTGGCAACATTTACCAAAATACCTCATTCACTCTATGGATCTCAAACTAACTAATAAATCCCCAGCGTTTGCCGAGACCAAGCCTTTATTTAGTGTTCTGCCCCGGACCTGGCATTATCTACTGCCAGGCCCTCATTTGGGGTCCAGAGACACTTAGGCATGAACCCAGTAGGGGGAAAGGGGAGTCGAGGGTCATTCTAAACTAAAGCTAGGTCTTTGAAGACTTTATTAAAATCCCTATGCTAAGACACTATTTTTTATATTATCATTCTTACCATGGAGTTTATCTACTTAAAATCTCCCCAGCGTATGGCTTTGGCGTTTTTAACTGAAAGAAATAAATGTTTTTATTCAACAAAACAAAATCATATGTACAAACAAAAAAAAAAGATTTTTTGGAAATAAAATTTTTTTTTCTAAAAATGAGGGATGAGATGATGGGGAGGGGGGCAAACTAAGATACACCCAAAAAGAAAAGAAAAAACAAATTAACAAAATGCCTATGGGGTCGGGTTAGTAATGGATCCCCCCAACCTATTTCTAAATATGGAGCGTCTACTGTCTTTCGGTCCCGAAGGTCGAAAGCAAGCAGGTCGTTCCCTAGTGGGGAGTGGGGGACCTAGGGACGATATTTGAAAAATAAATTAGATAGGGATGGGTAACATAGGGACTGGACGGCGTCTTCCAAGATAAATGTACGTATAGGGGCAACAGACCGGGGACAAAACAAAGGGTGGACTGGGCATCTTTTGGAAGCTCTCCTATTGCCGATAAAAATAAAATCAGGGACGGGATCAACTTTCATACTTGCCCTAGTCTAGTATTTAATAAAGAATTTTCCACTCATGGTGGTTAGGACCTAACTATCCCTACTCTGTTACTTTGTTTGGGGCTGGGTTCCGTAGAACCTTAGCACCGCCTGACAGATACCACTAGGGTGGGAAAACAAACTTAAACCTAGCGCCTCGTCGGATGCACAAACTAGTGTTGTGCACCCATCTCCTATCAAAGTCTATGCGGTGCAATCTTTTCCAATCGCATCTGATCTTTACTTTAAGTTGATGTTTAAAGCGACAAACCAGATCCCGATCCGAAACAGATTGCTCCTCATAGACAATGTCAAGACGTGAAATCCACGTTACTAATCTAGCTACTGCTAGGATCGCTAGAAACACCAATCGTCTCTCCCCAGTAAACGGCGGATCCATGTTGTCGACGACGTACGCCAAATCAAGTGGCACCAACCGCTCGGGGTCGATGCGAGCCGTTACCCTTTCGACGTACTCCCAGAGCCTCCGAACTCCGCTGCAAAGAAAAAAGGCATGCTCCCTCGTTTCATCTTCGTCTTCCTCGCAGCGGGGGCAGAAAGGAACGTATTCATCCCCTCGGCAGTCTCCGGCAAGTACGCCGAAAAGTGGCAGCGCATTCCGGACTAGCCTCCATGTGATTGAAAACTCTGAATTATTTAAAAAGCTACTGGCTGGCGCCCAATTCCACTGAGAGAGGACCTCCTCCCTCGACATGTGCAGCCGCTCAACCAGCGGATCTTTTGCGGTCCCCACTACTAAATCCCGATACAGTCTCCTCCTAGGCCGTGCAAGGTCACTGGACCCCGGCAATGCCCTAAGGGCGGCTCGGCATTCGGAGAGGAACCGCCGTTCCCCCGCCGGTCTTCTGCGACCTTCGGCGGCAGGGGAGGGTATGAGCTGTGGGAAAGCGTGCTCCACAACTGGTACCCAGTGCAATTCCTCAAGCAGTGTCCGACTTAGGAACGCCAATCTTTCGGCGTGCTTGTGACTTAACAAGTCAGGCATTCCCAAGCCTCCATCGCTGAATTTCTGTGTACAGACCCGTCTACGGACATACGGCTTTCCCCCTTTCCAGAGGAGTCTGAAAAGGAGTCGCTCCAAAGCCTTACAGTGGTCCGCAGGCAGAGGAAGTACTGACAAGTGGTAAAGGATCAACGGAAAGACGTAAGTTTGGCACGCCTCCGCACGACCCTTCAGGGACAAACCCCTGCGAATCCAAGTCCCCACTGACGATTCGACCTTTGTCTGCACCTCCGACCAATTTTTGTCCAGCTGGAGCCCAGGCCCGAACCAGATTCCAAGAATCTTTACCGGGCCATCTGTCCAGCCAAACTCACCTGGAAGCGAGTTTACCCCGGTCCAAGTGCCCAACCGCAGGCCAACGGACTTGCTGCGGTTGACTATGGCCCCTGTAACACTTTCATACTCATCGACCGCCTCTATCACCGCTTTAATATCGATCCTTCGCCCTACACAAACGGTGATGTCATCAGCGTACGCGGAAACCCTGGCAAACTGGCCGCCAGGTAGAGCTATCCCGCGCAGGACTGGTCTCGTCGTCTCGTCCCTTAACTTGCGAAGGAAGGGCTCCAACGCCAGGACATAAAGCAGAGGCGACAGCGGACACCCCTGGCGCACCGACCGAGAGACCCCAAAGGACTCCGACAACCTACCATTTACTTGTACCGCTACCGTGGGGTTACGATACAAAACGGAAATCCACTTGCGGAAGTCCGGACCAAAACCGGCGGTCTCCAAAACAGACTCCAAGAAACCATGGTCGACCCTATCGAAAGCTTTGGACTGATCTAAATTGATCAGCGCGGCTCCTGTGTCGTCTTCTAACCCCTCTATGATCGTGCGCATCAAGTGCAAGTTGTCTTTAATCGTTCTCCCCTTCACAGAACAAGTCTGATCCAGTTCGACCAAATCACCGATGACAACCTGCAGTCGGTTTGCAAGAACGCGGGCCAAAATCTTCAACTCTGTGTTTAGCAGAGTGATGGGCCTGTAATCATCTAAGTCCTCCCCACCATGCCGCTCTTTCTTCTTCAGTAGTGTGACCACTCCTTTGGTTACCTGCCCAGGGATAGATCCCTGGGAAAACCAGTGGTTAAACACACCCGTCAGGAGAGGAACAAACATGGGCGACAGCCTCAAATACAATTCGTAGGGCAGACCATCGAGCCCTGGAGATCTGTTCTGGCCAACCTGCTTCAACGCAGTAATGACTTCACGCTCTGTAACCACCCCATCAAAGCTAGCCGCTCGGTCCGCAGTAAGGCGGGGCGAGCCAGCTAAATAGCTGCCAAACTCCTGGCCGCGGAGTCTGGGTAGTTGGGTAAAGCGTTCCTCCAAATGTTGACGAAACCCATTGCAAATCTCTCGAGTCGATACGAGGGTATGTCCTTCCAGGTTTTTCACCTTCCGAATGTACCCGTCCGAGCCACGTCTTAAGGCAGCCTTACGCTCAACAGCGTCAACGTTCACGGCTTCGTTAGAGACTCTTTTTAACCTAGCCCTAACTACTTGCCCTTCATAACGCTCGCTAGCCAAGCGCTGAAGGTCCCCCTTAACTATGTTTATCTCTAGGGGATCCCCACCAGCCACCGCCCGGGTCAATCTATCTTCTAGCTGCCTTTTGGTCCGTGCCCTAGTTAACGCGAGGCGTTGGCTGTATTGGACACAAAAGAGCCTAATAGTAGCCTTAAGTCTAACCCACCAGCTACTCCCGGTAACCGCCCCCACTAACTCCCGCTGAATTAGTGTTGTCAGCTGTTCCCGAAAGTCGTTCATCTCCAACAAGGAGGCGTTCAACTTCCAGTAGCCAGCCAACCTAGGCCTATTACCTAATCTCAAACGGGCCATTACTAATTTATGGTCCGAATGACCTAACCAGTGGAACGTGGGACACGATAAGAAATCTATGTCGCCTCTTCTAATTAACATCCTGTCCAAGTAGGTACTTGGACAGGCGGCCACGCTACTTTGCCACGTCCACATCTCCCTCCCTGGGTGATCCAGACGGAACCTGTCGACAAGATCGCACGAGACCATCAGGTCAGACAGGCTGCTTTCACACCGATCCGACCCTCTATTCCCCCCGACCTTATCTATCTTGGGGTCCAGGATGGCATTCCAGTCCCCCATTAAAACTACTCGCTCCGGACCCACCGAAAGGAACACCTCCACCTGCCGAAAAAAGGAAACCCTCTCCCCAGCGATATTGGGCGCGTAAACTGCCAAAATCCGGAACTTACTGCTTTTAACGGCAACATCGACCACGACCAGCCTTCCATGAGCGCACGCGTGAACTACAGTAACCGCCGCACCTAGGGTGCGACTCACTAACACAGAAACCCCACGGCTAACGGAATTGCCGTATGCTGAATAAACGTCAAAGTCGTTCACCAGCACACTGCAATCCCCGGGCCCAACAAAGTGGGTCTCCTGAATTGTAGCTATATCTACCTCCAGGGCTATGAGATCCCTCAGTACGCGAGCAGCCTTGCTTCGAGATCTCATGCCCCTCGCATTCAAACTAGCTAGGTTCAAGTTTGCCATAATTTCCCTAACTAGAAGTATCCCTCAAAAGCGGGTCTAAAGTCCTCGGGTGTTAGAACGCCGAAGGACTGACCGATGCTGCCAGTTAGCAACTCTGTTGTGAACTGACCTCCTCGGACCAGTCCCCCCACGTCTAAGGGAAAGGTTATTTTCAGGGCTCTATAAAGGGATGGGTGAACATAAATGGGGACCCTCCCTTCGCATTTGACTGCTATTTGCATTAAGGACGGGTGTTCTTCGTCCACAATCTTCAGCCCCGGAAAAGCCAGTTTTGCTTCGGCAACCATCCTCCATAGTGCTTTTACTCTGGCCCCCTTTTCCTTTCTCAGGAACGTGATGAGCATCGGTGCTTCACTGAAGTTGGTTGGCCTCTCCACTTCCTTCCCATCCACCTCGGTGAGCTTTTCCAGCTTTCTCACCTGTTTCTTCTGGCCTGCGCTGAGGTCCACCGGTCCCTGGCTCACATCCACCTCGCATATCCTCTCCCCGGGTAAGAAAGGCCGCTTCCGTGTCCGTTCAGTCCGGATCGGGGCTACTGGGGTGGTGGTGGTGCTGATCGTCTCTTCTCTTTCTCTGTTCTCTTCTGCTTCCATGTCCTCTGAGGACCCGGCTTCTATGTCCTCGGAAGTTTGGGCTTCAGAGGTCTCCTCGTTGGTAGGAGTAGTAGCACTAGTAGTAGGGGGAGGGGTATTCTGCTCATCCATGGGGTCTGACGGTTGGGCAGGGTTTTCTTGGTCTTTTCCGTCGTCGTCTTCCTGGTCTTCCTTAACCTTCTTGTTTGTGGCTGCCAGGCTTCTATTTTCTGTCTTCTTTTCTTCTTCTTCCTCTTCTGATTCGGGGCCAACTTTCGTTTCACTCCCGACTTTTCTTCCTTTTGCTTCTGGTCTTTTGGCTTTTCCGGGGCCACTGTCTTATGCTTTCCCTTCTTGGCTACAGTACTCCAGCTGCTTGATGTCTCCGCTGTTGGTGTGACTGCTTTCTCTGTCACTTTCACCGGGGGCACCGCTGTCGGCGGGGGCACTGGATCCCTCTTCGGGCAGAACTTCGCCATGTGGCCCGGCATCCTGCAGCTCCAACAGTGTGGCCTTCTGCCCTCGACGATTATGGACATTGTCCATTTCTCCCATGTCAGTTGGGCGGGGATTGCGTCGAAGCCAGCTCTGTTGACCCTCATCTTGAGCTTGTAGTCTCTAGTCATTATATTTTTGGGGCCACGCGCTGCAATCACTGCCTCCACGTCCCCATATTGTGACAAGATGGCTCCGACCTGTCCCTCTTCAAAACACCATGGGACTCCCAGAATGGTCACCGTGGTTCGTCTTTTCTCCAGGTATTCTGGCTTACACCGGATCCCCTTCCATACTGTGTCGCTTTTTGATGTTTTGATGGCGTCTTCTTCTGTGGGTAGCAGAACATCCCACATTGCGTAACTTCTACGCACTATATAAGTTGCTGGGATGTTTGTTTCCACCAACAGGCCTATCAACTTCTCTTTGCTCAATCCGGTGAGCCCCTTCTGTTTTTCGTCGAAAGTCACTAGGGACACAATTCTTCTTCTGAGGCTTTCGAGCTTCCCGGGGACTGGCTTGATTTCATTTCCGTCCGTCAGGTACCGGTACTTTTCCTGGAAGAGTCTTCGGTATGCTTCCGGGCTTCTTTGCTCCTTCGGGCCCCAGGTCTTCTCTGGACTTCTTTGCTTTGGTCCCCAGCTGCTTCCTGCTTCCGGACTTTTTCCTGGACTCCGCTGCTGTGGTCCCTCGTGACTCGTCTTCTCCGGCCTTGCTTCTGGGCTTTTTCCCGGATTCTGCTTCTTCTCCTCGTGAGTCATAGGTTGCTGTGCGGTAGGTTTCTCAAACTCTAGGGAGTGCCATCTCCTCAATGCTGGTTCCCTCTTTCTCGGGCTGTTGTTTGCCGACCTGACCGCTCTGTTCGCTCCTTCTGCGGAAGGGTGCAGTTTTCTGATGGGCCTTTGTGGTATGGCCCAGCCTGTCTTGCCTGCTCTTTTCTCTTCCCGTGTCCGTGGTTTTCCCCCGACAACTACCCAAGGGTTGAGGAAATCTGGGTCGCTGTCTTCCCTTGGCTCAGTGCCCCCGGGCTTAGAGGTTCCCGTCTTGTCTCTTCCCTCTACTAGGTATACTGGAGGTGATGGTGAATACCCCGCGGCTAGAGACTCTATTTCGACCATGAACGCTGCAGGTGATAGTGGGATTTCACTGGGTGTGGCATCCCCTGACAACGACGACGGCACTGAGACTCCACCGGGTGTGGTATCTCTCGACAACGACGGCACTGGGATTCCACTGGGCGTGGCCTCCCCCGACAGCGGCACTGTAACGTCACTCGACGGCACTGTAACGTTACCCGTCAACGGCACTGGAACGTCACCGAATGTGACGCTCCCCCTTCTCGGCACTGGGGTGTCACCGGATGTGACACCCCCACTTCTCGGCACTGGGGTGTCACCGGATGTGACACCCCCCCTTCTCGGCACAACACCAGGGGCGTCCCCCATGGTGTTAGAGGCAGAGGCCTGCCTCTTGATTTGTTGGCCCAGTGCCCTTCCCCGACCCGCCGATTTGGAAGCTAGAGGGCCTTCACCACAAAAGGGTACGTGGGTAACCTCTAGTCCTGCCGGCTGCTTAAGTCGGTTCCAGACACTGAACAATCTGCAAAAGAATAGAAAACGTGAACAATTAGTATAGCTTTGCCGAGACCAAGCCATTATTTAGTGTTCTGCCCCGGACCTGGCATTATCTACTGCCAGGCCCTCATTTGGGGTCCAGAGACACTTAGGCATGAAGCCAGTAGGGGGGAAAGGGGGGTCGAGGGTCATTCTAAACTAAAGCTAGGTCTTTGAAGACTTTATTAAAATCCCTATGCTAAGACACTATTTTTTATATTATCATTCTTACCATGGAGTTTATCTACTTAAAATCTCCCCAGCGTATGGCTTTGGCGTTTTTAACTGAAAGAAATAAATGTTTTTATTCAACAAAACAAAATCATATGTACAAACAAAAAGAAAAGATTTTTTGGAAATAAAATTTTTTTTTTAAAAATGAGGGATGAGATGATGCAAAAAGAATAGAAAACGTGAAACAATTAGTAAGAGCTTTGCCGAGATTATATATTTTATTGCTTAGTAAAAAAATCTTGAAAATACAATTAACAAAAAATTTCTTAAACAACAAAATTAGGCACAAGGCCCTACTCGAAGTTTGGGAGGGGAAGGGTTCAGGGTCTTTGTGACTAAAGTGATTAAAAAGGTAATGAATGTAGACTTTGGAGTCTTACTCTTGACTGGCAACATTTACCAAAATACCTCATTCACTCTATGGATCTTAAACTAACTAATAAATCCCCAGCGTTTAAGAATGAAAACCATATTTACAATTGATGAACAGTTGTCTGTGTGTTTGTGTATGCATTTTTTTTTTTTTTTTTTTAAATGGTGTGTGTGCATGTGTGAAAAAATAAAGTTCAATTTCATTAGAAATAAAAAGTTTTCGAATTAAGAGAAAAGATTGTTCGTGGAGTGGGGAAAAAACTAAAAAGTGTTCGTATGAAAAACAAACAATAAGTCCTACAGAGTTGTTAGTGAGACCCCCCTGTACTAATCTAGGTGACTAGACCCCCCACTGTTTTCCGGGGAACCGAAAACAAGCAGGGCATCCCTAATTGGGGATTGGGGAAAATATCTTAATGGCAGTGGGAGAAGACAAAGCAACGGGTGGAGGAGGGTTGGAAGGTGACCTCTGAGTAGGGGAGTGACCGGGGATGTTGAAAAAACAAGGATGTGGCACAAAGGGGATGGGCAGACTCAGAGGTTCTCTAGTACCAAAAAATAAAATCAGGAACAGGATCTCATTTATACCACCAGTCAAGAGTCTTCTTAAGTTTTTCTTAGCTAGAACCTAAGCGGGATGGGTTCCGAAGGCCCCAGCACCGCCCGTGCCATGCCTAAGGAGGGAACACGTATTGAAACTTGACTCCTCGACGGATGCACAAACTAGTGCTGTGCACCCACCTCTTGTCGAAATCCGCTCTAGGCAACCTCCTCCAATCGCATCTGATCTTTACCTTAAGCAGATGTTTAAAGTAAACGATCAGATCGCAATCCGGAACAGATGTCCCTTCGTGGACCAACTTGAGGCGCGTGATCCAAATCACCATGCGCGCTACTGCCAGGATCGCCAGGATAACCATTCTTTCCTCCCTGGGGAACGGCGGCTCCATGTTGTACACAAAAACCCCTTCGTCGAGATCGAGCGGACATTCGGCATCGATGCGAGCCGTTACCCCCTCGACGTACTCCAATAAGGGCTGGATCCGGCTGCAACTAAAAAACGCGAGCCCGAAATGTTCGTCACAGCGCGGGCAGAAGCCACTTGTATTTTCTTTATACCGGCGGAGTACGTCGAGAAGGGGCAGCGCGTTACGGACCAGTCGCCAGGTGAGGGAAAATTCTGAGTTGTTCAGAATCTCCCGTCCCGGCGCCCAACTCCAATGAGAGCAGACAACCTCCATCGACCATCCCATCCGCCTACAAAGTGGATCCTTCGCGGTCCCCTCCACTAGCTCCCGATATAGTTTCTTTCTTGGCTGATCGAGGACACTGGTCCCCGGCAAAGCTCTAAGAGCGGTCCGGCATTCGGAGAAGAACTTAGACTCCCCCCTCGGCCTACGACGACCTTCTACCGAGGAGTTGGATTTGAGATTGGGAAACGCGTTCTCAACCACAGGGACCCAAGGAGCGTCTTCTTCAAGCGAACGACCCAAGAAAGCCAATTTCTCGGCATTTCTATGACACAAGAGACTGGGCTGACCCAGGCCTCCCTCACTCAGCCTCTGGACACAGACCTCTCTGCAGACATAATGCTTACCCTCCTTCCACAATAGTGAATCGAGGCGCCCTTGTAAGCGGGTTAGTCGTTCTGCAGGGAGAGGAAGTACAGACAATCGGTAAAGGATGAGCGGAAAGACGTATGTAGCGCACGCCTCCGCCCGACCCTTCAAGGACAATTTCCTTCCAATCCAAGTCTTCACCGACGATTTGACCTTGCCATATACTTCCGACCAATTCTTTTCCAGCTGAAGTCCCGGTCCAAACCAGATACCGAGAATACGGACCGGTCCATCGGTCCAGCTGAAAATACCTGGAAGCGAGTTTACCCCGGTCCAGGCCCCCAACCGCAGGCCGACAGACTTGCTGCGGTTGAACATGGCCCCTGTAACTTCTTCGTATCGAGCGAGCGCCTTGACCACCGCTTGAACGTCCGTGTGGCAAGACACGAACACGGTGACGTCATCAGCGAACGCGGAAACCCTGGCTCGTGTGCCTCCAGGGAGGGCTATTCCGCGCAGGACTGGTGTAGCCGCCTCGTCCCTTAACTTGCGAAGGAGGGGTTCCAACGCCAGGACGTACAACAGAGGCGACAGCGGACAGCCCTGACGCACCGACCGAGAGACAGCGAATGACTCCGACAGCTTACCGTTGATCTGCACCGCTACCGTCGGCCTATCATACAGGACAAAGATCCACTTGCGGAAGTCCGGATTAAATCCGGCGGCCTCTAACACAGCTCCCAGGAACCGATGGTCGACCCTATCGAATGCCTTGGATTGATCTAGACTGATCAGTGCGGCTTCGGCGTCGTCTTCTGTCCCCTCTATGATCGAGCGTATCAAATGCAAATTGTCTTGAATCGATCTCCCCTTCACAGCATAAGTCTGGTCCGGATTGATCAAGTCAGTGATGACAACCTGCAAACGATTCGCAAGAATCTTTGCCAAAATCTTTAACTCTGTGTTTAGCAGAGTCAAGGGCCTAAAATCTTCTAAATTATCCACCCCACCATGCCGTTGACCTTTCCTCAGCAATGTGATCACTCCCTTGGTCACCTGTCCAGGGATGGAACCCTGAGCAAACCAATGGTTGAACATATCCTTCAGAATAGGGACCAACATGGGCGACAGCCTCACGTAGAACTCGTAGGGTAAACCATCAAGCCCCGGGGATTTGTTGTAGCCGACCTGCTTCAACGCAGTAATGACCTCATGTTCAGTAACAAGACCATCACAGCTAGCTGCCCGAGCCGCCGTGAGGCGGGGCGAGTCAGCCAAATAGCTGCCAAACTCATCGACCCTGAGTCCGGGTAGTTGGGTGAAGCGCTCCGATAGATGCTCCCGAAACCCCTCGCAGATCTCCCGAGTCGAAGCTATGGCGTGTCCTTCCAGGTTATGTACTTTACGAATGTACCCGTCCGAACCGCGCCTTAGAGCAGCCTTACGCTCAACAGCGTCAACATTCACAGCCTCGTTGGAAACTTTCATTAATCTGGCCCTAACTACTTGACCTTCATACCGCTCGCTAGCCAAGCGGCTGAGGTCTTGTTTAGCTAGTGCTGCCTCTAGGGGATCCCCCCTCTCCACCGCCCGGGTCAGCTTATCCTCTAAGCGCTTCTTTGCCTTAGCCTTATCTAACGCGAGGCGTTGGCTGTATTGGACAGAGAAGCGCCTAATTTTGGCCTTAAGACTAACCCACCACTTACTCCCTGTAACCGCCCCCACTAAAGCCCGCTGAATTAATTCTGTCACCTTCAACCGGTAGTCCTCCAACTCCAACAAGGTGCTGTTGAACTTCCAGTATCCGGCTAGTTTAGGCCTAGCACTTAAGTTCAAACGGGCCATGACGAGTTTATGGTCCGAGTGTCCTAACCAGTGGAACGTGGGGCACGATAGAAAGTCTACGTCACCTCTTCTAACTAACATCCGATCCAAGTAAGTACTCGGATGGGAAGGCGTTCCAGGATGCCACGTCCACATCTCCCGCCCCGGATGGTCCAGACGGAATCTGTCGACGAGATCGCACGAGGCCATCAGGTCGAACAGAGTGCTGTCACACCGCACCGACCCACTAGTCCCCCCGACCTTATCTATTTGGGGATCAAGGATTGCATTCCAATCACCCATTAGCACTAACCGTTCCGGATCCACTAAGAAGCCCTCCAACCGTCGAAAAAAGCATGCCCTCTCTACAGCAGAATTGGGAGCATAAACCGCGACAATCCGAAACACGCCACTATTAACGGCAACATCAACAACAACTAGCCGCCCGTCCTCGCCTGCGTGAACAACATTCACCGACGCTGACAGGGTGCGACTCACTAGCAAGGAGATTCCACGACTATTAGTATTGCCATATGCTGAGTAAACATCGTAATCGTTCACCAGCACCTGACAATCCTCGTCACAAATAAAGTGGGTCTCCTGGATAGCGGCGATATCTACCTTAAGGGACACCAAGTCTCTCACAACGCGCGAGGCCCTGCTTCGACACCTGATGCCCCTCACATTCAATGTAGCCAAGTTCAAAGCCATGTTCACTTACCTTATTCAGTGTCACAGACGGGTCTGAAATCCTTGGCAGTGAGGACGTGGCAGGCCTGGCCGAGGCTGCCGGTAAGTAAATCTGCTGAGGGTACTCCGTCCTTGGCCACACCTCCCACGTCCAGGGGGAAGGTTAGTTTGAGTGCCCTGTAGAATGAGGGGTGTATATACACAGGGACTCTGCCCTCACACTTAAAGAAAAAGTTTTTCAGTGAAGGATGGTCCCTGTCCACCAGCTGCTGGCCCGGGATCGCATCCTTCGCTGCTTTTATCATGGCCCAGAGGGCTTGAGTCCTAGTGTCCTTGTTGATCCTCACAAAGGTGGTCAACATCGGCGCGTCCTTGAATTTTGTTGGGTCCGCTACGCTGTCGCCATCAACGTAAGCGAGACCCTTCAGCTTGTTATAATGAACCTTTTGCTGTCCTTTGAGGTCCGGCGTTGTATGGTGCGGGTCCAGCTCGCATATTCTGCCCCCTGGCAGGAATGGTAGTTTTTTAGTTCTTTCCGTGCGAACTGGCCTTGTTGGGGAAGGGGGGCTTTTAGGTTGGGGGTGAGGGGAGGGGGGTGGAGTGGGGGTAGTTGACACAGTTTCTTCCTGGGGTTGTTTATCACAGGATGGGGGTGGTGAAAGGTCTCTTGGGGCTTTGGGGAGATCTGGGGAGGGGGGTAGTTGCTCGGGCTGCTGAGGTAGTGGGGTGGCAGGTGGCTTAACTTGCAGGACTGCTGAGGTGTCTTTATCAGTAGGAGTTGGGGGGTCGGCTCGTGTCTTCCTGCTCTTCCTCCTTCTGGCCCTCCTGATCTCTGTGGCGCTCAGTTTGGACGGAGCTGCCGTTGCCTCCTCTTCCTCAGACACTACCTCCTCCTCAGACTCTTGTAATTTCCTCTTGTTTGAGGAGGGGGGTGCCTGTGTCTCCATGGCCTCTTGTTTTTCGGGTTGGTCTCTGGTCACCGTCTGTGGGGATGACTGTTGGGGGGTCTTCCCTTTTTTGGTGACCGTAACCCAGCCCGCAAGTGCTTCTGGGAGGCTTGTGGTCGGGGCAGGAGCGGAGGCTTTGACTGGTGCTGCTACTCCTACTTTTCCAGTTGCCCTGGGCGGGTTCCTGGTCTTCTTGGGGCAGTCTTTAGCCATGTGCCCCTGTTGTTGGCATTGCCAGCAGTGGGGCTTTCTCCCTTCCACTATTAGGGAGAGGGTCCAGTCCCCGAACTTCAGCGTCGCCGGGATTCCAAAGAAGCCGGCCTTGTCCAGGACCATCTGGATCTTGTAGTCCCCGGTCATTATGTTCTTTTGACCGCGGACTGGAGTTACCTCCTCGACGTCCCCGTACTGGCTGAGGATGGCTCCCAGTTGGTCTGCTTCCATGTAACAGGGGACGTTCAAGGCGGAGACGTTTGTCCTTCTCCTGTTCAGGTACACCGGCTGCAGCTTGATATTCCTGCTCTGGTGTACGGTCCTGGACAATTTGTCGGCGGCTTCTGGCGTGGGGAGCAGCACATCCCACTGTGCGTAGCTCCGTCTGCAGACGTAACTGGCTGGGATGTTCTGCTCCAGCAGGAGTTTCAACATGGTGTCTTTGTTGACCCCCGTCAGACCCCTCGTCTTGGTGTCTGAGGTGATGAAGGAGAGGACTCTTTTCTCCAAGCCTTCGACCTGACCCGGGAGGGGTTTGATTGTGTTCCCCTCCGTATAGTCTTTGTACTTGGAGTAAAAGAGCCTCTTGTAGTCCTCCGGCTTCTTCTTGTTGGGTTGTGCTTTGGGGGCCCCATGCTGATCCTCCCTCCGGTTGGGTGTTTGCTAGTCCGGGGACAGGAGTTGTAGGTGAGGCCGCTGGCCGCTCCGTGGCCGTTGTTGTGCCTGCAGCGCCTGGGGTTTGACCTTTACCAGTCAGAGTTGGCCAGTCCGCATTGGTCCTCGCGTGCTGGCTTACTCTGCTTTCTGGGTCGTTCCCCTTAGGTTTCTTGTTCTGCTGGATGGCTTTCGGAGTTGTAGGTGCCTCCCCTCCTGGGGATGTGTTCCCAGCAGCGGCTTTTGCAGTCGCAGAGGTGGGGGGTGATGCTGCTACCAGTTTACGTTTGTTGGAACTGGTCGATGCGTTTACCCCCACCTGGGTATTCCTCTTCCCGTCATTACCCTCTTGGGGAGTGCTGCTGTGTGGGATGATGGTTTCCTCCTCAAACAGCGCTTTTAGAGAGGCTAGGGTTGCATCGAGTAGCTCCTCTGTTTTTCCGGCTGCGTTGTTTACCTCTGTCTCTTCAGGTGAGAGGGAGTTGCCCTCTTGGGGAGCCAGAGACAATGGTCTCGCAGACCCGTCCGCCTGTTGGGGAACTAGGGATGCTGTAGGTGCAGCTTCCGTTGCTTTTCCCCCTGCCGTTCTTCTGGCAGCTGCGCAATTCGACGGGCCGCCCTCATGGGGAGCAACAGTTGCAGGTGGTTTTCCAGGGGTCGCCGCGGGCTGCGGCCCTACCCCTTCATCTGTTCTCAAGGTCGCCGCGCGCTGGGGCCCTACCTTGTCTTCTGGCGCCGTCCTGCCGGGAGATGCATTGGCTCCCTCACATGGGGAGTCGTCTGCGGGGGAGATGTTGCACATTTGGGGTGACGTGCCCCTCCTGCCTGGCATCGTGGCGGTAGCACTGGCCGCTGACCAAAGTGTAGCTGGGAGAAAAGAAAAACCCAGGGGAGTGGAGGGGGTGAGGCGGACTCAGAAGAGATTAGTGTTTTTGACCTCCCCTCACGGGGATGTCGGGTTAGCAGCTCAGATCCCCCCGCGAGGGGGGAGAGCAGAGAAGAAAGACGCAGTGGGTGCTAGCGGGTCAGAGTGCCGCGTCGCAATTAAGAGAGGGAGGGGATAGGCATCCCTGCCCACAGAGGGGAGCAGAAACGAAGCACCCGCCCTACCCCACGTCACCCTACCCACTAACTTACCCCAACGGAAGCGAGAAAGAGAACCCTGTCTGCTCGATCCACTGGGAGAGCAGCGAAGATAGACAAAGTGTGGGCCTGGCAGGTCAGAGTGCTGCTCAGGCAATTAAGTGGTGAGAAATTAGACCATCCCCTGTCTCTAGAGGGAAGAGACCGGAACGAAGAAAAACATGCAAAAAACAACAACAAAGGTAGGTCTCAACTACCAGCTAGTGGTGTTGGTCCCGAGATTCCAGTCTCCCAAAAGAGGGGATCGGTTTCCGGGTCCAAGCTCCCACAAATGTGGAGTCGGTCCTCTAGGTCCTGACTCCCCAAAGGAGGGGGTCGGTCCTTGCTAACCAAGGTTAGTAACAAAAAACACCTTAACCTAGCCCGAGAGCCCGGTGGTGGGTCAAGTTTAGTAAAGATACTACACTTTGACAGAGCTTTGCCGAGATTATATATTTTATTGCTTAGAAAAAAAATCTTGAAAATACAATTAACAAAAAATTTCTTAAACAACAAAATTAGGCACAAGGCCCTACTCGAAGTTTGGGAGGGGAAGGGTTCAGGGTCTTTGTGACTAAAGTGATTAAAAAGGTAATGAATGTAGACTTTGGAGTCTTACTCTTGACTGGCAACATTTACCAAAAAACCTCATTCACTCTATGGATCTTAAACTAACTAATAAATCCCCAGCGTTTAAGAATGAAAACCATATTTACAATTGATGAACAGTTGTCTGTGTGTTTGTGTATGCATTTTTTTTTTTTTTTTTTTTTTTTTTTAAAGTGTGTGTGTGCATGTGTGAAAAAATAAAGTTCAATTTCATTAGAAATAAAAAGTTTTTGAATTAAGAGAAAGATTGTTCGTGGAGTGGGGAAAAAACTAAAAAGTGTTCGTATGAAAAACAAACAATAAGTCCTACTGAGTTGTTAGTGAGACCCCCCTGTACTAATCTAGGTGACTAGACCCCCCACTGTTTTCCGGGGAACCGAAAACAAGCAGGGCATCCCTAATTGGGGATTGGGGAAAATATCTTAATGGCAGTGGGAGAAGACAAAGCAACGGGTGGAGGAGGGATGGAAGGTGACCTCTGAGTAGGGGAGTGACCGGGGATGTTGAAAAAACAAGGATGTGGCACAAAAGGGATGGGCAGACTCAGAGGTTCTCTAGTACCAAAAAATAAAATCAGGAACAGGATCTCATTTATAGCACCAGTCAAGAGTCTTCTTAAGTTTTTCTTAGCTAGAACCTAAGCGGGATGGGTTCCGAAGGCCCCAGCACCGCCCGTGCCATGCTTAAGGAGGGAACACGTATTGAAACTTGACTCCTCGACGGATGCACAAACTAGTGCTGTGCACCCACCTCTTGTCGAAATCCGCTCTAGGCAACCTCCTCCAATCGCATCTGATCTTTACCTTAAGCAGATGTTTAAAGTAAACGATCAGATCGCAATCCGGAACAGATGTCCCTTCGTGGACCAACTTGAGGCGCGTGATCCAAATCACCATGCGCGCTACTGCCAGGATCGCCAGGATAACCATTCTTTCCTCCCTGGGGAACGGCGGCTCCATGTTGTACACAAAAACCCCTTCGTCGAGATCGAGCGGACATTCGGCATCGATGCGAGCCGTTACCCCCTCGACATACTCCAATAAGGGCTGGATCCGGCTGCAACTAAAAAACGCGTGCCCGATCGTTTCGGGCTCGCGTTCGTCACAGCGCGGGCAGAAGCCACTAATATTTTCTTTATACCGGCGGAGTACGTCGAGAAGGGGCAGCGCGTTACGGACCAGTCGCCAGGTGAGGGAAAATTCCGAGTTGTTCAGAATCTCCCGTCCCGGCGCCCAACTCCAATGAGAGCGGACAACCTCCATCGACCATCCCATCCGCCTACAAAGTGGATCCTTCGCGGTCCCCTCCACTAGCTCCCGATATAGTTTCTTTCTTGGCTGATCGAGGACACTGGTCCCCAGCAAAGCTCTAAGAGCGGTCCGGCATTCGGAGAAGAACTTAGACTCCCCCCTCGGCCTACGACGACCTTCTACCGAGGAGTTGGATTTGAGATTGGGAAACGCGTTCTCAACCACAGGGACCCAAGGAGCGTCTTCTTCAAGCGAACGACCCAAGAAAGCCAATCTCTCGGCATTTCTATGACACAAGAGACTGGGCTGACCCAGGCCTCCCTCTCTCGGCCTCTGGACACAGACCTCTCTGCAGACATAATGCTTACCCTCCTTCCACAATAGTGAATCGAGGCGCCCTTGTAAGCGGGTTAGTCGTTCTGCAGGGAGAGGAAGTACAGACAATCGGTAAAGGATGAGCGGAAAGACGTATGTAGCGCACGCCTCCGCCCGACCCTTCAAGGACAATTTCCTTCCAATCCAAGTCTTCACCGACGATTTGACCTTGCCATATACTTCCGACCAATTCTTTTCCAGCTGAAGTCCCGGTCCAAACCAGATACCGAGAATACGGACCGGTCCATCGGTCCAGCTGAAAATACCTGGAAGCGAGTTTACCCCGGTCCAGGCCCCCAACCGCAGGCCGACAGACTTGCTGCGGTTGAACATGGCCCCTGTAACTTCTTCGTATCGAGCGAGCGCCTTGACCACCGCTTGAACGTCCGTGTGGCAAGACACGAACACGGTGACGTCATCAGCGAACGCGGAAACCCTGGCTCGTGTGCCTCCAGGGAGGGCTATTCCGCGCAGGACTGGTGTAGCCGCCTCGTCCCTTAACTTGCGAAGGAGGGGTTCCAACGCCAGGACGTACAACAGAGGCGACAGCGGACAGCCCTGACGCACCGATCGAGAGACAGCGAATGACTCCGACAGCTTACCGTTGATCTGCACCGCTACCGTCGGCCTATCATACAGGACAAAGATCCACTTGCGGAAGTCCGGATTAAATCCGGCGGCCTCTAATACAGCTCCCAGGAACCGATGGTCGACCCTATCGAATGCCTTGGATTGATCTAGACTGATCAGCGCGGCTTCGGCGTCGTCTTCTGTCCCCTCTATGATCGAGCGTATCAAATGCAAATTGTCTTGAATCGATCTCCCCTTCACAGCATAAGTCTGGTCCGGTTCGATCAAGTCAGTGATGACAACCTGCAAACGATTCGCAAGAATCTTTGCCAAAATCTTTAACTCTGTGTTTAGCAGAGTCAAGGGCCTAAAATCTTCGAAATTTTCCACCCCACCATGCCGTTGACCTTTCCTCAGCAATGTGATCACTCCCTTTGTCACCTGTCCAGGGATGGAACCCTGAGCAAACCAATGGTTGAACATATCCTTCAGAATAGGGACCAACATGGGCGACAGCCTCACGTAGAACTCGTAGGGTAAACCATCAAGCCCCGGGGATTTGTTGTAGCCGACCTGCTTCAACGCAGTAATGACCTCATGTTCAGTAACAAGACCATCACAGCCAGCTGCCCGAGCCGCCGTGAGGCGGGGCGAGTCAGCCAAATAGCTGCCAAACTCATCGACCCTGAGTCCGGGTAGTTGGGTGAAGCGCTCCGATAGATGCTCCCGAAACCCCTCGCAGATCTCTCGAGTCGAAGCTAGGGCGTGTCCTTCCAGGTTATGTACTTTACGAATGTACCCGTCCGAACCGCGCCTTAGAGCAGCCTTACGCTCAACAGCGTCAACATTCACAGCCTCGTTAGAAACTTTCATTAATCTGGCCCTAACTACTTGACCTTCATACCGCTCGCTAGCCAAGCGGCTGAGGTCTTGTTTAGCTAGTGCTGCCTCTAGGGGATCCCCCCTCTCCACCGCCCGGGTCAGCTTATCCTCTAAGCGCTTCTTTGCCTTAGCCTTATCTAACGCGAGGCGTTGGCTGTATTGGACAGAGAAGCGCCTAATTTTGGCCTTAAGACTAACCCACCACTTACTCCCTGTAACCGCCCCCACTAAATCCCGCTGAATTAATTCTGTAACCTTCAACCGGTAGTCCTCCAACTCCAACAAGGTGCTGTTGAGCTTCCAGTATCCGGCTAGTTTAGGCCTAGCACTTAAGTTCAAACGGGCCATGACGAGTTTATGGTCTGAGTGTCCTAACCAGTGGAACGTGGGGCACGATAGAAAGTCTACGTCACCTCTTCTAACTAACATCCGATCCAAGTAAGTACTCGGATGGGAAGGCGTTCCAGGATGCCACGTCCACATCTCCCGCCCCGGATGGTCCAGACGGAATCTGTCGACGAGATCGCACGAGGCCATCAGGGCGAACAGAGTGCTGTCACACCGCACCGACCCACTAGTCCCCCCGACCTTATCTATTTGGGGATCAAGGATTGCATTCCAATCACCCATTAGCACTAACCGTTCCGGATCCACTAAGAAGCCCTCCAACCGTCGAAAAAAGGATGCCCTCTCTACAGCAGAATTGGGAGCATAAACCGCGACAATCCGAAACACACTACTATTAACGGCAACATCAACAACAACTAGCCGCCCGTCCTCGCCTGCGTGAACAACATTCACCGACGCTGACAGGGTGCGACTCACTAGCAAGGAGATTCCACGACTATTAGTATTGCCATATGCTGAGTAAACATCGTAATCGTTCACCAGCACCTGACAATCCTCGTCACAAATAAAGTGGGTCTCCTGGATAGCGGCGATATCTACCTTAAGGGACACCAAGTCTCTCACAACGCGCGAGGCCCTGCTTCGACACCTGATGCCCCTCACATTCAATGTAGCCAAGTTCAAAGCCATGCTCACTTACCTTATTCAGTGTCACAGACGGGTCTGAAATCCTTGGCAGTGAGGACGTGGCAGGCCTGGCTGAGGCTGCCGGTAAGTAAATCTGCTGAGGGTACTCCGTCCTTGGCCACACCTCCCACGTCCAGGGGGAAGGTTAGTTTGAGTGCCCTGTAGAATGAGGGGTGTATATACACAGGGACTCTGCCCTCACACTTAAAGAAAAAGTTTTTCAGTGAAGGATGGTCCCTGTCCACCAGCTGCTGGCCCGGGATCGCATCCTTCGCTGCTTTTATCATGGCCCAGAGGGCTTGAGTCCTAGTGTCCTTGTTGATCCTCACAAAGGTGGTCAACATCGGCGCGTTCTTGAATTTTGTTGGGTCCGCTACGCTGTCGCCATCAACGTATGCGAGACCCTTCAGCTTGTTGTAATGGACCTTTTGCTGTCCTTTGAGGTCCGGTGTTGTGTAGTGCGGGTCCAGCTCGCATATTCTGCCCCCTGGCAGGAATGGTAATTTTTTAGTTCTTTCCGTGCGAACTGGCCTTGTTGGGGAAGGGGGGCTTTTAGGTTGGGGGTGAGGGGAGGGGATGGAGTGGGGGTAGTTGACACAGTTTCTTCCTGGGGTGGTTTATCACAGGATGGGGGTGGTGAAAGGTCTCTTGGGGCTTTGGGGAGATCTGGGGAGGGGGGTAGTTGCTCGGGCTGCTGAGGTAGTGGGGTGGCAGGTGGCTTAACTTGCAGGACTGCTGAGGTGTCTTTATCAGTAGGAGTTGGGGGGTCGGCTCGTGTCTTCCTGCTCTTCCTCCTTCTGGCCCTCCTGATCTCTGTGGCGCTCAGTTTGGACGGAGCTGCCGTTGCCTCCTCTTCCTCAGACACTACCTCCTCCTCAGACTCTTGTAATTTCCTCTTGTTTGAGGAGGGGGGTGCCTGTGTCTCCATGGCCTCTTGTTTTTCGGGTTGGTCTCTGGTCACCGTCTGTGGGGATGACTGTTGGGGGGTCTTCCCTTTTTTGGTGACCGTAACCCAGCCCGCAAGTGCTTCTGGGAGGCTTGTGGTCGGGGCAGGAGCGGAGGCTTTGACTGGTGCTGCTACTCCTACTTTTCCAGTTGCCCTGGGCGGGTTCCTGGTCTTCTTGGGGCAGTCTTTAGCCATGTGCCCCTGTTGTTGGCATTGCCAGCAGTGGGGCTTTCTCCCTTCCACTATTAGGGAGAGGGTCCAGTCCCCGAACTTCAGCGTCGCCGGGATTCCAAAGAAGCCGGCCTTGTCCAGGACCATCTGGATCTTGTAGTCCCCGGTCATTATATTCTTTTGACCGCGGACTGGAGTTACATCCTCGACGTCCCCGTACTGGCTGAGGATGGCTCCCAGTTGGTCTGCTTCCATGTAACAGGGGACGTTCAAGGCGGAGACGTTTGTCCTTCTCCTGTTCAGGTACACCGGCTGCAGCTTGATATTCCTGCTCTGGTGTACGGTCCTGGACAATTTGTCGGCGGCTTCTGGCGTGGGGAGCAGCACATCCCACTGTGCGTAGCTCCGTCTGCAGACGTAACTGGCTGGGATGTTCTGCTCCAGCAGGAGTTTCAACATGGTGTCTTTGTTGACCCCCGTCAGACCCCTCGTCTTGGTGGCTGACGTGATGAAGGAGAGGACTCTTTTCTCCAAGCCTTCGACCTGACCCGGGAGGGGTTTGATTGTGTTCCCCTCCGTATAGTCTTTGTACTTGGAGTCAAAGAGCCTCTTGTAGTCCTCCGGCTTCTTCTTGTTGGGTTGTGCTTTGGGGGCCCCATGCTGATCCTCCCTCCGGTTGGGTGTTTGCTGGTCCGGGGACAGGAGTTGTAGGTGAGGCCGCTGGCCGCTCCGTGGCCGTTGTTGTGCCTGCAGCGCCTGGGGTTTGACCTTTACCAGTCAGAGTTGGCCAGTCCGCATTGGTCCTCGCGTGCTGGCCTACTCTGCTTTCCGAGTCGTTCCCCTTTGGTTTCTTGTTCTGCTGGGTGGCTTTCGGGTTTGCAGGGGCCTCCCCTCCTGGGGATGTGTTCCCAGCAGCGGCTTTTGCAGTCGCAGAGGTGGGGGGTGACGCCACTACCAGCTTGCGCTTGTTGGAACCGGCCGATGCGCATGCCTCCACCTGGGCACTCTTCCTCCCGTCATTACCCTTTTGGGGAGCGCTGCTGGGTGGGATGATGGTTTCCTCCTCAAACAGCACTCTTAGAGAGGCTAGGGTTGCATCGAGTAGCTCCTCTGTTTTTCCGGCTGCGTTGTTTACCTCTGTCTCTTCAGGTGAGAGGGAGTTGCCCTGTTGGGGAGCCAGAGACAATGGTCTCGCAGACCCGTCCGCCTGTTGGGGAACTAGGGATGCTGTAGGTGCAGCTTCCGTTGCTTTTCCCCCTGCCGTTCTTCCGGCAGCTGCGCAATTCGACTGGCCGCCCTCATGGGGAGCAGCAGTTGCAGGTGGTTTTCCAGGGGTCGCCGCGGGCTGCGGCCCTACCCCTTCATCTGTTCTCAAGGTCGCCGCGCGCTGGGGCCCTACCTTGTCTTCTGGCGCCGTCCTGCCGGGAGATGCATTGGTTCCCTCACATGGGGAGTCGTCTGCGGGGGAGATGTTGCGCATTTGGAGTGACGTGCCCCTCCTGCCTGGCATCGTGGCGGTAGCACTGGCCGCTGACCAAAGTGTAGCTGGGAGAAAAGAAAAACCCGGGGGAGTGGAGGGGGTGAGGCGGACTCAGAAGAGATTAGTGTTTTTGACCTCCCCTCACGGGGATGTCGGGTTAGCAGCTTAGATCCCCCCGCGAGGGGGGAGAGCAGAGAAGAAAGACGCAGTGGGTGCTAGCGGGTCAGAGTGCCGCGTCGCAATTAAGAGAGGGAGGGGATAGGCATCCCTGCCCACAGAGGGGAGCAGAAACGAAGCACCCGCCCTACCCCACGTCACCCTACCCACTAACTTACCCCAACGGAAGCGAGAAAGAGAACCCTGTCTGCTCGATCCACTGGGAGAGCAGCGAAGATAGACAAAGTGTGGGCCTGGCAGGTCAGAGTGCTGCTCAGGCAATTAAGTGGTGAGAAATTAGACCATCCCCTGTCTCTAGAGGGAAGAGACCGGAACGAAGAAAAACATGCAAAAAACAACAACAAAGGTAGGTCTCAACTACCAGCTAGTGGTGTTGGTCCCGAGATTCCAGTCTCCCAAAAGAGGGGATCGGTTTCCGGGTCCAAGCTCCCACAAATGTGGAGTCGGTCCTCTAGGTCCTGACTCCCCAAAGGAGGGGGTCGGTCCTTGCTAACCAAGGTTAGTAACAAAAAAACACCTTAACCTAGCCCAAGAGCCCGGTGGTGGGTCAAGTTTAGTAAAGATACTACACTTTGACAGAGCTTTGCCGAGATTATATATTTTATTGCTTAGTAAAAAAATCTTGAAAATACAATTAACAAAAAATTTCTTAAACAACAAAATTAGGCACAAGGCCCTACTCGAAGTTTGGGAGGGGAAGCGTTCAGGGTCTTTGTGACTAAAGTGATTAAAAAGGTAATGAATGTAGACTTTGGAGTCTTACTCTTGACTGGCAACATTTACCGAGCTTTGCCGAGATTATATATTTTATTGCTTAGTAAAAAAATCTTGAAAATACAATTAACAAAAAATTTCTTAAACAACAAAATTAGGCACAAGGCCCTACTCGAAGTTTGGGAGGGGAAGGGTTCAGGGTCTTTGTGACTAAAGTGATTAAAAAGGTAATGAATGTAGACTTTGGAGTCTTACTCTTGACTGGCAACATTTACCGAGCTTTGCCGAGACCAAGCCGCCGAAGGTGAAAAATATCGCCGTAATATTCAGGGGATTGCTAGTCACCGGGAGCGGGCCGGAAGTTGTTTCTAAACAACAGTTAATATTAATTCTCGGATGTGTTCCTTACAAACAGTCGATGCTGAAGGAGTGCGTTGTTTGTATTTCGCGAAGTTTTTCCAGGAAATTAAAGTTTGTTGTTTTGTTTTTGTTGTAGAAAAGATGTCTTTTTTAAATTTCTTTTCTAAAACGGGGCTCTGGAATCACGTGACGGCTGCTGATATTACTTGCTACTGCTGATTTCGGCGGAGGCTGTCAGTGGCTGGTCGTCTGTTGTGCTGTTGTTGTTGTTGTTGTTGTTGTTGTTTACTTGCTACTGCTGATTTCGGCGGAGGCTGTCAGTGGCTGGTCGTCTGTTGTGCTGTTGTTGATTTTGTTGTTGTTTACTTGCTACTGCTGATTTCGGCGGAGGCTGTCAGTGGCTGGTCGTCTGTTGTGCTGTTGTTGTTGTTGTTGTTTACTTGCTACTGCTGATTTCGGCGGAGGCTGTCAGTGGCTGGTCGTCTGTTGTGCTGTTGTTGTTGTTGTTGTTGTTAGCGGCCAAGCCGCGACAATAGTGAATCCGTTTTTACATTTCGATAACTTTATCTAAATATTAATAATATAAAATAAATTCCTATTAAATTAAATTACAGTAGTAAATAATAGTTTTAAAAAATCGTTCGCCGTGGCTCGCATCAAGCACATCAATTGATGACGTCACCAGACATGTGTACATTTTGGAAAAGTTCACATAAAAATGGTAGTGCCTATAGAAAGCCATTCTTAACATGGGGACAGGATGGTGTTGTGAACTGTAAGAAATTTCTTTCCACAGCCCAATTTCCTCCCTGCAGATAGCAAATAAACAAACAAAGCCATACCTTTAAAACTCAAATTTTATTCACAATGTATCAGAAGTTAAATGTCAAACGCATCACCATCTCGTTTCGATTTCAATACTAATAATCTGTCAGCTTTATTTAAACTGTCAGTGCAAAATTCGAATTTGTTCAGAAATGTTCTGAACGAAAATTTATCATCCGTGGACATGCCGGAAAATTTCGGGCAATCCAATTGCATTTTGAAAGCTTGCATAACTTGTGGTGTATTTAATTTCAATTTTAATGAAAGCAATTTTTCTTCTATTTCTGAAGAAAATCTCACTGAAACCTTGCAAAGCTGAAGTTTCTCCTCTTCTGGAGTTTTGAGAAGAATCTGGTCTATCAATTCATCTAGGTCACTTAACCATCCTCTAATTACCGCTTCTCGGGATTTGAAAAATTCTGGCGAAGGTCATTAATTTCCAACCACTTCACCTCACTATTGATGCGAAACCTTTTAGCATCACATTTAGACATTAGCTCTTTTAGGGCCATCTTTCATGCCTCGAGCACAGTTAATAAAATAACAGATTTTTTTTTTTTTTACATGGAGTTCACCACTTATCAAGGCCCAATGGCCACTCAGGGATGTGTACTGTAATCAAAGGGATAGTGTAGCAATAGTATTGGAGAATTGGTAAGGTGTCATTACTTAGGGGGGGGGGCGATTCATCAGGAATTTGTTTGTGTTGGACTTGAAGACATCCAGGTTGAAGTCAGGAGGGAAACAGGCAAGCGGAACAGTTCCACAGGCTTGCAGTTCTAAGAAAGAAACTTTGTTCATGGAATCTACGTTTTGATTTAGGCACAGATAGGGAGTGGGGAAAATTATTGACGGTGGTTTCAGCTAGTCGGGTGTTTTTTGAAAAAGATTGGCGAGGGGGGACCAGAGAATGGAGTTCAGACGAGCACCTGCCATGGAAATAACGATAGAACAATGACAGGCTCGCTACGTCTCTTCTGTGGGAAAGAGGCTGCAGGGAAGAGAAAAGGGCATCCTCCACCAAGCCACGAAGTCTATTTTGTACTCTGTCAAGGCAGGATAGGCTGTTTTTAGCAGCTCCTGCCCAGATGTGGCAGCAGTACTCCATCTTTGGACGTACTTGGCTATTATATAGATAGAGAATTGCATCATTAGTGAGATATCTTCTGGAGCGGTAGAAGGATCCCACCATTTACCCAGCGACCTTGGCAACAGACTTGATGTATGTGTTTCCATTTAAGATCAGGTGTAAAGGTCAAACCCAGGAGCTTATCAAAACCTGGGGCCTCCCTTAGACGAGAGCCATCCATTTCAATTGATGCCAGATGGGGATCAGAGCGTTTATGATGTAGAAATAAGAGCTTGGTCTTAGATGCATTAAAGGTAACCAGCCACCTCTTTCCACACTGTACCACGCGCTCAAGATCAGAGGAGAGAGAATCAGAGAGAACATCATCATTTACAGCCTTTGATGTGTTGCCAGATGCAATATTAATGTGGCGAAACTGCCAATATTATTCCAAACGGACTTATGTATAAAAGGGGGGGGGGATTAAGCCCTTTCTTTCCCGCTATTATTAAAATAACAGATATAGTTATCTGCAATACTAAGATGGCGAAATCGGCAATATTCCAAACGGAATTATTTAATCATAAATAAACACGCTGACGAACATGGCCACCAGTGATTAAAAAGCCCAATTTAGGCTAAGCTCTACGAATAGTCGAGTTATATAATTATAACCGAATTCAAAATTCCCGGGCTACTAATGATGCCTAGCACTTAGGGGAGGGGGATTAACCCCTTTCCTGTCCCTTAAGATTTTTTTTTTAATAAATTTTCAATTCACATTCATTTGCAAAATGACAACAATGTACACATAATCAATACATTAAAACATGGCATCACAAATACAAATCAAACATTAGCAATCACAATTTAAATGAATCAATTAATTTAAATTAATCAATGTAACACATTCTAGAAGCTACTTTTGTTTCGTCGGGTCCCTGTAATTTCTATGCTATCACGTGGTGACCGCTGCTACTACATTTAAGAGGAGGAAGGAAAGCACCAGAAACGCGGCCGTTCACATCAAATACTTTATTTAGACTCCCCCTGATATTAACCAAGGGCAAGTAACTATTTATCATTACACATCTCCGTTTGTCGAGATCCTTTTTTTTTCTTTTTTTTTTTTTCTTTATTTACAAACAGTTTTAACCTTTATTTACAAACAGTTTTAACGTTTATTTACAAACGGTAACATTTATTATCTTTGCAAACAAAGTCTTTCAAGTAGTTCGGTTTTTTTGGATAATCGTCCTCTGCTTGATACAGTTGTCTCCTGTTTTTGCTTAACTTCGCTTCTTCTGGAGGAGTTGTCTACGTTTTCCAAAATAGGTAGTAAATGTTTTCTGTTCCTTTTTAGACTTTCTCCAGAGTTCAACTTTACTGTATATGTCCTATTTTTCTTATTTGTTGCTGTGACTATACCAGTATTCCTCCACATTTTCTCTTCATCCGTTTTCTCTCGGATTCTGTCTCCCACTCTTAGTGGTTTCAAGTTTTTACTTCCATGTCTTTTATCGTAATTTATTTTACTTTTTGTTTTGTAAACCCCATCTCTCTCTTTTACTTTTCGTAAATTTGGCCATTTGGGTTTTAATTTATTTGGATGACTGGGTAAAGTTGTTTTAATTTTTCTACCCATCAAGAGTTCTGCTGGGCTAACTCCCGTAGCAGTTATTGGTGTACTACGGTAAGCCATAAGTGCGGAGAAATATGTCTGGCTGTCGTAATATTCTTTTCGCAATTTTCACTGCGCTTTCGGCAGCTCCATTCGCCTGAGGGAAATGTGGACTGACTGTGGTGTGTGTGAATCCATATTGTTTTGCAAATTCTTTGAAATATGTGCTTGTGAACTGTCCTCCATTATCACTTACGATCTCCTCAGGTATTCCCCATCGAGCAAATATTTCTCGTAATTTCCCAATTATCGTTTTGCTGATTAGTGGATTTAATCTCGCGATTTCCAAGTAACGGGAGAAATAGTCTGTTACGACTAAGTAATATTCTCCCTCCAATTTTAGGATGTCTGTCCCAATTTCTGCCACGGCCTATCTGGCAAAGTAGTTGGTTTCAATGTTTCATTGGAATTTGCAGCACGATGACTATTGCAAAAATCACATCGTCTAATGAGATCTTCTATTTCTTGTGATATTCTCGGCCACCATACTGACATTTTGGCTCATTCTCGGCATTTGTTTAACCCTAGATGTCCTGTATGTATTGCTTGTAATATTTCTGCTCTGAGATTTTGTGGAACCACTATTCGATCTTGATAAAATAAAATTTCCTGATGAACTGATAGATCATTCCTAAAGTTAAAGTAAGGTTTAACTCCCTTGTTTAATCTATCCTCCTTGCTCGGCCAACCAGTTGATGTTAAATGGATAATCTCCTGTAGTTTTGAATCCTTAGATGTAGCATTCCTAATTTCTTTTAATTTTCTATCAGTAGCTGATCTGGTCTTTATGATAGTGTTTATATACATTTCTACATCTTTCTCCGTGGTGCTTTCTGCTTTTTCGGTTGGACTTCTAGACAGTGCATCTGATACCAGCAAAAGTTTCCCAGGAACATACTCTGCTATAGGATTGTATCTCCTAAGTTTCATCAACAGTCTTTGACATCTCAAAGGAGTGTTATTCAGATCCTGAGTATTTATCAACGGTACCAAAGGTTTATTATGTATACATATATATACATACACATATATATACATATGTATATATATACATACACATATATATATACATATATACATACATATATATATATACATATAAATGTACATATGTATATATATATATACATACGTATATATATGCATATATATACATACGTATATATATATATACATACGTATATATACATCTATATACATATATATATATACATAGATATAAATACATACATATATATACATACATATATGTATACATATGTATATATATACATACGTCTATATATACATACATATATATACATACAGATGTATATATATATACATGCATATATATATATACATACGTATATAAATACAGTCATATATATATTCATATATATACATACAGACGTATATATATACATATATATATACATACATATATATATACAGACGTATATGTGTACATATATATATACTTATATATACATACATATATATATACATACACATATATACATACATATATATATATACGTATGTATATACATATATATACACATATGTATACATATATTAAATCCAAGGTAGCTGATCAGCGGCTTGGTTCCCACCAGTTTTGGCAAATAACAAATAGGATCCTGAACAGAAGTGTGCGTTCTATCCCAACCATTATCAATGGACCAGAGGTCATCTCGTCAGCGTCAGACAAGGCCAAACTATTTGCAAAGAACTTTGCAGCTAATTCTACCCTATGCGACGAAGGCCATCAACTTCCCATATTTCCTCCCATAACACAGAACAAGCTAGGTAACATACAAATATCTGTGCATGAGGTCGCCAAGCTAATCAAGAACCTAGATTCCAGTAAAGCAACTGGCCCGGATGGCATTCCAATTATAGTGTTAAAAAAGCTTCAACCAGAACTTGCTCCCATACTTACGAAACTATTTAAGCGCTGCCTTAAGGAGAAGTGCTTTCCGACTCCCTGGAAGACCTCATCAGTTTGCCTTGTATTTAAGAATTCAGGTGATAAGTCATCTCCCTCTCAGTACAGACCAATAAGTCTACTGTGTGTTATGAGTAAGTTGCTGGAATCCATATTAAATAGAGAAATAGTCAACCACCTCAGCAGGAATAACCTTCTTAGTGACACAAAATATGGTTTCCGCTCTGCAAGATCTACCGCAGATGTGCTGACGGTTATATCCCAAAGAATTAGTGAATCTCTTGACAAAGGCTTCCTTTCTAGGGCAATTGCTCTGGACCTATCAAAGGCCTTCGACAAGGTATGGCATAAGGGTCTACTTCACAAGATTTCCAGCTACGGTATAACTGGAAATGTTTTCTCAATCATTAAATCATTTCTCTCCGATAGGCTCATAAGAGTAGTGGTAGATGGACAAAAATCGGAGGCCTGCAATATAAATGCTAGAGTCCCTCAGGGGTCAATCCTGGGCCCAACTCTCTTCCTGATCTACACAATGACCTCCCTAAACACATACTTAATTCATTCGTTGACATCTATGCTGATGACACGACCATTTACGGTAACACATCAAAGGCTGTAAATGACAAAGTTCTCTCTGATTCTCTCTCCTCTGATCTTGAGCGCGTGGTTCAGTGGGGGAAGATGTGGCTGGTTACCTTTAATGCATCCCAAACCAAACTCCTATCCTTACATCATCAACACTCTAATCCCCATCTGGCATCAATTGTGATGGATGGCTCTCGTCTGAGTGAGGCCCCGTGTTTTGACAAGCTTCTGGGTTTGACCTTTACACCTGATCTGAAATGGAACACGTACATCAAGTCTGTTGCCAAGGTCGCTGGAAAGATGGTGGGATCCTTCTAGCGCTCCAGAAGATATCTCGCTACTGATGCAATTCTCCATCTATATAAAAGCCAAGTATGTCCAAGGATGGAATACTGTTGCCATATCTGGGCAGGAGCTGCTAAAAACAGCCTATCCTGCCTTGACAGAGTACAAAATAGACTTCGTAGCTTAGTGGGGGATGCCCTTTTCTCTACCCTGCAACCTCTCTCCCACAGAAGAGACGTTTCGAGCCTATCCTTGTTTTATTGTTATTTCCATGGCAGGTGCTCGTCTGAACTCCAATCTCTGGTCCCCCCTCACTAATCTTTCACGAAAAACACCCGTCTAGCTGAATCCACTGTGAAAAATTACCCCCACTCTATATCTGTGCCTAAATCAAAACGCGGATTCCATGAACAAGGCTTCTTTCTTAGAACTTCTTTCTTAGCCTGTGGAACTCTGTTCCGTCTGCCTGCTTCCCACCGGACTACAACTTGGATGTCTTCAAGTCCAATGTTAACAAATTCCTAATGAACCGCCCCCTTAAGTAAACACTTCATCAAACTCCAGACTAACGTAATGTACTTGCAATAACCCTTATCCCTGAGTGGCTTCCAGGCCTTGATAAGTGATCACTGTGTAAAAAAAAAATATATATACACATATATATACCTACATATATATACATACATATATACATATAAATATATACATACATATATGCATATATAGATACATATATATATGTACATACGTATATACATATATATACATATGTAGTAAGTCATAAAATATATATGGCGATTAAGCTACACTGAACATTCCGCGTTTCATCCACTATAGGACTCTTCAGGCTCATGCGCGAATTTTGTGGTTGTCTGTACTTTTTATATATGACCCTTCTATTGAAATTTTAGTTAGCCAATCAGCTTTCTACTATCAGCCAATAAACATGCACTCATCGAACAAAGGCCTATTTAACCACTGGTTGCCCTGTTCCTTTGTATGTGCTTTATTTAGCCTGAATATCTAGTTTCTTGACCTGTTTTAAATCTAGGTTTTGTTTTTTTATGTTAGTTTATATATAAATATATATATGTACATACATATATGCTCATCTACATATATATATATATACATATATATATATATATATATATATATATATATACATACATATATGCTCATCTACATATATATATATATATACATATGTATATATATATATACATATGTATATATAAATATGTATATATATATATATATACATATGTATATACATATATATACATATGTATATATACATATATATATACATATATATACATATGTATATACATATATATATATGCATATATATATGTGTATATACACATATATATATATATATATATACATACATATATATCCATATACATATTTAAATAAATGTTTAGAGGTACAGAATTTATATATAGTTTTAAAAAAAGTAATAGGCGGAAGTTTCTCGAGAGCTTTTTCGGCTATCATCTCGTCAGGAGAAAATCGAGAGCAACCTAAATAATATTGTGTCGAAAGATAAAGAGTTCTAATGGGGAACTTATTAAATATAATATATATATACATACATACTAGCTGTACCCTGCCACGCGTTGCTGTGGCTCAAATTGGCACAATGGAAAAAGTTCCAAAATGAGAAAAAGCATGCTTCTTATAGGTTTAAATTTCCATTTTGCATGCGTACACAGTTTTTGTTGTTCCATTTTCTTAGCTGATATAGAGATTTTCCGGTTTGGTGACTCTTGAATATGTAACATAAATTGTCCATGTGAAAAAACAGTCAGTGTGTAACTGTAAGGCCCACAATTGTAAAGATTGTTCCCTGTGCTTTGTTGATGGTTATTGCAAATGACAATAAAATTGGAAAGTGCAATTGGCTAAAGTGTAATGATGTATCCGGTGGAATCATAGGAATGCATGGAATGAAGATATATTCATCTGTGAAAGGTCTTGTTAAGATTTCTGTTTCTATGATATTGTTTGTTATTTTTTTTTTTACTGCAAGCTATGTGCCATTGCAAAGCTTGGATTGGTTTATATTTCACAACATGATAATTAGTACACCAAATTTCAGTTACAATACATGCGGTGGCATCCCTGGCAAATATAACTGTTGGATAATTAACCACTTTATCTGCTTTCACAACAGTGTCGATGGATTTGTATTTGATTACCTCACTTGGAATTTTACATTTAATTATAGCGTTAAGTTCATGGGCATCTTTGTATTGACCTGCAAGAATAGCTCATTCACTCAGTCAAATGGAATTCTTATATTTTGAATATCTGCAAAAACCTTTTAAACTAACTATTCTTTTGATGAAATAAAATTACAGAAATTACAGAAGTTAAAAGTCAAAGAATTTTGCCCCTAACTCTGATCAGCTGGCACTTTTTCGTACCCAATTTCCCACAAGTGATGCAAAAGTTTTTGTGCGGATCGAACAGTCTGCAACTGTACATGCATATTTTGAGTTAAGTTTAATGTCTTCACATGGAACAAAAAAGTAGAGTATTTGAGGCAAGCATTTATTTCATCTGCTGGTGTTGATTGAAGAATAACAGGTAACATTTGTCTGAAATCTCCTGCAAGCAATATTACTGCAGTCCCAAATGGTCTGACATTGCCATGCAAATCTTGCAAGGATCGACCAAGAGCCTCAAGTGATTTTTTGCGTACCATTGTGCATTCATCCTAAACAATAAGTTTGCATTTCTGCAATATTTTTCCCCATATTGGATGTTTTGGAGATGTCGAAGATAAGATTTTTGAAAAGTTGAATGTTTTAAAGTAGAATAAATAATTCTTCTACTTGGCAGCAAGGTCGCAGGTATTCCTCATGCAGCAAGGGCTAAGGCTATGTCATTTTGTTACCAAATGGCTGCCAAAATCAATTTAATTAGAAAGGTTTAACCAGTTACTTCTGGTGCTGTTCAAGGTAGCAGTAATTTCCAAATAACTTCTATTCTCACAGTCAGTAAATTAGGTGACTAAAATAGGATTTATCCATGTTTTGACAATGCCTTATTCACTGTAATTAATTTAGGAGACTAAAATAGGATGAGGGATTAGAGATGGACAGATAGAGAGGAAGATATATAGATAGAAAAGAGACAGTGAGAGGAAAATAGAGAAAGAGAAGGAGATAGAGAGATAAAGGGATTGATAGATAAACAGAGAGAGAGGTGGAGTGTTAGAAACAGGGATGAAACAGAGGAAAGGAGAGAGATAGAGTGAGTTAGAGAGAGAAAGGGGCTCAAAGAGAGATGGAGAGGGTGATATAGAGAGAAAGATAGATTGAGAGAGGGAAAGGGAGAGATGGATAGAGAGAGATATTGAGAGAGGGGGAGAGAAACAGAAGGTGAACTACACTTCACCGTTTTTTTCCTCGTTCAGTAGAGAAGAAATCTTTCGAGACTGAGGCAATTTTAATGTTTTGTTATTATCCAGAGTACCCCTTTTTTTTGGGGGGGGCTAGATTTTCCTCGCATTAGAAACCGACCGGGTTATCTGTACTTTCACTTAACAAATTAATAAAAGAAAAACATACTGTAAAATTTGAATTTAACAGGAAAATACTATTTTAAAAAATAGCACGGTAACATAAGTGCATAAGTGCCACTTTAGGTACTCCTTGGGTGTTGAGTTCCATGGCGACCAGCATAATTATTTAATGGTCGCTCCCTTAGCCCCCCCTCCCAGTCAAGGCTAATGCATGCGCATGTAACATTTTTTTTATTTACTGACGTTAGCTTAGTAACTAAACGATTTATTGATAATTTCGTAACCCTTAAACGCATGCCGGAAGATTTAAATTGGTTCATTATTGTTGTAATGAAAAAAAAAAAGTTTCATTCAACACAAAACCAAAAACACATATTAATGATAAATGATTTATTATTCTATTCATTGAAATTTACTAATTTTTAAATTAAAAATTAAAAAAAAAAGTTAATAAAAAATAGTTGCTTATGTGCGCATAAACAACTTGTTTTTTTTTTTAGATTAGGTCCACCTTATAATCACCCCCCCTCTCCAACCTCCTCATATTAAGAACAGCTTCCGGAATAAACACCACTTTTGGAGGGGGGGGCTATTTGCAAAATTTAACTGATATTTGTTGTCAGCATACCCACCCGAAAATACTATTAAAAAAAAAAGGAGGGGTTCAGTGCCCGTGGCAGAGAAGTAGATTTATTTATCAATAAAAGTTGCGGAGAAGTAAATTTATTTATCAATAAAAGTCGTCATTTAAAAAAGAAAATTGTGGAGGTGGACCTAAATGTTTTGTTTTCGCACTATTCAACAATTTGTTCATCTGCGCATGTAAATTAAAAAATATTTGTAAAAGTGAGAAGTTATTAGTAAATGATTTAGTTTTTTTTTAGTTTATTTATTTTTTTTTACATTAGATCCACCTCCACAAATGTTAAGAACGGCTTTCAGAATAAACACCCCCAACCTCTCCATGTTAACAACGGATTTCGGAATAAACACCATTGGGGGGGGGGGATATTTTTTTTAAAAAAGTCGATAAAAGTCGTCATTTAAAAAGAAATTTAAAATCAAATGTTTGTAAAAAGTGAGAAATTATTAATAAATGTTTAGTAACATTTTTCGGTGCTAATGCAGAGAGTGATCTGCGCTATTTTTTAAATCGTGTTTTTCTTTTTTTTTTAATCAATTGCAAGGTTAAAGTACAGAATAGGTACAAAACACCCTCCCCCCATGTTAAGAATGGCTTTTTAAATAATAACGTTATTATTTCAGCATGGATCACTCTCTGCATGAGTACCCATTTTTCTTTTAATATTCATAAAAAGTAAAACTTTTTTCAAAATAAATAAATAAATAAATGTTTGTAAATGTGACAGATAATCGTTTAGTTACGGCAACGTCAGTAAATAAAATATGTTACGCGCGGGGTGAGGTGGGAGACTAAGGGAGCGACTATTATTTTTTTCTACTGGTCGCCATGGAACTCAACGCCCAAGGAGTACCAAAATTTA
>NC_136506.1:54146494-54153994 GCF_053919585.1 Euprymna scolopes | reverse complement strand
TTCGGCAGACAGTGTCGAAGGCCTTCATCAGGTCGACGAACGTGGTGTAGCGGCCCCGGTGCTGCTCAACACACTTCTGCAGTTAGCGTGCAGCAAAGATCATATCAGTCATCCCGCAGCCCCGCTCAAAAGCCACACTTGCTCTTGGGGAGACGACCATCTTCAAGGTGTACCAGCAGGCAGTTGAGAAGGACGCGGGCCAGGATCTTCCCGGTGATGGAGAGAAGGGATATCCCACGGTGGTTGTCAAATGGCTGACGATTTCCCTTGCGTTTGTAAATGTGAATGATGTAGCATCACGAAAATCTTGGGGTAGTTCTTCACTCTCCCACATGGATTGGAAGAGTTCTGTCAGTCTTACAAGCAGTGTAGGTCCACCAGATTTGTATACTTCTGCTGGAATTGAGTCGGGGCCAGGGGCCTTCCCAGAGGAAAGTTGCTTGATGGCTTTGCTTACTTCCTCTGACGAGGGTGGGATGTCAAGCTCCTCATTGATAGGCTCCTGGCGTAGTCGGTTGATGGCTTCATCGTTGATGGAAGATGGCCGGTTTAGCACGCAGTTAAAGTGCTCTGCCCATCTATCAAGGATCTGCTTTTTGTCATTCAAGAGAGTCGTTCCATCGGAGCTAAGCAAGGGGTAGGAGTTAGAGGACTGGGAACCGTAGACAGCCCTCAGCGCATCATAAAACTTCCTCATATCATGGCTATCGGCATGCTCCTGGATCTCATCTACTTTGGCGCTGAGCCAGGCATCCTGCATGGAGCGGAGTCTGGCCTGCACCTTGCTGTGGATGTTGATGAAGGCAGCTTTCTTTGTGAAGCACTTGGGGTCACTCTGAGGTGCACGGAAAAGTTGGCGTTTCTCCTCCAGGAGGGATTGAATCTCAAAGTCATTTTCATCAAACCAATCCTGGTGCTTCTTTTTCTTGGGTCCAATGATTTCGAGAGCAATCGAGTAGGTGGAGTCTCTGAGGTGTGCCCACTGATCTTCAATAGTGTCCAAGATGGTAAGGGGGACAGATAGCTTGTTGTTGATTGCTTCCTGTAGCTCATGGATGACATCAGGACTTTTCAGTTTCTCCACATCAAGGCGCTTTGTGACTTTCTGGCCCTGAGGCTGCCTCTTGGGTTGGATGTAGAGGCACATTTTCGATATGATCAGGCGATGGTCTGTCGAACAGTCGGCACCACACACAACCTTGGTCAACCTTACATTTCTCCTGTCTCTTGCCCTGATGATGACGTAGTCGATCAAATGCCAGTGCTGGGAGCGTGGGTGCATCCACGACGTCTTGCTACGGGTGGGTAGGCGGAACATGGTGTTGGTGATGGAAAGGTCGTGTGCAGCACAGAGGCTGAGCAGCCGTAGGCCATTGCTATTGCAATTGCCCACTCCATGGTGGCCAAGGACCCGGTCCCAAGTGGAATGGTCAGTGCCAACGCGGGCATTGAAGTCGCCGAGGACGATAAGCTTCTCTCTCTGCGGAGCAGCAGAGATGAGACTTTCCAGATCTTCATAGAACTGGTCCTTGGTATCTTTGGGGTTAGTCATGGTTGGTGCATAGGCGCTGATCAGTGTGGCGGTTCTTCCCTTGCTGAGCGGGAGTTGCATCTTCATCAGCCGGTCCTGGATGGCGTCCGGGGTGCTGACCAGCTTCCTCACGTGCTCAGTCTTGATGACAAAGCCCACGCCAGCTTCTCTGCGCTCCTCGCTGTTGCGTCCACTCCAGAAAAAGGTGCAACCGCCACCTGACTCTGTCAGTTGACCCTTGTCTGAGAGGCAAGTCTCATTGAGGGCTGCGATGTCTACTTTATAGCGGGCAAGCTCCCTTGCCACAAGAGCAGCTCTTCTCTTGGGTCGGTCAGCTCTGGTCTTGTCGAGCAAAGTACGAACATTCCATGATGCTAAGGTAAGCACCAACCCTTTCTTTCTCATGTCTCGACCGCTGTGAGGGAAACTCCGCCAGCCGCGGTATGCTGGCCAGAGGTGATGGTGAAGCAGCTATGTTAAGGGCTCCTTTTATCGCCCAGTCCTCATGCCATGGAGGCGAGCAGAGTGATCCTGAAAAGGACTGCTCGGTCGGCCAGCCAGTGGCCTGCACCCCCTCGTTGCTTTGGTCGAGTGCAGTACGAGCAGTTTCTGGGCCACCTGTGTGCAGGTTTGCAGATACAGCTCCCAGTGATTTCCACACCTGCTGCTTAGTCGCTCGCCAATCGCCACAGGGCTTGGTGTTGATGCAATGTTTGACACCCTAACTTGCGCGGGATTTGGATTATAGTGAAGGGGACTTGCGCTGCATTGGCCTCACTCTCTCGTCCTGGCCCGCCCAATTCCAACGGCAAGACATAGTCGAGACGGCTGGGGATGAACAAGGGTGCAGGAGCTGCTGGAGGGAGGCAAGTATGCCGTCTAACCACCTACAGGGCTCCACTCCATCGTTTCTGTTGGGGTTGCTCCCCTAGCCTTATCCATTTCCATGGCTCTCACAAGGCAGTGAGGCCATTTGACCCATGGCTTGGATAGGGATTGGTAATGTGTCAGGGAATGTCCACACGTCAGTGGGCTGTAGCCCAGTCCTTCTGGGACTCCCTATTGTTACGAGATCCTCTACTGATTAAGCCTCGAGTCGCATGACAACCAGTTACCGTGTGTGACCATGAGGAGGCACAACAGAGGTCTGGATGATGGAGAGGCTGTGTACTGGCAGGAGAAGACTTACGCACTCGGCTTCGCGTTTCGCACAAGGCTAGCCAGTGGTCGTTGCTGAGAGCGAGATGGTGAGTCGCCCAAGACGCTACCTTACAGCTAACACACTTGTGTGTTACATCACCTGTGTGCATTGCACACACTACAGACACATACATATATACAAACATATATATATAAATATATATACATATATATATATATATATAGAGATATACATATATATATATATACATATATATATACATATATGTACATATAGATACATATATATATGTATACATATATATATATGTACACATACATATAGTATACATATACATACACACATATATATATATACATACGTATATATACGTATATATATACATATATATATACCTACATAAATATACATACATATATATATATACATATATACATACATATATATATAGATAGACACATATATATAAATATATACACATATATATACACATACATACATATATGTATATATATATATACAGACATATATATACGTACATATATATATACATACATATATATATATATATACCTACATAAATATACATATATATATATATATATATAGATATATATACACATATATATACATATATATACATATATATACACATATATAAACATATATACATATATATACACATATATATACACATATAGATACATATATATATACGCATACATGAATATATACATATATATGCAAAAATTTACATATATATATACACATACATATATATACATATATAGACACATACATATATACAAATGTATATACATATATATAAATATATATACACATACATATATACACACATATATATATATATACATATATACATATATATATACATACCCATATATACATATATATACGTACATATATACATATATATATACGTACATATATATACATACATATATATACATACATATACACACACATATATATACATATATATACATATATATATGCATATATGTATATACATATATACATATACATACATATATACATACATATATACATACATACGTATATACATATATTGACATAAATATATACATATATATATATACATATATATAAATATATATATACATATGAATATACACACATGTATATACATATATATACATACAAATATAGATATACATACAAATATATATATACATATATGCATATACACAAATATATACATATATATATGCATATATATACATATAATTACATATATGAATGCGTACATATACATACATAAACATATATATATATATACATATATATATGCATATATATAAATATATATACATATATGTATGCATATATATACATATATAAACATATATATATATATATGATGATGATGATTGCAACGTCTTGTCAGACGAGTGCCACTCCTTCAGACATTTGAAATCCATGAGCCCAAATGCCTGAGGGAGTATCTATACAAAGATGACGTTACAGAGTCTTAGCTTTGTACGACAGCTAAGTCTCTCTCTCGGTTCAAAATGTTTAGATCCAGCAACAAGCAAGAGCAAGGTAGTTAGAAACAAATTAAACTGCAGACCAGCTTTATGTGGGTAATGGTCTTCCGCTTCATGGTTTTTAAATCAGAGATTTTCTTCTCCTAGAAAGGTTGCCTTCACCACGGCTTACCCCCATTACACATATACACACACACCACCCCCATACACATATACACACACACAAATATACACGGTGCTAGTTGGCCGTTGACCCAGAAAAAGAGTTCATTCGTTCTCATATATAAATATATATGCATATATATACATATATAAACATATATACATATATGTATACATATATATACATATGCATATATATATACATATATATACACATATATACATATATATATATACGAATATATATACATATATATATAAATATATATATACATATATATACATATATATAAATACATATACATATATACATATATATATATATATTAATATATATGTACACATATATATGCGTACATATATACATATACATATATATATACATATATACATTAACCACTAAGGAGGCTGTCCTATCAGCAGGTGCAAAGTACTGGGGCTGCTGTATTGCCATTTGGTGAATGGATTCTGGACCATGCAGTAGCTTCTGGTGGGGCCTCTCGATGCCATACTAGTGGGTAATTGTTACGGCTTTACCTTATCATTAGCTACAAATAAAAAAACAAAGATTCTTCGTTTCTTTTTCTCTCTTAGTTTCCCCTCTCTGTCATGCTCTAAGTAAATCTGATGACCTAGTCCACAAATTCCAAAATTTCATCATGACAAGTTTCAAGAAAAAATACACGATTAAACCCGGTTCTCCAACTTCCAACGTAGACCCCTACTACCATGTCTCCTTCTCCAACATCAGGGGTCTACGTTCTAACCTTCCAGAGGTTGAAACTCAATTACAGGAGACTAAACCAGACCTTTTATTTTTAAGTGAAACTGGCATTGGACAGGCTATTTCCCTAGAAGAGTTCGCAATTAAAGGATACTCTAACTTAACTTCTCAATCTGACCCCCAAGATCGCCATAGGCATGGAATATGTGCCTATATTAGGGATAACTTTCCATGTCGTAGGGACATCTCCAGGGAAGATCCTAACTTACCTTATATGTGCTTCCGGGTTGCATTAGCTCACACTACGGCATTTATATTTACTCTCTATCGCCCCCATAACAGCGGAGTTACTATCTCTTCAAAGCATATCTGAGAAAATTGACCAAGTCCTATCTGCTTATCTTTCAGCTAACATTCACGTATGTGGTGACTTCAATGTTCACAACGTCGAATGGTTGACCCACTCTAACAAGACCGATGATGAGGGGAGGTTCTGTCATGATTTCTCCATTGCCTATGACCTCACTAAGATTGTTCAGGAACCCACCCGTGTGCCCGACAATGATGGCCAGTATGCGAGCCTACTAGACCTTTTTCTCACAACTTGCCCTGAACTATGTTCAGTTTCTGTTCTGTCGCCTATTGGATCTTCCGACCACTCTGTTGTATCAATTAAGATAAAAATGAAATGTAATAAGTCCCCAGACGTACCTCTCCATCGTACAGTATATCGATACACTAAGGCTGATTGAGATAGCTTCCGTACATTTATATCTGATCTACCTCTGCATTCCATGTTTAAAAAGGACGTGTCCTCTATAGTATTAGACCTGATGGAATGGTTAATTGTAGGTATTGACCATTCCATACCCTCGAAAAAGTTTCAGCAAAAACCTAACAGCCAGCCATGGTTCTCTCCAGAATGTGCTGCTGCCATTGCGCACAGAAATTACTTTTTCCACTGTTTCCAACGTAATAGATGTATGAAAACTAAAGCCGCTTTCAGGACTGCCAGCAAACATTGTAAGAAAGTAATAAAGAATGCAAGAGAGTTCTATGCTCAATCTGTTAAGTCCAAAGTAGTTGAACAGCAGCTTGGTTCCCACCAGTTTTGGCAAATAGCAAACAGAATCCTGAACAGAAGCGTGTGCTCCATCCCAACTATTATCAATGGACTTGAGGTAATCTCGTCAGCATCAGACAAAGCCAAACTCTTTGTCAAGAACTTTGCAGCTTATACTACCCTTTGTGATCAAGGACACCAACCCCCAATATTTCCTCCTGTATCAGAAAACACGCTATGTGATATACGTATATCTGTACGTGATGTTGCCAAGCTAATCAAAAACCTTGATTCCAGTAAAGCAACTGGCTCTGATGGTATTCCAATTATAGTACTCAAAAAACTTCAACCTGAACTAGCGCCCATACTTACAAAACTGTTTAAACGTTGTCTTAAGGAGAATAGTTTCCCATCTCCCTGGAAAATTTCATCAGTATGCCCTGTATTTAAGAATTCAGGTGATCGCTCATCCCCCTCTCAGTACAGGCCAATAAGTCTCCTGTGCGTCATGAGTAAGTTGCTGGAATCTGTGTTAAATACAGAAGTAATCAACCATCTCAACAAAAATAACCTTCTTAGTGACACTCAATATGGTTTCCGTTCTGCTAGATCTACAGCAGATGTGCTTACAGTTATATCTCATAGGATTAGCAAATCTCTCGACAGAGGCACCCTTTCTAGGGCAATTGCTCTTGACATATCTAAGGCCTTTGATAGGGTATGGCATAAAGGTTTACTTCATAAGATCTCTAGCTATGGTATTGCTGGAAATGTCTTCTCAATTATTAAATCATTTCTTTCTGATAGGTTCATAAGAGTAGTAGTTGAGGGGCAAAAATCAGAAGCTCACAGTATTAATGCCGGTGTCCCTCAGGGGTCTATCCTGGGCCCAACTCTTTTCCTGATCTACATTAATGATCTCCCAAATCACATCATTACATCATTTGTAGACATCTATGCTGACGACACTACCATTTATGGTAGCACATCTAAGACAGTAAACGACCAAGTTCTCTCCAATTCTCTCTCCTCTGATCTTGAGCACGTAGTACAATGGGGTAAGGAGTGGCTGGTTACTTTTAATGCATCTAAAACCAAGCTTCTCTCTTTACATCATCAACATTCTGATCCACATCTGGCATCAATTGAAATGAATGGCTCTCGTCTTCAGGAGGCCTCTAGTTTTGACAAGCTTCTTGGCTTGACCATTACTCCTGATCTTAAATGGAACACGTACATCAAATCTGTTGCCAAGGTCGCTGGAAAAATGGTGGGATCTTTCTATCGATCCGGTAGATATCTCACTGCTGATGCTATTCTCTATCTATA
>NC_136506.1:54138994-54141494 GCF_053919585.1 Euprymna scolopes | reverse complement strand
AATAAACAAGAGGTAATATATTTTGGTTCCACATCTGGCCTAATAAAACATAGAATTTCAATGCACAAACATTCTTTTAAAAATAACTCTCTGTCAAACCAAACTACTCTATCCAACTATATTTGGCAACTAAAAAATAGCAATATTTCTTTCAACTTAAAATGGCGAATAATTGAGACTTGCAAATCATATAAACTAGGAGATAAATTTTGTGCACTATGTACAAAAGAGACCCTAAAAATTTTAAAATATGAAGATATAAAAAATACAACCACACTATAAAATTCAAGACAGGAGCTTATATTTACATGCAGTCATAAACGTTGGTTTAAATTTAATAAATATAAACCACCTTAAATCATTAAAAATTACTTATTAGTAAAAATAGATAAAAAAAATTTTTTTTTAAAATTAAGTTAGACTAATTATCTCCCTTACACCCTTCAAATAAATAAAGTAAAGAAGACATGACAATTATCTCCCCTTACAATTGAAATATAAACCGTAGCGTCTTTAAATCAAAAATACGCTAACGGAAATAATTTATCGCACGGGCGCCCCCCCCCCCTTTTAAAATTCATCATTCAATAAGATAAAAAGCTATAGCAAACATCTAAATGAGTATTTTAACCATAGTTCCTGATTTCAAAAAGCGAAAAATTAAAAGGTAAATATCTCTATATATTTTTAAAGCAAACTTATAATGTAAATTCAAAAATATATATTTTACTCTATTTATTTTATATCTCTAACCCATATTAGTTTTCTTATACCTTTTATTTCAATTTTTTTTAGATTCATCTGCCTTACTTTTAATGCTAGGTTTATTTATGGTGTCTTTTAAATTCAATAAAAACCCTTCAAAATTTGCTGACGAGGAGACCTTGCTTATTAAAAAACTATGTGTAATTATTGTACGTAACTTGATGTATACCACAATAAAAAGCATTGCTTTCCGAAACGATCGTACAGATAATTGATTTTGTTGTTGTTCCTTCTTATGAAACGAATTTTAATTTGATTATAATTTGATTTTTAAATTTTAAATTATCAATCACATTACTTAATATATATACATACATATATATATACATATATATACATATATACATACATATATACATATATATATGCATACATATATACATATATATATATATATATATATTCATAAATATATTCATATGAATACCTATAGTCATATATATATATACACGTACATATATACACACCTTAACATATATATATGCATATATATACATATATACATACATCTCTCTCTCTTCAGTAGTCCGTCGCTGACGACGATGACGTTGCACCATGCCTAACAGTCCCAGATAGATTACGCCTGATGGATTCGCTGGTGACTGTGGAGTCCAATTCGTGAATTGCATACACGGCCGCAGGCAGTACAAGGGAAGATGCCATCTGCCCGCTGCGCCGCGTGCCTTTGGTGTCTTCTTCGCTCTGCTCGGTCGTTATAGGTGGAGGTGAAAGTTTCCAAGCCCTCTTGGCAGATGTTTCAGCAGCATGTTCGATGGCGTTGGATTCTATGCCACACTTTTTCAATGATGTTTTTAGTTGGTCCTTGAAACGTTTACGTAGACCCCCAGGGTTGCGTCTGCCCTCTGCAAGTTCCCCGTAGAGGACCTTGCGTGGGAGCCTTTCTGCTGGCATCCGGACGGTGTGACCAAGTAACCTAAGTTGTCTATTAGTTAGAATTATTTCAAGTGGGTCCATTTGAGTGCGCCTGCGTATCTCATTGACACTGTGAACCGTCCTTTTCTCTGGGAGGTACTCGTCAAATTTGGCTGTCCACCAATATTCCTGGGTGTCCTGAAGGCTTTCCATAATGGATCTATGGCTCGCATCTCCAGTTCAGGACTAAAATCTGAGCCCTTCCTGGTAGAATCGGGTGTGAAGCAGTGATGTGTCATTGCGCCCATCTTGTTTAATCTTTTTCTTGCTGCGGTTTCCAATGTTGCCAAACAGCAAATCCATCCTGCTGATGGGATCCGCCTCTCATACCGGTTGGATGGCAACCTCTTCAACCTGCGTCGCCTCCATGCCAGATCACGTGTGACAGAAGAAGCAATCCATGAATTGCAATACGCTGACGACACAGCTCTGGTGAGCTCATCTGAAGAGGGTCTTCAGCGCACCATCAACACTATACATACATATATACATATGAATATACACACATATATATATATACATATATATACATACATATATAGATGTACATACAAATATATATATACACATATATATGTACATATATATATATACTTACAAATATAAATATAAATACTAATATATATATACATATATAGATATAAATACAAATATATATATGCATATATATTTATGTACACATATACATATACTTATATATAGATATATATAAATATATATATATACATAAATATATATATATACATATACATATGCCTATATATACATATATATACATATATATACATATATATACGTATAT